>NC_071570.1:60788571-61102946 GCF_026979565.1 Vidua chalybeata | reverse complement strand
GCAAAATACACAAGAAAATGAGAAAGAACTCTGCAGGCAGGCAAAATTTTAAACACTTTCAAGTGAACTATTTTGAGAAACATAAAAACTCCCCTATATTTACATTTACCTATATTAAATTTCAAAGTGGCTACTATTATTTAAGGAACGTTATTTAATTATTAACATCTTAACAACAAATATACATTGGTTTAAAAACAGGCAAGAAGAATACTGCCTGTTGAATAACAACCCTGAGTAAATCTTCACAGACTTTAATTCCACCAGATAGTCTCAGAGAGTGATATTACTTCTTAATGGAAAATTTAACAGAGAATGTGAGCTCTTGTCAATGGGAAACTTTTGAAGTTTAAGATAGAAATACCTCCTTAGAGTGGGATCTTTCAAAGAAAATCCTAACTGATAGAGAACTAAATTTCTGGAAAAGCAACTCAGAATCTAGTATAGATCTTAATTTTGGTTATTATCTCAAAGTGGGATTATAGACTTGGTAGGCAAAAATTGAGATTTTTTTTTTTTAACTAAGAATATTCTTATACTGTGATTCTTTTCACATTAAGTAAATAGAGCACTGGACTGAGGCTGAAGGAATGCAGGTTTGAATCTATCCAGGTTCTGCCCTATCCTAATGTAAAGACTCACAGAAGCTAAAGAATGCTTCTCTGCCTCTCACTGTCTCTATCTGCAACACAAAAATTTCAAATATTTTTTAAGCACTTTGCAGTGGGCTGTTAAAAAAATTACACTACGTAATACATGCTGTAGCTGTGCTTATTTTTAAAGCCATCTGTCAGTTGAAATGAAGAGACAAGTTGTCATGCTTGGGCCATGCAAGTCTGTATTTCAGACCTCTACTGACTTAATGCTACAAAGATTAATAAGTAATATTATAATTATGAACAGTGGCTAAACAGCAATCTAGATTCCAAAGCCAAAATATAGCTCTCTTTCATGTATATAAACTTGCCCCAAATCAAACAAACTAACTTCAAAGGTCTACAAGACCAGAACTAAACATTGTCACCTTTAAGGGTCACCTTATGAATGTTGTTCTTGATTTGTTAAAGTTCACTGAGCTACATTCATACTGTTTGTTATTAAACATGAAATCTGATTCTGTGGAAAAAAATACTGTATTTCTGGAATGTTAAACCCTGTGCTAGCAGCTTACAATTTACAGCTCTTTTGATACCATTTGGAACATCAGCCTATAAAAATTAGCATACTATTTTCTAGTGATGCTTTCACTTCTGTTTTTCCTGCCATAGCAATAGAGATATCAAAGGCCTTCCATGCTGGGAGGTTTTCAATTAGCTTCTTCATAGTATTTGACTCAAGAGGTGCCCAGCTGGATGTAACTTTTTATGCCAAAACATATAATCAACTTTTGTCTAGAGTTATTTTTATCATAGGCATCCTTGCAAAAAGTCTATGCTGACACAGCAATATCAAGAAAAAGGTATTCATGTAATGTATTTTGAGTTTGCAAGGATTGACTGATTGATTGATTGATTGATTGATTGACTGATTAACTAGGGTCAGCAGAGGGAACAGTCACCCACTATAAGGTAATTATCTCAGAGAGGAAGCTGAGAAGGGATGCATCTTGGTGGCCAGAGTGTAGTCACCATTGGTACTCCTACCTAATGAGTTCCCCTTTTTGAGCAGTTTTATCAGTCTGGAAGGTTCAGATATGGTTGTCTTGTTTCATTGCTGCTTAGCTCTCCACAGCTCTGTAGAGTAAGGGTGATGAGCATTTTTAAATCTTTTTTCTCGGTCTGAGGAAAGTACCTTAACAAACCACAGTGTACATGATCATTTCATACATGATTTAAGTCCACTAGATAAATATCAGAGTCTTGCCATAATGATACTTTCTATAGAATTTTTCAACTCTAGATTTCCAACAATGGCCAGTTTGAATCAAGTAAATAAAACATTCTACCCATTAAAAACTTTGACTAAAATTTTGGGCACAGCATTTTGATAAGAAAATTATTAACTATTTTTTTTTCTCTTCCAGAGAGCCCTGCATTTAACCTAGAAATGTCTCCTGGAGATAATTAAACAGTGCTGTGCATATCCTGCAGAATGGCTATTCAAGGCTACCACACTGTCTGTGTCACACATCCCACACAGAAGCTGCTGCGTGCTAACAGCCATTTACATGGGTGAATGAATCCCCTTGAGCAGGCAGGTTCTAGCTACCATACAACACAAGAAAAGCCACAGAAAGCAGGAGAACTCCATCTAAAAATCTCTGGTACTAGTCTGAGGGACCAGAAGGGATTTAAGCAAAACTCAATTTATTATCCAGTTATTCCTTCATTATTTACCCAAAAATGCTAACTGCCATCTCCTACTTGTCCCCCTGCTTCTATAATTCCTCTCTTTCTATTCCAGAATGACTCACAGAAAGACATTCTCTTCCAAAAAAACACTCACATACTGTATCCTCATTTGACTTTTAATCGTATCTATTCCATTGCTATTAATCACTACTTCACTGCTTTAATCTCTGATTTTCACTGGGATTTTCTGGTTTTACCAATCCTGAATAAATACATAACACAAGCAAACTTTTTTCCAAGTACAGATGGAATTTACACATAACCAAAATTTCAGTTTATGGAGTAGACACATCCTTCTTTCTACTGTTATTTCATTGTTTTTGACAGTGTGAACAACCAGCTAATTTCTAGTCTCTTCTAAAATGATAAGTTCTTTGAGCATGACCACAAATTCCCTGAAAAATAGTCTGTTGGAATTCAAAACACTGCACTCTTTTTAACTACCCTGGTAAACTAAAACAAACAAACAAACAAAAAAAAAAAATAAAAATCCCTCCACCTCTGCTTATTTATGTGAATAAAGCAGGAAAGTACAATTTGCTTCCTATTTACCCTTGCCTTTATACTCTTATCTTCATATTCTTTTTGGAAACATAAGGCAGGATCACACAAGGAATACAGGTAAGGCAGCATCTGTCAACCACACAGGAAGGATTGGTGGCATATTTTTGGAAGGGAAGTCAAAATGGAATTCTGTGTGTGCTTAGTGGAAAAAAAATCCTACATTTCTCCTGAATTCCAACAGAAACAGTTATTTGGTATTTTAAATCTATTTTAAAATCCTTGAAAGTAGTGCTTATACAGACCCAAGTGGTGCTTATACAGACCCAAGGAAAAACATAATGGGCATACAATGTAGTTTGTCATCAATCATGGTATTACCAGCTGTTTGGGAAAATACTATTATTCTACACTGTTCCTGTTTCCCAGGAAACACAATAAGACTGAACACAAAGCAGACCTCAGCTTGAACTCTGGAAAGCTACAAAGGTGACTTGCCCACGCACTCAGCACATGATCGCTGAATGAGAATGTTTGGGTCTGGACACACTGGCACACGCCTGTATTTTCTAATGATGGTAATAAAGCCAAGTGCACAGCTTCCAACCTCTCTGCCTGTGAACAATTACCTAAGATGCTCTTTTTAATATTTTTTGTTTGTTCTTTTGAAAACTGAAACATTTATTATGGCAAAAATTAACTTTATGCCCCATTTTTACCTCTCTCTCTGTGATGCTTGCAATGGAAGTATGACAAATAAGTACGGCTCTCAGGTCTAAGGTGAGGCCTGTTTGTTTGACTCTTAAGATTAGGTAACTTCTTTCTTAAGGAGCAAAAGCATTACTGTTGTGCAAAACAACAGTGTCCAACTTTGCCTTGTTTGTGAGAATGCCAGGTAACATTCTCAAAAGCATTACATTGTAGTACCAGAGAACATATTTAGTAGTGATGGCAACCTGAATACACTCATGTTTTGATTGCAGATTCCTGCTTCTATCTGCCCAAACTTGGGGAAATTCTTGCTCTTTGTATTTAATCTGTAAATCTAAGACTACGGCTTAGACGTATTAAGTTTCATCAAAAGCACCAGGGACAGAATTGCAAGAACAAATTAGAAATGTCTGACCAAAAAATAATGCTATTAAAGTGATTGAAAGAATACATTTAGTCTACAGCACACCCTCCATTTGCCTATTGTCCCCAAAACCTATGACTTTGAGGTACATAACCCAGAAATCAAACACAGCAAATTACTTTCCATGCTGGATATTTAAAATTGTGTTCACAACTCTAAAACATCAACATCATAACTGATCTCCTTCATAATGAAGAAGTGCACCTTCACAGAAAGATCAGGCTTTCCGCATTAGTGAAAAACAAGCTGAAACATGCTGCTGTTAACAGTTTTAGTACTTCTGTTTATCACAGTCACCAATGTTATCACATCTAATCCTCAGAAATGGATTCAATTTACTATTTCTGATTGGAGAAAAACAGCACTAACAACTGTAATCTCCACTTCTGGAAAATTCCACATGCAGGAATTTTCCATTCTTGTTTGCTGAAATGAATACCTAAACTACAATGGGCAAGAAAATAAAATCTATTCAAAGATAAGTGAATCCCACCTGTGGAATATTTAATAACCTAGTAGATGTTCAGCTAGGACATAGCAGTCAAAGGTACAAACATCTTGCTCTTTCTCAATAAATAGCACCAATTCATCTAAGGTTAATATACCAATAATGAGCTGCAAAACATTTTATGCAGAGTAGAACAGCTTAACCTCAGAGAAGGAGAGACACTTCAGCTGTACATGTCACTTGTATGAAAACTGACTTCACTGGAAAAAACTTTTCCTTAAACAAATTCTTAAGCTAAATACAACTTTTGCTATTATACAGTAGAAATGCAGTCCAAAGGGAGAAACATTGTAAGTCACAACTGTGAGGTTCCAATGAATGACTCTCAGCTTTAAAGAACTCTTTCAAACTTTAACTAGAGTTCAGACTCTACTTTAAAGTAAACTTAAGCTAGTCACATCACAATTCAGTTCATTTGCAGCTTTATATGACATTTTTAGAGCTACATTGCCACTGTGCAATTTTGAGTATTTCAATACAGGAAAGTCCAATCTAAAGTCAATTAGGGCCAGATTTTTACTGCCTTATTTCCCTGTGTAAGTCATCCCCTTGATTTCAACACAAAATCCACATGACAGATATAATACCAGCAAAAGTATGAAGAGCTTAAACTGTCCTTCACTGCTTTATTTATTTGATATGAATATGTATTTGTGTGCATTTTACTATCCTTACATTTACTAATATAATACTTAAACTACTTAAATAAATACATGGGATTTACCTATATGCTAGATAAAGGATAAAAGTTGTGACAATAATGATTTTCAGCTCACACATGTTCTAAGTCTAGTCTAATTTTCACCATCAGCTATTTCTAGCTATCTTTTCCTGTTTTCTATATTTCTATACAGAAACTACATCTGGTTCCTATTCAGTTATCAGAATGAGGAGAGGTAATTTTACCATGCTAGATCATTTTTTAAGCACCCTTGCACCAGATTAGTGGATTCATCTTGGTATAACTCCTTATGACTGGAGTATAACTGTGCAGTAAGCCAGGCTCCATGGTAAACCAACACATATTGATTTGCAGAACTAAGTGCCACATTTTCTGATACTCCCTCTATCAAGAAAGTATTAAAAGTCAGCTTTGACATACTGTATACTTTGCAGGAAAAGCAAGGTCACCATTCAATTTCAACATTTTAAATTAAATATATAATTATTGATGAATAATTCATCCTAAGTCAATGAAATACAGATTTCAGGAAGCAACTTTAGACACCAACTTTAGCCACCAAAAAGATGACATACTTTTCTTGGCTTTTTACAGTTTTTGTTAGAAAAACCAAAACAGAAGCATATTCTACTTTCAATCTTCAGCAAGACCAACTAACATATCAAGAAATTATGAAACTACCATATTTATGTTTTTATCAAATATATTTAATAAATCTAATCAGCTTATTGCTACATAGTGTCAGAAAAACTGAGCATATCTCCTGTACTGAGCAGGGTGTATGACAGTACACAGGTTTTTCTTCACTTTGAAAGAGAAAAGCCATCCTAAAGCTCACTCAATGAAAGTGTGCAAGACAAGCAGCTTGGAAACACCATACAGGTCAAGGAAAATTTCAGAGTGACAGCAGAGATAAATATATTCTGTATTGAGATAACCATGTTCATAATTAAAGCAAAGTGTGCCATCAGCTCTCATTTAGGATGCTGCGCTACAGTGGCTAAGGCAGAAGTGGTATCATATAATTGGCACTCAAGGAATTTAAATGGACCTCCCCCAAGCAGCAGTATTATAACAACAAAATAGAAACAAAACCTGAAGAACCTCTCTATGTGCTTGCATGGCATATAGCAGAAGGGAAACAATATTAATTTTGTCAAATCAAAGATCTAGGAACTATTCTGGTTATCAGAAGTAGAAACTTTAGGAGGCTACCTGCAAACAAATTTTTTGAACACTCTGGGATTGCAATTCCAAGTATTTATATTTAATTTTTGCTAATGCTGTTTACTTCAGGAACATTCACTCTTCCTGCCAACAGCAAAAATTCCTGTCATAATGAATGAAGAAAAATCTGCTTGGTTTTAATATTAGATTTAAAAATATATATATTATTACTAGGTCATTTTCAAGCCAGGATGATAATAAAATGTTTGCTTTTGATCCATGGTATACCCATTACATGGTGAACACATTGGACTCATGCTAAGTAAACTGGCAGCATAGAAAACAGGTCTTAGGGAAAAGAGAGTACAAGAAAATGGTGTGGAAATATGCCCTCTATGGAGGCAACACAGGAAATCTGGATGAAAACACAAGTTCTGGGAGAAACAGCTGTAGAACTGAAGCTAAGGTGAACAGTGTCCTGTTCACTGATTGAAACACTGCCTGGATTTCCAGGCCCAAAGTGTAGTGGCAAACAGAGTTTCATCTAGTCACCACCTGGTCACAAGCACTATTCTCAAGGGCTCAAGGGCTTAGTATTGGGACCAAAGGTGTTTAATGTTGTGGTAGATAGGGACAGGCGAACGGAAGATCTCGGGATGTGACGGAAAGCTAGACCCTTCCCCCTTCTTCCTGCTATAGTTAATTAATTACCCCTAAATCATGCAGCCCCTCCTAAACTCAGTAGTTTTCCACTCCTTACTAACCCTAGCCAGACCCACCATCCCCTTCTGACGTAGTGAAGCCCCCTTGACTATTTAACCCCATGAGATAAGATAATAAACGCCATTTGACCATCCACCACATTGGTGTCTGTGCATGTCTGTGGCCCAAGTGATCCGGGCGAGGCCGGGTCACCGTGCTGTGTCTTGAAACCAGGTCGCCCGCCTTCTCATCAGAAGGCGACATAATGTCTTTATCAATAATCTGGATGAGGGGATCAAATGCACCCTCAGACAGTTTGTGAATTACACCAACTTGTATGGGAGTGTTGATCTGCTGGAAGGCAGGAAAGCTCTGCAGAGGGACCTGGACAGGCTGGGTTGATTGGCCAACACTAATGGCCTGAGATTCAAATGCACCCCAGGTGCATTTGATCCCCTTATCCAGATTATTGATCAAGACATTAAAGACTCTTGGTCCCAATACTGAGCCCTTGGGAACCAAGCACCGGGTCCTTCACTTTGGCCACAACAACCCCATGTAGAGCTACAGGCTGGGGACAGAGTGGCTGGAAAGCTGCCCAGTAGAAAAGAACTTGGAGGTGCTGGCTGAAAGCATCTAAACATGAGAGAGTTGTGTACAGGCACCAAGAAGGCCAGTGGCATCCTGATGTGGATCGGCAATGGTGGCCAGCAGAAGTAGGACAGGACTTTGTACTCAGGACTGGTGAGGCCACACCTTGAATCCTGGGTTCTTCACTGCAAGAAAGACATTGAGGTGCTGGAGTGAGTCCAGAGAAGAGAAATAGAGCTGGTGAAGGTATCAGAACGCAAGTCTGCTGAGGAGTGGCTGAGGAAGCTGCGGGGGCTCAGCCTGGAGAAAAGAATGATCAGATGGAACCTTATCACTCTCTACAGATGCCTGAAAGGAGCTTGTAACCAGGTAGAGGTTGGTCTCTTCTCCCAGGTAACAAGTGACAAGAGGTTTACATTGGATATTAGGAAAAAATTTTTCAAAAAAAGTGTTGTCACACTGAAGTGTCACGCTGAAAGTGTCGTCAGCCCTGGAACAGCTGCACAGGGATGCAGCAGAGTTAACATCCCTGGGGGTATTTAAAAGACATTTAGATATAGCACCGGAGGATGTGGTTTAGTGGTGGACTTGACAGTGCTGGGTTAATGGTAGGACTTGATTTACATGTCTTTTCCATCCTAAATAATTATATTAATTAATAATTTCAATCAGAAGGAAACAGTATGCTTTTTTTTTTTTTTGCTTATTTTCTTCTATAAATTAATTTTTCAGTTACTTTACTTTTTTTTCAAATAAAGCTTATCTTTAGCAGAGAAAGTAACTGTTTTCACTTTCCTAAGTTGCTTGATTTTATTGCATAATTTTATGATATTTTTGATATTTAATATTAATATATCGCAAAGCTATGTGATGGCCTCAAAAGATTAAACAGCTACACACATAATACAGAATTGAATGATCCGCATATCTAGGATTTTTTTGTTTTATCAAAAAATGCTACTGATTTAAGTCACTATCTGGGGTAAAAACATGATTCATGATCTTTTTAGCTAAGAGAGTGAAACCTTGACAGTGAATTCTAGGAAAGTTAATTTTACTTTAAATTATTTAACATTTTCTAGAGTTAATTACTGGTGTTTAAAGGATGAAGTTGGTTATGATCTCATAATATAAAAAATAGCTACTGAAATGCATGAACACAGGTATTTCTGGGTATGAAACAACATTTTTTTAACCAGCATTGATATTGTTTGGGAGAGCGAGTTGAGAAGACTTGACCATATCTGAATTTTGCCAAAGGGTAGGCTTAATTATTTGCACAAGAAACTAAAAGCCCAACTGCAAATTAACCGAGATGGTCCATTTAAATAGTAAAGGCAAAAGCAAGTATGTGTGAAAAACAAAAATTTTCAGAATTATCAACGTATCTCAACATAGTCAAAGAAACCTACAGAATGTGCTGTAACATTACTAATATTTTATAAACTATTGAAGCTATTATTGCATGACGTGGAGACTACTGCCAAACATTCACAAAACTAGACTTCATTACTCTCTTTAATGTTCATCAGATTCAGAAAAGGCAGGCTTTTAAATACAATTAATGCTTTGTGTTATGAGGAAAGTATAGTTAAGATACTAATATGAGGTCTAGGAGTTCAGCAAATGGCCAATATCACCATAACTATCATCTGTAGTCTAAATTAGGCAATGCAACATTGAAACCTAAGAACCGGATTCCAGCCCTAAGATGTAGCTGCCTGGATCTTGTTCTGGGTCCCTACTTTGAAATAGGTGTCTGACTTCTCTGTTGGGGAGATAGCTCCAAACAGACACACTACAAATGATTTTCCAAACTGGACAATCAAGAGACAAGAACACACTTTGGTGCATTCCAAGCCATGCTGGGGTGGATCTTGGTCCCAGCAGTGCCACAGTCTCCCATGAATGTACTTCAGAGACCCCAGCATTTTGAGCACAGATTGTGCATAGCATATTCTCTATCTACAGGAAACAAAGAAGGAAGAAACCTCCATGAGAACTCATCTCTTATCAGAAGTTAGAGTTGCAGGAAGGTAATGATTTTATCATATACTATCAGGTCCACAGGACCTGATAAGATTCATCTGCGTGTCCTGAGGGAGGTAGTAGACTAAGTTGCTAAGCCGCTAGCCACAATTTTTTTTAATTGTGGCAACCAAGTGAAATTCCCAATGATTGGAAAAAGGGAAATCTAACCCTCATTTTTAAAAGGGATAAGTGCAAGAACTGGGGAAGTACAGACCAGTTGATTCTCATGGAAAGCATGCTAAGGCATATGAAAAACAAAGCAGTGGCTGGTAACAGCCATTGTGTCTTTACAAAGGTCCATATTGGTGACCTTCTGGTGATGTGCTACAGTGTCGGTGGATGCGGCAGAGCAACTGACATTGTCTACCTGGACTTATGCAAGGCATTTGACACTGTTCCACATTATATCCCTGTTTCTACATTGAGGAGACAGGGATTTGGTGGATGGACCACTGGCTGGATGAAGAACTGTCTGGACTGCCTCACAGACTCATTGTCCACATAGAGACCAGTGACGAGCAGTGTTCCTCAGAGGTCAGTACTGGGGTTGGTACCAGGGCTAATACTGTTCATCATCTTTGTTGGTGACAGGGACAGTGATATTGAGTGCCCCCCTCCCAGCAAGTTTGCTGGTAACACCAGGCCGTGTGTTGCAGCTGACGCACAGGAAGGAAGTGATGCCATCCAGAGGGACTTTGACAGGCTTGAGACATGGGTCCAAGCAAACCTCATGGAGTTCAACAAAGCAAAGTGCAAGGTCCTACACTTGGGTCATGGCAATCCCGAACACACCTACAGGTTGGGCAGAGAAGTGAGTGAGAGCAGCCCTGCGGAGAAAGACTTGGTGGTGATGGTTGATGAAAAATTCCACATGAGCCAGCAGCGTGCGCTCGCAGCCCAGTGAGCCAAACCTGTTCTGGGCTGCATCCAAAGGAGCATGGCCAGCAGGATGAAGGAGGTGATTCTGCCCCTCTGCTCTGCTCTTGTGGGACCCCACTTGGAGTGCTGTGTACAGTTCTGGTGTCCCAACAGAAGGAGGACATGGAACTGTTGGAGCAAGTCCAGAGGAAGGCCAAGAAGCTGATAAGAGGACTGGAGCATCTCCCCTAAGAAGACAGGTTGAGAAAGTTAGGGCTGTTCAGCCTGGAAAAGAGAAGGCTGTATAGAGACCTCCTAGCAACCTTCCAGTGACTGAAGGGGGCCTACTGGAAAGCTGGAGAGCGATTCTTTATCAGGAACTGTAGTGATAGGGCAAGGAATAATGGGTGCAAACTGAAAGAGGGGAAATTTAGGTTACATATTAGGAAGAATTTTTTCAGTGAGGGTTGTGAAATACTGGAACAGATTGCCTAGAGAGGTTGCAGATGTCACAAATCTTAATTTGTTCAAGGCCAGTTTGGATAAGGCCCTGCATAAACTAATCTAGTGGGAGGTGTCCCTACCCATGGCAGTGGGGTTTGGTACTCAATGATCTTTAAGGTCCCTTCCAACCCTTAATGCTCTATGATTCCATGATTCTGTATAATGTATGCAGGAATGTATGCAGGCAATTTCTTCTGTATTTGGCAGAAGACTTATATCTTAAAACCCCACACATTTTCAGATGGTAGCAATGACCTTCTTTTATATAACTGGTCAGTGGTTGCAGAATCCAAACAGGAACAGGAAAGGTTTGTCTTTCATGCCCTCCTCAACCTGTGGGTTGGTGTAAGGTACAGACACACATCTCTGAACTCCAATAACTCTTTAATACAGGGTTTTCATGCAGTCTTTTGAGCAAAAATCAGAACTGGGATCTCCTCTCTTCTAAATAGGTGCCCAATGCATTAACCACAGTTATGCTCCCTCTTGCTCCCTCACTTTGACCTAAGGAATTCTGATATAATTGTTTCAAACTGGCACAGCATCAAGAGGTGATGTGAAAAGAGCCTCCCACACAGACTAGCCTGTAGCCTGGTAGTCAGGTGCCAAGATTAAATGATCCATCTTTATTCATACTGATAATAGGACATGCCAAAACATCTCACGTTAGGGTGACTAATTTATGTGGAACTGTATCTCCAAATAAAAGTTTCAGTCTTAGGGAATTGGCTATTTATGACTGTCAACATTCACAAATCCTCGATTGGAAAAATGCTCATTATAAAAATAAACCTCCTTATTGATAGGTAAGTGGGGAAGAGGAAAGAAAAATCAAACAAGCAGGAGTTTCAATAGCAGCACTGGGACATTAGCATCTTTACTGCTGCACCTCCCTCAAAATAACAGTTTGTTTGTTAAAGCCAGGGAATGCAGTACTGTTGACAAAGTCCTTCTATAATTTTAATACCTGGAATGGAAAGGAAGATAAGCTGAAAACTGGCACGTTTTGTCTATGGCAAACACAGCTGAAATATTTGCTCCTGTGGCAATAGTTTGAACAAACAGGACCCAGTATGCTAAATCCTAGTGATGTTGGCAGGTGAATAGTGCTTGAGGTTTAAGGTGGGGCAGCTTTTGTTTACAGACATTGGCACACATACACTAAAACTTATAATTTCTCATTTACAGAACCTGGCATATCTTGGACGTGGTTTTTGGTGGTTTGGTTTTTTTGTTTGATTTCTTGTTTGTTTCTTTGGGGTTTTTTTGGGGTTTTTTTGGTATTTTTTGGAGGCCGATTTATACGCAGACTTTTTTGTTCTTGCTCTTGTTGTTGTCATTTTTAAAGAAAAGAAAATAACCAGATGAAGATATATGAAGACACATATGTCTGAGGCATATATGCTAGAAGTTTAAGAAAAAAGTCAATATCAGATCACAGTATCTCAGCAGTATATGCTGAGTGAAAAAATTTGAAAAAGTTTGAATCCAAGATGAGAAAGAAAGATTATGCATTAAAAATTATGTCTGTAGGTTCCTCTTTGAGCCAGAACCCCAGCACAATTTTTTATGGATAACAAAGACTCTTATATCTCTCATACATGTTGGTATGCTACCACAGCATGTCACAGTGTAGTACAAGCTTGCTATCCTGGTTTACCTGCTTCTAATATCCCTCTAAGATGTGTGCTATCTTATCCAGTGTGGACACTTCATTAAAAACAAAAACCCTCCCAAAAACACCCCTCCCAATTTCCTCATATAATAGTGACAATACACATCCAAAGAATGAGTCAGAAAAATTCACTTCAATCTATCTGGCAAAATTAAGAGCTGATAATACACTGTCAAAGAAGCACTGGATAATTTCTAAGCTTCTCTTGCATTTGTGGGTCAGAAACAGTCATTAAACAGACATTTATGTAGAACTCATGAAAAAAAACCATCTTTTTTGATGAAAAGGCAAAAATAAAATGAAAAAAAATATTTCAAAATATTTCCAACCTAAAGACGATCTGAAGTGCTTTCAGAGAGGAAATGAGAGTAAAATCATGAGAACAGAAGGAGATACAGCTCAGATTTATACATCTGCTGAGCCATTCCTTATCTCAGAGGGGCACCTCAACCAATAAGTCTCTGTCTCCTGCACAGGGTTCCTAGAAGTCTATCCAAATTTAGCTTTCAATTTTTTTAATAATGCTCATTAGAGCCAGGTTTAGACTCAACTTTTGTCTTTCACTGTAACTTTGGTCAGAAATAAATCAAAGTTTTACATTTTAAATATAAAATCGTAAGTTTTCAGAAAATGTCTATGTGCTCTAATTTTTAGTGAAGATGATACCCAGACATTAATAAAAAAAATAGTTAAGATTTTTCCCCCTCAAATATACTGTAATGCTTATTTTTAATCTAACTCCTAAATCAACATTATGTTAATTTTAAGCCTATATTTATTAAGCAATTATGTAATTATTTGCAGGTTTCTGAACTAATAAGAAAAACCTGCATATTATATATGATGCATATATTTAGGGGTTTTGCTATTACATGTTTTCATAGACAACTTTGCAAAACAGAATAGCACTTTATTTCTGTTGTCTATTGCTATATCAAATAAAAATGTAATTTTGTTAACTTTACAGCCACTTAAGGGAAAGTAAAGGTAAAAATACTAATAAAGGTCAAAAAGGGTCCTTGAGAATTACATGTAGTCTACTTTTCAGGTAGAAATGAACCTTGAAAAACAAAAAGAAACCCCTGCATTGTAGGTAAGTGTGAATCAGAGAAGATATTTTATAACCCCTCGGGAGAGGAAGACTGAGGGAAATACAGGCATTTGTGACAAGGCCAAACACATTATAGTAATATTTGAAAATCCAGAAATATAAAGAGTAAAAGGAGTGGGTGGCCTTTACTGGTAAACTACAGATTTCTTCACTAAAGTAAAAAAATATATTTCTGAATATTGCAAAGTACATGTCCAAGTCTGGCTGGTCAAAGATTGGTGAGAAAATCTTTTATTTCAAAAACCTATATTTAGGTAGATTCATTCACTGATACATAAAAATTAATAATAAACATGATAATTATAAATTGATAGAGTAGATTTAGGCCTTTTTTCTAGAAAATTAAAGCATTAATCAGAGTGTTTATCACATATATAAAAGCCAGTCACAGTTTTCATTATAATTTCACTAGGAAAAATGTTTACTTCTCGAAAGGAAGTATGATATACTTGACACAAGGAAGACAATTATTGTTTTTTCAGGAATATTTCCATAGGACAAATGCTTGTTCCTGCAGTATTTCAGTGATGTCATAGCCCTGTGTTTAGAAAGAAAACCTTCCATGATGCTACTCTTCTTCCTAAAGAATAGTTTTTCTGTAATGAAAATATCCACTGCAAGATAGCAGAAAAATTAAAACCAATAAAAATTATACAATTAGTGTAAATTTTTAAAATACTTTCCTCCTTAGCTTTTAACTAGGTCATATTAAAGCAATATGAATAATATTAATATGAATGAAAAATTAATAATGATAAAGACAATTTCGTAAGCAAAGGAAAGGGAATCAAACAAGTGATAAAAAAGCAATCATTCACCAGCTCCCACAACTAGACAGATGACCAGCTAACATCCAAGCAAGGCTAACTCCTGTCTCTCAATTTTTATTTCTAAATATGATATTACATGGTATTGACTACCCCTTTGGTCATGTGGGTCCGCTGTTTCTTTACTGTCCCTCCCTAGATCCTTTCCCGCCTACTTGGTATTGAGGCAGTGGGAAAAATAGGAAGACTTGACACCACATGTGACCTTTTCAGAAACAGCCAGAACACTGGTCTGTTATCAACATTGCACTGTAGAGTCTTTTATCAACAGCATTAAACTTCATCTTGACCACACCCAGTACAGTATACTGAAAAGAAAACCAACACAAAGAGAAAAGCACATTGGAAGTATGACTTGTATTTCAGCTATACAAACATACATACAAAAATACATAGCGTTTTATATTGTCACTGTTAAAACATTTTGAGACAACAACATCAAATATAGAGAAAGAGATTTTTTTTTCTTTCTCGCTGTAAATTAAACTGGGAAGTAGCCCAATTTGTGATAAATGAGGTTCAATTGTTTAGAAATTATGAATTCCTGACATTGGCAATTTCATTAGTATATGTTGTTTTATTTCTTTCCAAGCTACTGTTATTTGTAAATATTGTCAAATCTCTCACAGAAAGATGTCATATATCTAGGAGAGGGCATTAGATCCTTCCTAAGTATCAAATTGTCCAATCTGATTTACTAAGCAATAATATAACTTGCTAATTTTTTGTTAGCAATGGAAAAATTAATTATATACAGCTCTGTAGACAATGAGAATCAAAGGTGGAGACTAGTGTAGGACAGGTAAAACAGTGTATGAGACTGAGGAGAAGTGTACATAATGCATCACACTGCTAATTTGAATGTCAAAACTTGAGTCAAAGTGTATTAATGACACATGCACACTTGCTAAGTTGTATAGCAAATGGGTCCCTGACAGTCAAGGTCATTATGCCCCGGGAGTGCAGTACAGTCGTACACAAATACTGACTGGTGCTTGGAAGGAAAGTTACATCTTGTCTAGATGGACACAAATAAGTTTTGCCTCTGGGCAGAACTAACTGGTTTGAGATGAATGCTACACTAGCACAGCTGTCTAGTTTGCAAGCCTAAACCAGGACTAATTAGTGGGATCTCTGGGCGCTCTGCCTTGTACTGTGTTATAAGGTAAAGCATTATAACAAAATTAGACTTCATAATAAAGGTCAAAAGCGAATACAGCTCAGAAATCAGATGTGAGGAACTGCTTTACAGCAAGATATATCTTATCTAGAATTCTAGGCTTAGATTACTTATTTGTCCCTATTTTTGGAGCAAGGCTTATGTGCTTATGCAGCTGAGATTAAAAAATTATGTTAAAACACATGCTGAACAACAGACAATGATATTATTTAAGTCACCAACATTATATATGGCTAAACAAAGAGCTGAATGAGCAAAATCAGCATGTTCAAATTTTTACGACTTCTACATGGTTCATAATAAAAAGCAAGCAGTTTAATAAATTAAGAGAAAACAGAGTATTTATTATTTTATACTTAATTTTAAGTATTACGTATCAAAATATCCCAGCGATTTTACAGTTCATTTTGTGTTTAACTTCACAGCTTGTAAAAAAGAACTGAAAGTTCTATTTCTTCTGTTGTAACTTACTCACTCATTCCCTCATGTTCCCCTACAACAAATGTGTTAGTTAAGAGGAAAAAAGTTCCGAAAAAATAAACACTTGAATGTAGAAGATTTAGGGAAAAGATGACTGACTGATCATCTCTCTTCAAGCTCCTCCTGTTTACTATTTTCAAATTTCTAAGCCTGAGATCTTCAGGTCTCAAACAACAAACTCCTACCCTACTGGTACAGCCTGCAGTACATCAATTTAAATCACATGCCATTCTAATGTTCACTCATCAGAGTTTATTAGGTATTCAAATCATGCTTTAACTGTGTTCATATGCACAATTAATGCAGACCAATGAGACAATTCAAAGAGGACTTGTTTGCCACAAGACAAAAGCTGAGTTTGGACCTGAATGGCATCCTGCTGCAATGTTGCATGGGAATGGAGAAGACAAGTTTTTCATGGTCATCACCACAGTGAAGGCATTTGTAACTGAGCACATTAAAAGGAGTCCCACAGAATGAAAGAATGAGATTACAGTGTCCAGTAACAACTAGTGAACACAACTTAAAGAGTTTAAAAGGGCTACCATTTAAATAAAAAGGAGTTGGCAGAGTTAATTGGCTTAGCTAAGTGCAAGAAGTTCATGTTGAGATTAGTGCGAGGAATAACAGGAGTTGCAGAGTTGCAGGAAGGTATCAGAAGGAGAAATACTTTTTTGAGAAAGCAGCAGAGTCAAATCACAGCATCCAGCAGTCATTCAGTGCTAAGGGAGGAAGAAGTCATGGATGGTAATGATCAATGAAGGATTGGAGTGGGTTTAGATGGAGAGACTGCTGAAGAATGAAGGAAAGAAGAAATCAAAAGTACAGTATTTCAGTGCAACAAGGGTGGGAAACAGGAGAAGATGGAGAGATTGCTATAATGAGTACAAGGGTGATATAAGTCATTGTTAAGCAGGAGCTGATAAAGACTGAAGAAAGCAAAACAATGAAAATTCCACTAGCTACTGTGGAGAAAACATAATGGTCTCTCTGCTTATGAAACAAATTTTGCCCGGCAAATGTTAATTATAGGGGTATTCTGACCTCTGAATCACAGTAGGAGAATTGAGAAGAAATGCCTCATGAATCCAGAAGGCTTACAAGAAGCTAAATCACTAGATTAACAATGGCTTGTGTAATCACATGTAAGAGAAGTACAAGATGACATTTCTTCAGTATTAATCCATCTTGGAACACAACTGAAATGGTTGGAAAGCAACTGACTTTACAAAAATAATAAGCATTCTCCTTCAAAGGCAAAATTTCAGGAAGAAATTGGAGTTAAGAACAGAAGGGTAGAAGAGAGGCACCATCAATAAATTCTCACATTTGGAAATAATGTTATAAAAAAGATAAAATAAAATATCTATTTAAATATGCACACATTGTATCTAGCTAGGCTCTATCTTTTGCTGTCTCTTTTCTCTTTAATATTTCCTATGATTATGTATAAAATATCTATGTACATCTCCACATGAATTTATATATGTATATCTATGTGTGCACACAAAGAGAGGTCAGTTTTTAGTCCACTACAGTTTAGACACACTTTTAAAATATGGAAAGTTTTACATACTTTATACTTTTTCACTGACATGGTGATCCCTGAGAAATGACAATGCACAGAAGATCCCCAAAGCATCCATAATACAAGATCCATCCAATATCAGTGTACTAAAATCACTATTTCAGTTCTGAAAGAAGTTCTACAACTAGATTTTCACATTTTGAGATACTTATTCCTAAGCAGGCCTGATTAAATAAATGAGAATACTTGAAAAGTAACTTACAGTAAGTGGAAAAGTAACAGAAAATGACTACTGACTGTAGTTGTAAACTCTCCTGAAACATAAAACTTTTAGTCAGATGAAAAATACTTCTTAATTCAAAAAAGTTAAGAAGTATCAGAGGACAATTTTTCTAAGCTTTGGAAGAAATATTTTGGTAATATCTTCATTACCAATTTAACTTTAGATATAATTAGAATGCTTGCTACAAAAAATTACAGCAGAAACAGCTTTAGATATGAATTATTTTTCCCCCTACAATTCTAGGATATTAAAGTAACTAAGTAAAGTAATTAAAGTAATTCTAGGATATTAAAGTTCTCCAAAATAACAGCAATGCCAACTGTATGTTGATGCTTGCCTCTCTACAAAGTGTAGAAGATGCATTCACAATTAGTGCAGAATTTCCTCGTTACTCTGTTTCTCATATTGGGATAGTATTCTGCCACTGATCACTTGTGAAACTTAGTACTATTTAATGGGACACCCTTATCAAGACAGCAAACTGCCATCTGATATTAAGACCCACAAAACAAATAACCATCACTGTGACATCACACAGTAATTTCAAAGGTGACAATGAAAACTGATGAAGATTAATTGTTTCCAGTTTCTTCTATCATCCGAAATCTACATCATTTTCACCTTCATCAATGACCTGAGATTCCACATTCACTGTTCAAATGAAAAAGTTCCCAAATTTATAGTGACAGTAGGAAATATAACACTGGAGGGATGGAAAAATACATGATTACAAAGCTCCCCAGAGTAATCCTTTAATGAAGGTTTTAAACTAACATGAACCCATTAAATAATGTCACATTTAATGAGTACTTAAATAATGTCATTAATAATGGAGTAATTGGACCTTTTTACAAAAAGAAAATCTATTTAGCACTGTCATCATTTCCGACAACACAAGGTACTGAATAGTGTTTTATTCTTAGTTGTTATTACTTTCTAAACATAAATAAGCCAGAAATAATGAGTGAGACCAGCTTTTACAGAAACTGCAGCCTAACCACTTAACTTCTATTCTGTAAGAAAAAAACCATATTTGTCTACCTCTGATTAGATCAGGTGGTCATATGAAATTACTATTGTGCTTTTATTGTCTTGGAAATTACTGCAATATGGCCAGCTGAGTCAAGCAGGACAGTATGATATGGAATTTCACAGCAATTATAAATGCAAAGACAAAATCTACGCAAAAACAAAATCTCTAATAAGCTTTTAGCACATGTAATAACTTTCTCATATAGTTTATTGTATGTAGTTTCATATAGTTTGCTATCAATGAATAAAATTTAGCATTGATTTTCTAACTCTTTAAAAGTCATAATTTAGATACCATGATGCCATTTAGATAAATACACCAACATAAAACCAACCAAAACAAATTTTTCTTTTGCTTTGTTATTAAAGGAAAAGAATTTTGTTTTCAAATATATGCATTTTTTGAAAGAAATTCAAACCAATACTTTTGAAAGAAATTCTAAATTCTACATATTTCTACATTGTTATTTCTCAAGAAATTAAATTATAATTTAATGACAAAAACCTAGACAGCTAAAGAAATGTATTAACTCCATTACCCAATCTAGTAACTTCCTTTTAGTCTAGTAACTAACTTTTTCACAAAAGAAGTTTCTTAAGATGGAAATTCTGCTTAAAGGTGAGTGGCTGCAAGGATCCCTGACAACTGAAGACCACAATTAAACATGAAGATAGATTTTGTTATAGAGCTGTCTTTTATCTCCCATGGAGACCTTTTGAAGCTGTTCATGTAACTGTCTCCAATTGTCTGTAAGTACGCTGCTGTATCTTGATCACAGATTATACTCAAGCACAATTTGCAATATTGTGAAAATACTTCAGAAGTAACAAATAGCAGTAACTATAAGCCAATTTTAATTATGATTTTACATAGAACACAGGTCTGTAGCTGTACTTTTCAATTATATATTTCTCATTTATGTTGTGCTGAGTTATGCAAACGTATGAAAGGGGTGGTGCGAAGACAAAAAAAAATTTCTCTATATTAGGTTTAGATGACTGATGCATCTTCATGGGATGTATTCATATTGTATGCCTACTTGATTCCTCTCTTCCCAACTTTTTTCTCACTGTGGGAACACATCAAAAAGAAATAAAAGGCTGCCTATCCCAAAGCAAAGCTCCAGTTATTGCAGTTATTGTTTGAGAATTTTTTTCTTTTCATTTTGATCTCAAAACCACAAATTACTTACTAACTTATTTTCAAGGCTGAATTTTCCTGATTTGAATTTGGATACAATACAGCACAAGCCTAAAAGCCTGTGTAAAGAGGTGCCACTTAACCTTGTATAACACAGTGAGAACATTTGTATGTCCCTTGTTTCCCACTTGCTTCTACACAATAGTGGAAGACCTGTGCTTCGACTGCCTGAATATGAAGCTTTCTACCACACCCCAGACAAGAGCAATATCTGTCCAAAACTACTGCAGAACACAATAAAATGCAAGTCTCTGGACACTGCAAGGCCCAGGGATAAATGCTGGGGGGACAGGGGGAAAGGGCTAGCAATTTTCATCAGAATATTTGTCCTTTGAGTGGAACAGACATTTTGTATTCCTGGGTGAATGAGATGCTAGGTGTTCATTTGATTTAATTCTGTTTGTTTACTCACAGACAGACAATCTTTAGACTTTGAATTCCTTCTCTTTCCAAACTACTTCTTGCAAGCTGATTCACAGTTATTGACTAAGGGAAGGTTCCTATCTCATTTCAACTATCAAGTAAAATAATGTAGTTAATTATCTTCTGTGCACTTTCTCCCATCTCTGGTCTCTGAGACTCACATAAAATTCTACTATTCCCAGCAAATGTTTTGTCTATAGATGTTAATTTTTAATTTCCTGGCTTCTTCATTTTTTTAAAATGGAAACATGGAAATATAGCATCATGGTTTTATAGACCTTTTTTCATGGCTGTACACACTTTGGGGATTTTTTGGCATATGAACATATAAGTTATATGCTTCTGGTTTCTGCCTCTGGCTAATACACACCCCAAACTCTTTTTTAATAATTTCACTGATTATTCATTGTCATTCCAAGCATTTAAGGTTTTCATGACAATTTTTCAGAATCTAGTCAGATCTACATTAGTATTAGTGTCTTTCTTTCAAATTATATTTAAAAAGATTGACATATCTTAAAAAAAAAAGTCTGTCATGTTATAAACTGTTTCTTTAATTCTTATAAATCTCCATGTCATTTTCAAAAGGCACTTTCTATACAAACAGGGAAAAATGACCATGGGAAAAAAATCAGATCTACCAGCATATAAAATTCAACCACAGCCTACTGATTAAGCTGTCAAAAATTATTTAAGCATTAAGCATTATTAAATAAAGCATTATTAAAAAGCATTTAATCATAGTTAACCACAATCATTAGTAACCTGGTATTTATGAAAGTAGTATTCAGTTATTTTCAAAAGCAATCAGAACCACAGTACACTTAAAACTAAACTTGCCATACGAATCTGGCAAGGTGAGGCTCTGGTTTCATGTCTACAAATAATCCACTTAAGTCTTGAAAAGGACTTGTTAATCTACTGTGTATGGAACATTAGCTGCCTTAAAGTTATGAAGTAGGTCATGAGAAAATTGTTAAAAATGGGAAAAAAGACTCCTTTAAAACTTCATTGGCAGTAATGGAGGAAGAACAGAACTTAAAGTTTCAATGGTTAGTATAATTTTAATTAACTGTAAAGGAAAACTACTGAAGTGCTATTGCTCGTAAAATCCTACAGATTTTTTGCTCTGAAAGATAAGCTAAATTGAGAATGTTTTGGAAACTTCATATTAACACAGCACAGCTGTTGCTATGGACTGAATTTATGGGTAACAGCAACTGCTGCTGTCCTTCTCTCCATCAAGGCAGGTTTGAGGAAAGCCTTTAGCAGGGAAAAGAGCAACAGGAGATTTGCTAATTAGGAGAACTAATAGATAACTACTTTTTTTATTAAAGCAGAATGGCACACATGAGAGGACAGAACAAAGGCTGATAAAGAAAGGAGGCATAAAATGTGAGAAAGAGTTGAAAAATTACAATGAAGCATGAAAAAGAGAGAGGCAGCAGCATAACCTGCTTCACAGTAAGACACTAAGAGCAGCAGTGAATAGGCAAACTGGGAATGTTTCTATTTGTTATGCTGTGTGTGTGGTCCCCAACTGTTTGTAATGTTGGGAGAAAGTAGAGAATAATAAAAAAGAGCTGCAAGGCATTAGCTGATACAAATCTCGTATTCTTATACTATAAAGTGATAAATGGAACATTTGACTGTTTGTAGTGAGGACAGGAGATGTGAGGTAATGTAGCAGCATTCTAACATATGTTATAGCATTGCTCATATATCTGAGTTCTGGCAAACTCTAGGAGATAATCTATAAAAAACCTAACAGCTTGTGCATAACACTACATGGGGCTCAACATGAGAAAAATGAACAAGGGTAGTAGAAGTAAAATCCCTACAAGTAGCAAAAGTAAAAATATATGGGTACTTCCATAGTGCTAGATTATCAGCAAAAGATCAAAATCCTGTGTTGGCAGATGAAAACAAACAACATGAAATTTAAATTGAATATTTCCTATTTATTTCTTACACTCATTTACTTGGCCACAACTACTACCCTTTCTTCATGGAATATAGGTTTTTCAGCTGCTTCTACATCTCCTCACTCCCTAGACACAGATCATAGATAA
Organism: Vidua chalybeata; assembly: GCF_026979565.1. NCBI lineage: Eukaryota > Metazoa > Chordata > Aves > Passeriformes > Viduidae > Vidua > Vidua chalybeata. The sequence continues at coordinate 61,080,104 of NC_071570.1, read as the reverse complement.
ACTCTTAGAGCATTTCCAGATCCTTTTACTTTTGTTTGAGCTTTAGCTCTAAGTATCTGCAGATGGCATCATCATATCAAATCTCTTGGAGCCGTGGCAACTTGATGGAACTCACACGCAAATTGACTCCCTCTGCTGGAGAAAAGGAAATATTCTGCAATAAGGAGTTCAATGAGTAGTCTGCTCCTAACCAGAAATCCGGGTGATCAAGTAATGATCTGCTGTTGTTTTATGGTAGCAGTCCTTCCTCACTGCTTAATTGTGCATAATATATATTCTAATGATTGGGTAGCCCACTTCTCCAGGTAAGGATTTCTTGACTTTCAGATTCTGAAGGACCTCATACACCTTATCTAACACCTAAGGGCACCTGATATCTGTCTGTCTGTCTGTCTATCTATCTATCTATCTATCTATCTATCTATCTATCTATCTATCCATCCATCTATCCATCCATCTATTTATCCATCCATCCATCCATCCATCCATCCATCCATCCATCCATCCATCCATCCATCCATCCATCCTTCCATCCATCCATTCATCTATCATCTTTAAAATGTGTGCATATATACATGATCAATGTATACAACTTATAAAGTCATTGAAATCTTGATATAGATTACAATTTGTTCTACTAAAAATCTCTGATTAGCTCCAACTTTGACTGATTCTCATTGGATATTTCAGACTCAAAAATAGAAACTTAGAGTAATAGAGATGGGCCCACAGATCCCCATTGATCATAAAATGTATTGCTTTGCTATAAAAGCATTCAATTTATTTTAGTCCACTCTGAAATTGTCTTTTATTTAAATCCTATTCCCAAATATTTCTACTTATGATTAGATTGAAACTGCTTCTGAAAGAAGCTGCATGAACTGTGCTCTGACTTGGTAGGAATTACTGAAATCAGCTAGTAAATAATTAAATAAGTCAGTCTGAAACCTAAGAAAATAGTGCCTGGAGAAAAGGGTTAGGTCCGAATTTTTGCAACGGAAACAAAAAAAATAGGCGAGACTCCAGGAGTCCCTGTCTGCTGTATTATAGCTGACCATGCTTTCAGTAGGACTGGGGAACATACATTGTATCCCCTGGTACAGCATGACTGTTATAAAGTAAATAAAATGTATTAACTGTGATACAAATGTTATACAGAGAACTGGTGAAAGCAGCTTACCCACATGAACATTTTAACTGACACACCTTCCTCTTCTGACATACCCAACAAGTGTTTCAGCTAGCTGCGCTTTCCAATACTCCAATAGAAGTGAAAATCTTTCCCACTTTCCATTCTTAGTAACTTATGTAGCATCTTTCCTTCTACAAATGAGAAATCTTAGATTTTATTATCGCAAAGACAGGAACACTGACAACAACAGTGGAAGAAGACTACATACCACTCATAATTCTTAGTGAAATATTTCACATCACAAAGTAACAGGACAAAACACATTAGCATGGAGCCAAATTTCTAAAATGGGCACCAGTTCTGGATCACTGTATACAGTCCTTTTCTGTTTCCTCTGTGTCCTCTCAAATCTTACGAGTAAGCACTGTTGGTATCTCATCAGCATTATTTGCTGCTGTCAGGTTACAGCAAGGAATTCAAGAGCAAGGAAAATTCAGGCCTAGTTTTCCTCAAAGAAAAATTCTAGGAAATCAGGAAACTGGGCTCTAACTTTAAAGTAAAGCATAAAAATATTTGTTGTTCCCTATGCCATAGAAGTTTCATATTTCATATGGACCTGGAGTTTAGTGAAACTCTGTACCTCCTGACTTCTTCAGAAACAGTCCTTTAACTAGGATTTCCCAGGAACTGACTAAAAGGCTCAGGCTTACCATAGGAGAAGACTGAATTAAAATCAAAACTTTTCTCTACTGCCAGAAGAAGGACAGGCACTCAGTCACTCACTGTCACAAGTTGTCTCTGTGGTGAATTGTATAGAGAATCACTCTAGTCACCGCATTTTGGAACATGCTTTGCAAGCTCCCCCTATCCAGGTATATATGACAATTTCATTTGGGCTTTGATTATGTGTAGGGGAAACTAAGAATTTCCTTATTTTGGAAGAGAGGAGTTAAGATTAAAACAATACAGCAAAAGCACCATTTCACCTTTTCTGTAAAGATTTCACTTTTATAGCACGGCAGAAGCTACAGGCTCTATGATCATTCATTCATTCATTCATTCATTCATTCATTCATTCATTCATTCATTTATTCATATCATGCTCCTTCATCATCCCTTGGAGATTTTATCACATTTTTAAAATTCATCTTCTGGCAGAATTGTTCAAATCTGAAAGAGTCCAAATAATAAAGCAACAATTCTACCAAGAATGCAGTTTATAATTTTTAAATAAATGTTTAAAGATTTTTTTTTAACAAGAAGATGGTATGCACTATTGCTTCTTGAATAACATAACTGACATGTGTGTTTGTATTTCTGCTCAGGTTGAATAATACAATTTTCAAATATTTAAACAGAGTAATATAATTCTTCATCATGCATTTCCATCAAAGTCAGTACTAGGATCAACTTGGCCTTGTAGTTTGGTAATTATTGCAGTGATGGGTGATGATGCTAAGTGCATCATAGTAGTGTATAAGGAGTTTGAGGACAGGATAAATTAGAAAATATTAATTTTTGGTTTGAGAAAATAGGATGACACATTTCTATTTGACTGGACTTTAATTTTGTTTTGCTGGCCATAAGAATAGAAGGCCATTTGTACACAGTAATTGATGTAAGCAGACTATGAATATTCAAACATTCCAGAGAAGTGGCTACTGCATATAGGCAAAGCAGCTCACAAAAAGTCTAAACAGAGAATTTAGAATATATTCATGTCATTTGTAATACTCAGCATGTACTGTGGAAATGGCCGCTGAAATTTAATGTGTGCAAGATGCATCAAGCTGAGTATACACAAACAAGCCATGTACAAAGTGCTTATTCATGCATTCTGCCAGGGAATTCTCAGGCAAAGCACAGTAGCCATAACAAAGGTTCCTATTAAGATTGAAATCTAGGGTTATAGCTCTGAAAAGAAAAATTGTATTGACTAATATGACAGTATTGTGAAGTATGTTGTCATACTACTTCAATTTTTTTGAATACTCAAAAATTCACATAAATTTACTCCAAAACTGAAAATCTCAGCCCAGGAATTTTTTCCTTCATGCATTTAGGGTATTGTTACATGAACTTATGCTTGAAAGGAATAAAAAATGTTTTATAAATATCTAGGCTTTTATGTTTTTTCCAATAAGCTCCACCAAACACATGGTGAAACATCTACTCTTGAATGCTTTGCAAGTGCCTCATTAATGCTGGCAGCCCTGAACATACCAAGAATGAAATGAAGGTTGATTGTTACAAATCACCATTCCTGTTACAAATCCACCCATCACTGACGAAGAAATGAACTTTTGTCAGCAACTACAAAGCAGGCACAGCCTTGGAACAGCAAGTTCCTGAGCAATGTGCTGAAAAGATTTGACTGCCATCTACAGACACTAGTAACTAGTGCACTGTTAGCAATTTAAAAAGAGCCCCAAAACCACAAACCTAATAAACACCCAGTGCAGATATTAGACAAAAACTAAATATTTATGTATGTATAAAACAGTGGAGCTACCACAAAAAGCTTCCCAGTTGCGTTTTGGTTTTTGTTTGGTTGGTTGATTTTTTTGGGGTTTTTTTTTTGTTTTTTTTTGGTTTTTTTTTGTTTGTTTGGTTGGTTGGTTGGTTGGTTTTTTTTTTTGGGGGGGGGGGTTGTTGTTTCAGTTTTGGGTTTTTTTTTTCTCATAAAAATATAAACACAGAGAAACACTAGCTTCCTTCATTCTCTAGAGTGGCCTGAGAGCTAATAGTAACAAATTCAGTGTCTAGTAGTGCCTAAAGTTTAGTAGAGAAAAATGGAAAATACTAAAATTTTCCTTGTATTTAAACTATGAAGCACTGATTTTCATGTAGTAAATTCTCAGTTAAAACTGTCTTAAATAGCTTCTCTCACACAGAGTCATTAGTTAGCAAACTCATTAAATTTTCCATTACACTGTGTATTTCTTATGATATGTATAGTAACCAAATGCATGTATGTGGATACAGCAGTTCATACATCACCTACATAGTTTTCTGTTAAATTTTGGATAACTGATCAGGCTAGTTCACAACAGGCCAAGACAGGTAACTGTATAAAGGTTTTCTTTCAGCTGTTCTTTCAGAACAGCTAGTACAGTAGTTCAGTTCTCCCTTGTCAAACACTCTTTTTTCACTCTTGACTTAAAACCACTTTACTTTATTTGACAGCTGCTGCCAAATTGTCTTTACTTCCTCTCTGAACTAGCTCACTGGCTAAGCAGTTACCCTGCTAAAATCCTCTTTCAAAATTTTTGTTTTAAACTTTAAAAATCATTGCATGGCAAAAGGAAAAGAGATCAGGAGGGTGATGTATTTCAAGGATTGAGGATGAATGACAAAATTACTTAGAACCATACAAATTGTACCTCTGCAATTAAAATTATTACATTTACACACCACATGGAACTGTTTTCAATAATTAATATTCAGAGATCAAAATTACATATAAAAGTTAATATGTAGTGTATTTAAACAAAAAAACATGTCACAGATGGAAAAGCCTGTGGGCCCAAATAGAAGATAACTTTCAAATCCTTCAAAAGTTAGAACTGAGCACAGCATTCCACACATGAAACTATATTATCACATTGCTATATCATCCCTCAGTTTTCATTAGATATTCTCAGACATGTGTAATTTCACTTGAATTCCCAGTACAGGATATGAATATTGGATTAATTTTAAGTGCCATATGTTGAAACTTTACATTTTACAAAAATGTTTACACTGAAGAAGGCCTGTTCAGACATGGCCATGAAAGTGAAGAAGAGGAAGACAAACATTTACTTACTCTGCATTTAGAGACTTCATCCTTTTTTCTTACCTGAGTACCCAAACAAGCAGCCATCATATGAGTGAGAAGTTTAGCTGCAAACATGGCACACCTGGTGCAGAAAAGGTAGGAGATGATAGCCAAAATGAAACCTACAAAGAAATGATAATGAAAAAAGTAAAAAAAAAAACAAGGTATATTTAAGTTTAGGCTAATAAACTGTTCTATTTTATCCAGCACCTGTTTCTCAAAGGTGCAGATAACCTAAAAAAACCAACCAAACAAACCTTAGAGGGAGAGTATGATAATTTTGGTTCACACTGGGATTACTTGTGAGTTTATTTCAAGTACTAACATGTATTTAATGTTCCCATAGGCTTGGGAGCTAAAATAATTTCATAACGTAAACAAGCAATTTTTGAAAAGTGTTTTTTGGCATCCCTTTCCGCGTGATACAGGGGATTATAATAATAGTTATATACAAAGCAAAGGTAACAGTTCAGTGTTCATATTACTGCTTTCAAGGAATGTTTTTAGAAACAATTACATAAAAATTTATTCTGCTGGGTAGTACTATTTTAGCAGACAGCTATAACCTCCTAAATGCCAGTCTCCCGTTTCATCTGTGTTGAGCATAGAAATTTGTTATAGCAGTAGTCAGGAAGACTGACACCACTTTTTGTTTCACTAATTAATTGTAAGCATGAACACAACAAAGGCCCCTGAACTACCAGTAAGTAGTTCCTGGGAAAAGGACTATAGGGAAGTTAAGCCACCAAGAAAAACACTACTGAATCTCAGAATTCACTGGAGTTAATTGTGTATTTTCACACCTCAGTCAGGGCAGGAATTTGGGTAATTAAGGCAGACTTTTTATGTTGATCTTGAGATTGACTATTTGTTCAGCTACCAGTATTTGTAAGAGATGAGTATTATAAATAATTGTGAAAAGTATTATTTCTAAGTATTTCAAAATTACTTAGTGATATTTATACAACAATCTACATGGCGTCTTTTTTTATTTTTTTTATAGTCTTCACACCCAGATGGAAATGTCAAGATATATGAAAAATATCCTTATCACTCTTAAAAATAAAGCAATTTGTTACTTAAAATATTCATTTAAATCTAGTAATCTGTATCATCACACAAGTAAATATCTTCAACCGGCCAAAAAACTGAAAGGCATCAAAAAGCATTTGCCTCAAGTTCAAAGTAAACCTTTAACCAAGCTAAACTACTTTTACTTTTAAAATACATTTTTATGATATATACTGTAAGTTACTAGTTCTGAACAATGATTTGCATCTTTATTGATTCCAATTCAGCAAAATGTTTTCTAAGCTTTTGCATATTTTTTCTTCAGTTTCTATAGCATTTTGCATTTTACAACATTACTTGTTTTTACTCTGTAATCCAGTAATTGTATTTTAAAATCTGCTTATTTATATGTGCTAAAATCTCCTTTTTTATTGTTTAATATAACCATCAATTTGTGTGGAGCAGGTAAAAAACTGAGAGGTTTTTCCTCTTTCTTTGTCTTAATTTTCTTTGGCTAACATTTTAAAAACATTAAGGAGCCTAGATTTAATCTGTTAGGGCAGTTCTCTTGGAAGGGATAAATAAGTTTTTTAGCTGCTTACACAATTTTTGCCACTCATATAGTGATGATCTAATATAGAAGTCATAAACCTCACAAGAAGCACGCCCAGACCCCCATTTAATGGGGTTAAAGTTAGTCGAGAATTCCATTTAGCATTTTTCTTAATAAGCCCATTACTCTTAGTGCCTATAAATGTAAGAGTTTATTTCCAACCTAAATAATTCAGTGGTTCTAAGAAAATGTACTTTAATTTGTGATTGCTGCAACAAAATAGTAAACCAGCTGCAATCTGAAAGGCTCCTTCAGAAGCCAAGTTGAGTTCCGAACTTGGATCCCCTGCTTCCTGCCTCACATTTTGTGATTTATGCCGTTGAAGCTGCTAATGAAGAGTCATGTTACTTATAGGTTAAACTCTTATGGTTTTTCCCCAAGATCTTGGGCAGCAATAAGGCAGCAGAGTATAAAGGGATCTATCTCCCCTGAGTTATCATTTCTGAGTGTAAATTCCAGCTAAAATTGTTTTGGTTGGTTTTTTTCCCACTGACTTTTTTTCCACCATTCAGCAATGGTTTACAAATGTTCAAAAGCCTGCTGCTGCTGCCAGCAAAAGTGTGCTAAGTCCAAACAAAACCCTCCAAGAAGGACCCAGCTGTCCAGATCCCTGGCTGCAGGGAGTGTCTGAGCCTGGGGGCAGTACCAGAGGACAGTGCAAAAGGCACCTGTGTTGGTGTGAGCCGGTGAGTGATCTGCTGTGTCTGGTAGCAGGGCTTAAGCAAGAGGTGGAAAGGCTAAGGAGTATTAGGGAGAGCAAAAGAGAAATAGACTGGTGGAGTTACAGCCTTGCAACCCTGAGAGAAGCTTGGCAGGAGTCAGAGGAGCCCTGTCCCTCTTACCATCAAGCAGAAGGGGGAGACCTAGCAGAGAGGGGGAATAGAAATGAGTACCTACTCAGAGAGTAGCAAAATTCCCCCCTAACCCTCATCACTTTCCTATTCTGTGTCCCTATTCTGTGTCCCTACAGAATAGGTATGAGGCCCTGGGTCCACAGGCTCAGGCAGATGATAGTAAACAAAAAAATCTGTCTGGAGAGTCTCCCAGGTGCATTTTGTCAGATGGAACACAACCTCAGGAACTTAAGAATAAAAGAAGGGTAGTTGTAGTAAGTTCACCTTCTGAGGGGAACTGAGGGCCCTGTGTGTCACCCAGACCCATGCCACAGGGAAATCAGCTGCCTTCCTGGGGCCCAGGTATGGGATATCAGCAGGAGACTCGCTGAACTAATTCAGCCCTCTGGATCATTACCCACCGCTGCATGTCCAGGTTGGCAGCGATGAGGCTGACAAGAAGGGTACAAGGTCATTTCAAAGGACGTCAGGGCTCTGGATTGATTGATTGGTTGGTGGCCAGGAGCATCTGCTGGGAACTCCACACAGTGGAAAAGAGGCAGTCTAGGGGTTCTTGGAGTGTATAGAGGAGAGCTTCTTGTCACAGCTGGTGAGCAAGCCTGCCAGGGGTGGGGCTCTGCTAGACCTGCTGCTTGCAAACAGAGAGGAGCTGGTGGGAGATGTGGTGGTCAGAGTTCCCATCTTGAGCACAATGACCATGAAATAATAGAGTTCTAAATATTCACTGAAACAAGGATATTGAAATGTCAATATAACTTCTACAGTAGACTTCCAGAGGGTGGAATTCAAGATGCTGTTTTGGAGAGTACCTTGGGAAATCCCTCAAAAGCAAAGGGATCCTGGAAAGTGGACATACTTGAAGAAAAAAAATCTTGAAGGCACAGGAGCAGGCTGCATGTGGCAAAATATGAGCCAGCAGGGATAGGAGTGGGCTGCCCAGAGAGGTGGTGGAATCACCACCCTTGGATGTATTTAAGAAAACACTGTATGTGGCACCCAGTGCCATGGTCTAGTTGGCAAGGTGGTGTTAGGTCATAGGTTGAACTCGATGACCTCAAAAATCTTTTCCAACCTAGTTGAGTCTGTGATATTTCTATGCTTGACATTTTTTTCCAGTGGCAAAATTTGTCAGTGTGCAAATACCAGACAAGATGGCACTTTAATAACATGAAGTTAGTTAACATTCATTCAATATTCCACTAAATAAAAAGATTGTCATCAGTTACCAAAAATGTTAATAATCAATCAACCAGTTTTACTGGTTATCAGTTGTTATTAATGAGAAAACTGTCTTAAATGAACTGACCTGAAATACAGATGAATCCAGAAGAAAAAAAAGCCTCGTTGTATGAAGACAAGTTATCTGTTTGGGCATAAACTGAATAAATGGACATATGAGAACAGGAGCATTCCACATAATCTGATGTGTCATCAACCACTTTGCAGAACCCGCTATCGGACAGCCAGCTGCAAAACAACAGTTTCACAAAGTTGGAAATGGACTTGCATAATTCATATTATAAGCAGGCTTAAAAATTTTTGTTGTATTCCTGGAATACCAACTTCCTTAAACTATTGCAGAGGTGTTTTCTGTAATCTTTCATGTGCAGTGGTCAGAATAGCACATTTACATGAGATTAAAATATTGTTTATAGTTTTTTAATTTTTTTTTAATTTTTGTAAATGTATTGAAATTAACTTTTTTCATTAGAGAATTTTTGTGGCCATGTTCTTAAAATTTCTCCTAGATTTGTAGGTCTATTTGACTTTTCAAATCGTTTGTTACTTTATTTGCTCAACACCTTTTCCTGTTATGGAGAACATTTTATACTGCTTTTTTTTGGTTTGAAACTAAATTCAGGTGTTTTTTGTTTTTTGTTTTTTTATTGGAGCTTTTTTCAGTATTGCTGAAGTGGTTTGGAAAAAGGATAAGGCATACCACAGGTGATATCCTAAGCCATTTCTACTGGAAATTGTGCATAGATAAAAGGAGAGCATACAGGTAGATTGTGGTGAATCTCCTCCTGAAGACAAATCGTTTGTATCAACCACAGGGTGATACCATCCAGTTGATCTAATAAAATTGAATCTAAATCAACTAGACTTCAATGGGATACAGAACATAATTATCTCCAAGTCATTAACATGTTCATTGATGCAATTCTGGGATTTATGGCCTGTCACTGTGACCTAATGCATCATTATACAATCTAAATAGTATTTTGATGAAAAAAGGGCAGAAGTCTGAGAAATATCTGGGCTAGAATAACTACTCATTTTATTATAAGAAAAGTTTTATGTACTGGTAAAATGGCCAGAAAAATTAAGGAAAAAAGACATGAAATGGATCAACTTTATATTTGCAAAATATTTAATTGGCATTATCACATTTTACACAAATACATGGATTCATGGTAGAAAATGGAAAACTAAAAACAATCATAAAAAACCTTTCAGCAGCTTGATTCCAGAGGAGACATAGAGACTTCTGTGGAACAATCCGACTTCCTTCAACATAAATACGATAAATTACTTCACTGTTATCTTTCAAAGGTTGTGAACTCTGACCCTTCAAGCTCATTGAAAAAACCTGAAACAACATGTACAATGTAAAGCTATATTTAATATTAAGATTCAACACAGTGCTCATTTTAATCAGTGCTCATTTTAATCAGAGACAACCATAAAACACTTATTATGTTTTGAGCAATATCTAGATTAAAACTAATTCTTTGGGGGAAAAAAAATTGCATTATCTTCAAACCTTGTTCTTCAGGGCAAGTTCTTTATCTCTAGTAAGGAACCACTGCTGACTGCTGTATTCTGTGAACTGTATGGATTCACAGTTCTCTTCTTGGGGAGATGATAATGCTACAGAGACCTCTAGCAGATTTTCAGGTACTTGAATAGAATCTCCATCTTTTCCATTAAATCTATGTCCATTGATTTGCTGAGGAAACCAGTTGTGAGCCATTATTGCAATATATGGGCAGCTGTCAAGGATATTTTTGCCTCTGTGGAAATGGAAAAGCAATAGGGCTGGTAAGCAGGATCAAGCTTCACTATTCATCACATAACAACTCTAAAAGATATTTGTGATTTGTTAGTACTTTATTAATTAATCATTTTTAGGCTTGTGATATTTATTTGGCACAATTTTCTGTGGGGAAGAAAAAAAAAAAAGGGCTGAATATTTTTACATATTTCAGCATCTCCATTTCCTCTCTGAAATTTGCTCCTTATGACCTGCAACTAAAACCTGTCCGTAGCGAATTAGGTTATCAAAACACTCATCTTTACAACTTGATGTAAAATTGAGTCTAAAAAACAGGGGAGGCATAAAATGGATGATGTTGCTTTATCTTTTTTTGCCCAACCGATGATGCAAAACACTTGGAATAAAGAATTTTAAGTTCTAAACACTGAACACACATTCTACCACCACCTGTTTAATAGATCTTCAGTGGGAGAAACAAAGTGTTTGAAACCATCCATCTCATAAAAAAGAATAATCTCTTTCTCAGTCACCTATTTCCCCTGCCCATTAACTTGATGAGGGTATTTTGCGCTTGGAGACAAAATTAACAATTTGAGACTACATGTAGTTTTAAATATTTTAAAACAATGTTCAAGTGAGCAAAACCAAGAACATAAAAATTACAAAATTTTTTGTAATTTTGGGGTTGCTAACTTTCTGGGTTGCTAACTTTCATCTAAGGCTTAGAACATAGCTCTGCATTATACAATCACATATTATATTCTTAGCAAGAATAATGAATACTTTCCCAGGCAATATTTGAGCTAAAGGTGGGTCAATACATACCAGATCTCCTGACTCATATTCCCACATCTACCCCACACCAAAGTAACAGTTATGTGTTACACCCAGTCTTACAAAGCACTATATGTATCAGCAATATGACACAGTGCTTTGTAAGATCATGACACTGTAACAACACATTCACATAAGGGTAACATACTAGATAGGAGAGAAGCTCCTTTTCTGAAAATGTAATTTAGATTTTCTATATTGGTAAATTGTCGTGTATTCACAAAACATATTATGAATTCAAGCTTACTAACCTTTCTCCTGGTGATCCACACTTTAGCCCAGTCAACAGAGAAAAAGCAAACTTCTCAGTCACCTCAGCAAGAAGGCTATATCCTTGTGTGTCCTTGCGTTTTGGGCTAGTCAGAGCACAGAGTATCTCATAGAAAAGACTTCTACTTTTATCAGTGAGTAACAGCTTTTCACCTACACCTGTAACCTAATGAGAGGAGAAGAAATCAACCAACATTTTACACAACACATTACCCACATTTTTCCCAACTCCTGATCACTGTTTCCAAGCCATAAGACACAGTCTGTCAAGACTACATAAAGATATGCTTACCAGGAGATTTGATTATTAAAGAAAGGATGTGGCATTTTTCATTCTTTCACAAACCAAAGTCTGTTGAGTCCTGAGAAATTTTTAAATTATTTTCTCTGTTTTGTGTGTGGCAACAATCAAAAATGAACAGATATTGTTATAATGCTTTGTATCTAGATATCTAGAAAATTTCCAGCTTCTATGCATTATTCCAAGAGTCCAGAAGAGACAGAATGCCATAAAACTAATCTATAATTTTCATAGAAATTAGAGTAATGCTTAAGCACTCAGCTACCCTGAGAATCCAATTCCCTAAGCTACTGGAGGAAAAAAGACTGATGTTTGGTTAAGACTACAGTAGATTCCAGCTGGCCCAGGTAGGATTTGCTTGTTTCTTGACTGCAGTACACTTAAAGATACAAGCAGGAATTGTGCCAGGCCTAAAAGCAACAAAGGTGTGACCCAAGAGTCAAGAAAACATAACAAGCTCTATTAAACTACAGCACCAAAAGGAGAATTGCACAGTAGAAAATCTAGAGCTACAAGTATGTATGCAAAATTAATACTGGTTGCTCATTTCAACCTATTTGATTTCTGATTTCTTGCCACCTCCTAACTAGTAGCAGACAAACTCCTTCCTTGATTGTGGGACATTTCCACTTTTGCAGTCTGCGCTTCTGAGTCACTGCTGTGGATGTGATCTGCCTTATATATATATATATATATATATATATATATGTGTGTGTGTGTGTGTGTGTATATGTGTATATATATATATCTTGTTGTGTTATTATACTCCAATTAATGTCAATGGTCATTTAAGAATCAACAGGAAGTGTTTACCTTATCTATTATATGCACCACAGCAGTAAGTTGCTCTTCTGTAGTTTCTGTAGCCACTTTGACATTCAGATTCTGAAGGATTCTGTATAAAATGGTGTCATCGAGAGGCTGATGAAGTTGATCAATCAGTCCCCAAACTGGCAAGGAGTCCAAATCTGAGACAATGGTGATGTTAGATATACCATACACATCATCTACCCTGGCACCACCTGTGGGATTAGAAAGTACAACCTGGAAACATTTAGGAAATGGGTTTAAAGATCCTGTCTTTGGAGTCAGGGTCACATCCAGGAATGCACTTCTCTGTCCATGTTCAAAAGTCAATAAACCTTCAGATCTGGCGAAGTCTTGTCCTGCCACAGCTGGAGATATGAAGGTCCGTCCAATAGGTTCAGGTTTTTGTAGTTCCTTTAAAGAAACCAAAAGAGTTTTAGGTAATGTGATAGACATAATTATTCATAACCACCTGCTGTAGAACACACTTTAAGTGGACAAAAACAAAATGTGTAAAAAAGAAGTCCTCTTTCAAAAAGTAGCTATGAGTGATGAAAAAATTACATTTAAAATAATTATCTCCCTGAATTAGTAATCAATCAAACTTAGGAGAAGAATTATATATTGTCAATAGTAAAGAGGGTCACACTCTTTCTTTTCCAGAACAAAAACCACAAAAAATTTCTGTGTGAATATATACTACAGAAATGTTAACACATGTGTGAATTCCAGAACAGTTGATGTAAGACTATGCAGCACAAAGTCCCTCACCTTAGGGTAGACAAAAGCATTACAAATACATAGAAAATTAAATAAAAGCAAAGCAAAAGTTTTGGAAATCTTTGTCCAAATTAATTCATGGTATTTTCAGTCCCAGAATACATACTTAAAAGATGAATAATCTATTTAATACAAAGGCAAAGCAAATGCTATAGAATACACATGCAAGGTGGATAGATGAATTTATCTAGTAATAATACATGGCCTTATTTCCTTGTGAAGCAACACTGTCTTTACCTTCCATGAGGTTTGCAGTTACTGTTTCATCCTTCAAAGTCTTTTTCTTTTTGTCACTTGCTACAGTCTTGACATTTTATCTGGTAATATAATAGACTTTCCTTAAGATGAAACTAACTTTCTGTGCTATTATTCAACTGTATTTTTTTTTCAAAAATTTATGCTAATTTAATAAGGGCAGCTTGTATACTGACTCCTAAGTAAAGGGCTTCTACTGAATAAAATGAAGATTTTTATTTGTGAAATACTAGACCCCTTTTGAAAATATTTAGCTTTTATTAGTAGAGCTTATTTATGGAATGAATTGGACATTTTCTGAGTACACTGGAAACCTGGTAAGTCAATGCAGCCTGTAAGTGTTGAAAATTGCACTAGACATGATCACATCACCTGTGGAAATTCTAGGGGGAAGTTTCCTTTTGTTTATCCCTTCCCACTGAGAACTTGGAAATGGAACTAAGCAGAAATAAAAGCACTAGTGACAAGAATGTCTAAGAAACCTTTGTAAGTTGAGATAAACATCAGTTTCCAGTTATTGCCTTCCTGTCTACTGTGGCCTCTTATTTTAAAGCTACTAATAATACCAACACTTCAGTATTTGGCCATGCACCCTCAAAACCTAAAAATGTCCAAAGAAGGTTGGTTATACAAATTACAAATGGATAAGAGATTGCCCACTATATTTTAGCTTAAATATACACTGGACAATAGCAATTTCTTTTCCATTTAACAGCTAAATTATAGTGAATTCTTAGGTGAATAAATGTGAAAATTTTTTTACCACACAATCTAATTGAAACATTGGTGAATTACTATATAATAAATGCATGGAAATACAATGTAAACTTATGTGGTTAAAAAAGATATGCATTCAGTATAACAATAGAATGCACACTGCTTATTATAAAGGGTAAGTATATAATAACTCACCCCCCCAAAAAAGCTTCTAGGCATAAAATCATAAATATTCAAAGTCGATCAGGCTAGCTGCTATTGATGATGGTAAACTTGAAAGAATATCTCTTGCAGCCTGCGCCCTGATGCTGGATTCACAGGTACTAAGGAAGTGGCAGGAATCGTGTTTTTGCAGATCTGCTAAAGGAGAAACTTCTTCAGCTGCAATAATAATGAGTGAGGTATGCATTTAAGAAAAAAAAAAGTGTCAACAGCTAGAAGAGTCTCGTGCAACAGATGTCAACATCTCAAAAACTGTTGGATTATGGGGCTTTTTTTACATAAAGGGCATAATTCAACAAAAAAAATTAATGGGGATGATAAAATTTACTTTAGCACATGCTATTTTCTATAACAAGAACATTTTTTTGTTTAGTACTCCAAGAACATTGAATAAAATTTGATTAAATTTCTCTCTGTTTTTCTATGTATGTTCTGGTACTAATAAATTTGTTCCCTAACAGAGCAATGGTCCTGCTGTCTGGATGTGGTATACATATCCATCAGGATAAAAACTTAATTTCAGATGAAAAAGCCTCAAAAATTAAAGGCACACAAGAGCCGTAGAACAAAGAAAGAAATATATTAGATGCCTGGCTGACCATAATCTTTGAAGACACTGAAAGATGCTGCTAAAAAAAATATTCCTGACAATGCATTAAGAAAAAGTTCTTTTAATAATGGAAAACCAAAGAAGCTAGGCTGAGCAAATATTTGACTGCTTTCTGAAAAAATGCTAATCATAGTCATATTTACTTTAAAGAATGATCAATTATTTACTATTATTTAATTAATTTCAATTTGTCCTGGTTTGACCCAGACACAATTATAAAATGAATCATAAACCCCATGATTTTAAGAATGGTTTGGAAAAGGATCTTAAAGATATCTAGTTTCAAAGCCCCTGCAGTGGACAGGGACAGCTTTCACCAGACCAGGTTGCTCAGGGCTCCATTGAACCTGACCTTGAACACCTACGGGGATGTGGCATCCACAGCTTCTCTTGCCAGTGTCTCACCACTCTCACAGTAAAGAATTTCTTCCTGATATTTAATCTAAACCTACTGTCTTTCAGTTTTAAGCCATTCCCTCTTGTCACTACATGCCCTTGCCAAAAGTCCCTCTCCAACTTTCAGATAGGCTTCCTTTAGGTACGGGAAGGCTGCAATTGGGTCAGCCCAAAGCTGACCTGGTCAGCCCAAAGGCTCTTCACCTGGCTGAACAATCCCAATTCTCTCAGCATTTCCTCAGAGCAGAGCTGCTCCCTCCCTCTGATCAACTGAGTGGCCTCCTCCAATCTTGCTCCAACAGCTCCATGTCCTTCCTGTGCTGAGGACCTCAGAGCTGGAGGCAGCTCTGTAGGTCAGGTCTCACCAGAGGGGGACAGAGGGTCTGAACCCCCTCTCTCCAAAGCTGCCCACAGGGCTTTGGATGCAGTCCGGGACACATTTGGCTTTCTGAGCTGCAAGTGTCCATGGCTGGCTCATGTCCACCCCCTCACCAGCACCCCCATGTCCTTTGGGGCAGGGCAGCTCTCGATCTGATCATTCCCCAGCCTGTACTGGGGACTCAGGTGCAGCACTTTGCACTTGGTCCTGTTAAACCTCATGAGATTCCCAAGGGCCACTTTTTGAGTCTATCCTGGTGCCCTCTGCATGGCATCCCGTCCTTCAGGAGTGTCAACTGCACCCCTCAGCTTGGTGTCTTCTACAAATTTGCTAAGGGTGCACCCGATCTCTTCATCTACACCATTAATGAAGACAGTAAATAACACTGGTCCCAATACAGATCCCTAAGGGACATCACTTGTGTCTGATGCTCTGAGCCATTGACTGTGGCCCTCTGGATGTGACCATCCAACCACTTTATTATCCATCAAATATCAGTCCATTCAAATTCAACATAAAATTCATCTCTCCAATTTAGAGAGAAGGATCTTTTGAGTGATGTGTCAAAGGCTTTACAGAAGTCCAGATAAATGACATCTGCAGCCCTTCCCTTGCACTCTGATGTAGTCACCCCGTCATAGTAGTCCACTAGGTTGGTCAAGCAGGACTTGCCCTTTGTGAAGCTGTGATGGCTCTCTCCAAGCTCCTACATGTCCTCCACATGCCTTAGCAGAACTCTTGGAAGGATCTGTTCCAGGATCTTCCCAGGCACAAAGGGGAGGTCAACAGGTTTATAGTTCCCAGGGTCTTCCTTTCTACTCTTCCCTTTATAAAGATGGATATAGTAATCCCCCTTTTCCAGTCACCAGGGATTTCACCTGATTGTTGACTTTTCAAGTAACAAGGGAGTCTGTATTGGCAATAAATATCAACCAACCATCAACCATCCAAAGGGATGCATATCTTTAGGTCCAGTAGAGCTGGACCTCACATGGTCACGAACCTGATTTTCCCATATAGTGGGAGGGACTTGCTCCCCCATACCCCATCCTGCTCTCTACCCACTTCAAAGGTGTAGGAAAAAAGGTTGCCAGTGAAGACTGGCAAAAAAGGTGTTGAGTCAATCAACCTTCTGTTAATCTGTTGCTACCAGTTTCCCAGCATTTTTTATCAGGTGAAAACACCTTCTTTGTCCATACCTATCTGGTTAACAAGTCCTCCTGTTATTTTTTGTATCCCTTGCCAGGTTCACTTCCCACTTCATCTTGGCCTTACATGTTCACATTCCATCTCTATTCTCTTCCCAGCTCACCTGTCCTTGCTTCAATTGTTTGTGCATTTGTCTCTTTAGTTTGACCAGCAGGTTCTGACTCAATAATGCCAGTCTCCTGCCTTCGTTGCCTGATTTCTTGCTCCTGGGGATTGCTAGCTCCTGTGTTCTGTGGAAGACTTTCTTAAAGATCTGTCAGCTCTGTTCCACTCCCTTGTCCTTGAGGGCAGCCTCCCAGGGGAACCCCCTGACTATCTCCCTGAAGAGCTGTAAGTCTGCTTTCCTAAAGGTCAGAAAAAGATATAAAAAAAAATTAAATCATAATAATTCTTACCTGCATACTGTAGGTAACCATTGTGGTTACTGATGTACTAGAATCTCTAAGAACTTGCAGACTGATTAAAGCTGTCTTCTTATAAGCCACAGCATATCGAGATCCCACAGCAAAATACACTAAACTATGAGGAGCATCACTTTCCAGGACAGTTAAAAAAGCAAATCTGGCACTGTTGTTCAAAGCAGCTCCTTTGCTTACAGCATACAGCTCAACAAAAATATAAGTTTCAAATTCTGGTACCTGTAAGTGAGTGATGATTTGTATATCATTATAAGATCTACTAATAACTTTCAGCTTTAAATGCTTATACATTACTTTGTAGGTACAATGGATCACTTTAATAACACTTAACACAAGCATGCTTCCTGAAATGTGCAATAAGTACAATAAAATAGATCATAAAAACAATACTGCAATGGGCCTCACTCTTTCAGGCACAATTATTAAATCCCTGATTTTCACACAAAACTTACTGCATTCAAGCAGCTATTTAAATAATGCAAGCATTGTGGCTGTAAATTTGACATAAATGACAGTAAACTCTGCAAGAGTGCCATATTCCAGATTATAGATTTACATAGATATACAACTTATGAAGAATTTGCTCTTTCATTTTCTTTTTACCTTACAAAAAAGCATGTACCAATCTACTCACTTTTGGAAATACTGCACAGAATTAAGTATGCCATTTTGAAAATTCAATTAATTTGCATAATAACTCTGCTGTATTCAAGCACTGAACTCAGTTAAAGTTCTGAAAAACATTTTACATACAATGTAAGCATTTAGACACTAGTATGTCTATGCATGTTTTTACAAGAAATTAAAAATTCAGTGAATTTATTTAAAATCTCAGAGCTTAGACAATACTATTTGATAGACTTTTGTGATGTTTCACATGTAGAGAAATATTTCACTCTGAAAATACAGGCTGTGGAACTTTGTTTCCTTATTGAAAGTAAATTAGCAGTATTAAGTTTACAATATGATGTTCTGTCTTTTATTTTGTACCTACAACACAAATGCAGTATTTTAAAATAGACCAAAATAGATCCAAAATTTTAAAAATAGATCCAAATTTTAAAATTAAAAAAAATTCCATTCTAAAATTAAAAAAATAAAAATTGGAAAGATGTTACTTGTACCTATCGCATGCACTTGTCAAGTAGCAAACATGAAAAAAAACCCAAAAAAAGTATTTATTTACAAGAAAATAGTATTATGAAAAAATGGCAATCATTGAAGCAAATATTTTTTTTTACTATTTTTTTAATTGAATTTGTATAGCCAGGTTTTGGTAGTGGTGGAACTACAGGGGTGGCTTCTGTGAGAAATTGACAGAAGTTTCCCCCAGTTGCCAGAAGTTCTGTCTGGCAGAACCAATGCCAGATAGCTCCAAGATGGGCCTCTCACTGGCCATGGTTGAGCCAATCAGAACACCCCTATGACAACATATTTAAGAAGTAAGAAACCTGTTACTATGCAGATGTAATTGCGGCCAGAGTAGGGCAGGGTGACAACACATAAGAGGAGCAACTCTGCAGACACCAAGGTCTGTGGAAAAGGAGGGGGAGAAGGTGCTTCAGGTGGGATTCCTCTGCAGTCCATGGTGAGTCCATGGTAAAGCAGCTGTGCCCCTGCAGCCCATGGAGGTCCATGAGGATGCAGAGATCCACCTGCAGCCCATGGAGGAGCCCCATACTGGAGCAGGGGAATGCCTGAGAGGAAGTTATGACCCCATGGGTGGCCCACACTTGAGCAGGTTCCTGGCAGGGACCTGCAGACCCATGGAGAAAGGAGACCACAGTGGAGCAGGCTTCCTGGTAGGACTTGTGGCTGTGAGGGGGATACACACTGTAGCAAGCCTGCCCTTGAAAGACTGCACCCAATGGAAGGATGACCATGCTGCAGCAGTTCATGGAGAACTGCTGCCTGTGGTATGGACTCACATTGAAGAAGCTTCCCATTGGAGGGACCCCATGGTGGAGTAG
Organism: Vidua chalybeata; assembly: GCF_026979565.1. NCBI lineage: Eukaryota > Metazoa > Chordata > Aves > Passeriformes > Viduidae > Vidua > Vidua chalybeata. Next base: position 61,060,507 of record NC_071570.1, on the reverse strand, counting down.
GGGAAAAACCCCTCTTCCTGAGCAGCAGCAGGAACAATGTGTGATTAAATTAACATAACCCCCATTTCCCAACTCCATTTGCTGTTCAGGGGAAGAGTTGGAAGGAGGGAGGGGAGGGTGGAAAGTGTTTTAAGGTCTTAGTTTACTTCTCATTATCCTGCTCTGGTTTTGTTAGCAAAAAAATTTATTTAATATCTCTAATTTGAGCCTGTTTTGCCCATTATGGTGTTTGGTGAGCAATCTCTCCTGGTCCTTGTCTCAACTCATGAATGCACTGTTATATTTTCTCTCCCCTGCCCACCTACAGAGGGGAGTGATAGAGAGCACCCACTTTGATGGGTGCCTGGCATCCAGCCAAGGCAAATCCACTACATAAAAAAGCTTTGTGTTTCAGCTCTGAATTCTTTGAAATCCTACTTTAATTCTACGATTTTTAGCTAACAAACTCAGTATTGCTGAGGAAGTAAAACTTATGAAAGCTAGAATGTATCCTACAAAAATGTAAAATACAAATTCAATGTATTTGTTACTTCATTTTTTAATGCATTTACTAGTAACTTATGAAAGAAGAACCATAAGAAGAATTAGGAAATATCTGGAGGGATAAATAGTGTATGTTTTCAATTAAATTGTTAAGTGGTTCTCTAAATGAAATGTTGTTCAAGAATAACAGGTGCAATTATACTGGAATGAATGGGGAACTTTAGCCTTCAATAGCACTTGCTGGAATGGCACGGGCACGTGCTTCATATGGCACAATTGCATGTCTTTGCAACTTCTGCACTGCTGTCATTAAATAGTGATATCACTTCTTTGGTCTAAAGAGGTTCATAACCTCAGTTTACTTAGCAGGGCAGCCTGTGTGCTGTACACCTATTCATTAGCTCTGTGATGTAAAGATAACATCTTTAGCAGAAGGAGAAGGAAAATGGCCCTCTAAGTGAACTAAGGGAATGCATTCTATTTCCTAAATAGGAAATCCCTATTTCCCACATATAGCATGTTGCAGTATTTTCTAGAAAAAAACATGAAAATCTTCCCATCTAATGATTTTCCACTGCCCAGACCTCAGCTTTGCCACTAGCCTGGGTAATTTCTAGGATTAGCTAGCTAGGATAATTTCTTAGAAAAATTTAAAACTCTCCAACTTTAAAATAATGGCAAACAGTAACCCTTCCTTTCTTAAGGGTTTACTCTAACTGCTAGGTACTCACACTAAAATATTTTTTCCTTCTCTTTTCAATAAAAATGACTGAATACTGTGTTTTGTGTTAATACAATCATGTCTGTATTTTAGAGTGCCAGCTGTGTCTCACAGGGCTGTTAGACATAGACAAATGCAATTTTGTGGATGACGGTTCCTAAATTGAAATAAATTCACTACTCACAAGGTGGATATGAATAGAGACAGATTTTTAGACATTCGGAGATTCTTAGGCAGTTTTTATGAGTTTTCACAGATCATTGTGCTAGATTTAGGAATATGAAATTACACAAAAGTTAGACTCAAAGGGTTTTTTGTGCAATGAGATAATACTTACAGATTTTTTTCCATAAACCACCTTAAGAAATGCTTTTATAGATGAAAAACTTACTGTGTGAAGGATGAGTGTGTATGATTGAACATTTCATTGAAACAACTCCATTTTTTCCCTGTTATATAAAAACCTAAGACCTGTAATTTACTCTTCAAACTAAATACTTATGTCCTTCCCAAATTTTTACCAGTCACAATGGAGTCAGTGGAAGACTATAAATAAACATCTTCCAGAGAAGTCAAGTAGGTATCAAGTTACTATCTTCAAACTAAGTTCCTCTTAAGTTTTTTCATCTTGACAAATTGCAATTTATTGCTGTACATAAAGAGCAATAATTACTTACATGATCAGGTTTTATTTCAATGGAGATGTTGCACATTGTTTGACCTGCCACACAGGTTGTGGCTCCCAGCACAGATACAAGTTCATTCTCCAAGTTCACACCATCCTTCAGAAGGACAACAGCTGTTTTATTAAAGGTCACACGCCAGAAGATTGTCACATCTTCAAAAGCCCTATAAGCGAAAGAGAAGTGTATGGATGTATTGAAGGAAAGCACAAGAGATTTAGGAAACATAAATCACAGACATAATATACATTGTATGTTATTATTCAAAACTTATCATTATGGAATCAATTGCTTTACAATGAAAAAAATAGCTCTTTTTACTTAAATTTCTGCCTCTAACATCTATTTAGAGTATAAAAAAAGTAACAGAAGAAGAAAATAAACCAATTATGAGAATCCAGATTCTTCTTAATTTTTGTTTCAGATAACATGCAATTATCTGAATAAAACACACTGGTGCTTGGAAAGCAGGGATGTGCCCAAGTACCTTCACTAATACTACAGTAACCATTGGCCTAGAAAGCCAGGTAGACTTGGTCTTTCCTGTAAGTACAAGGAACTTACTATACTTGAGCATATTTATTTAAAGTACACATAAATGTACAATATATATGTGTGCTAATTAGGAAAAAAGTGAAGACATAAGCATACTGACACTTACATAACTTCTTAATTGCTCCTTGTAGTATTCATAGTTACTGACATTATACAGAGAAATGAGAATTGGAGTTACACCTTTAGCAGTGCAAATACTTTACCTTACGCAAAACCTTCACATTTGCTGACTTACAGTATAAAATTGTAAGCATTTGAGTTTTTTCCTGTTTCTATTTTATACCAATAAAGTGACAGGCCTAATTATATTTGTAACTTAAATGCTCCATTGCCAGATCTGTGAAGTTATTAAAGGAGCTGAAAGGGAAACATTTATTATAAAACTCTGTGATGAAAACCTCTTCCACTAACAGTAGCTCCTGTGATTCAAGACCATATATTATAGAGTGTGGGAAGAGTACTGGAATACGCTATTGCCTGCACCTGTTTGGTTGCCGTGCCACAGTCAGCAGCACCTCTCTGTTTTCTGAGTCTTCGTCAAGTATCAGGCCACTTTGTACTTCTGGAATGAATCCCAAAATGCCATTCTGGAGATCGCTTCCTGTGTAAGAAATAGCCCATGAAAGTAAAAAGCCAAAAAGTTAAGCTGAGAGTAAATTATACTTTTAATATGCACAACTGCTAAAATGCCAAACAGTCAGGTATCAAAAGCATGCTGTAAAGTCCTATTTTGGGACACCTCAATTCTCTTAATATTTCTATTCTCACACTCTTATACTCTTACATGCTAGAATTTCAAATTTAATATTTATAATTTCTAGATTTTATTTTAACCGCTAGAATAATAACAACTATTTTTGGAAGTAAATTCCTTATGAGAGTCCTGGCACCATTTTTGCATGTAAGCTTGTATTTTCAGCAGACTGAATTCTGTGTCCCTTGACTTCAAGAGACAAAGTGTTACAGTAACTTCCAGAACAATCTCAAAAGCCTTGCTTACAATGCCTTTATGAGGCATTCACTCCAGCTATGTTTATCATAAATCTTACAACGTTATGTCTGAACAGAAATGGGTCTCAACATATAAAGTAGGTAATGTGAATAAAGATGGGCTTCCAGTCATGTAACTTAAGCTTTCTTATTCATCCTATGCATGATGTGGGTGAACCCATCCATTTTCATAGATTATTACATCAGCTTTTCTATATGTGGAAATAGTGAGCTGCAAAACACCACATTTTTCTCAGGGGAATGCAAGTAACTTCAGAAAAACAGCAGTGGAAGATAAAAATTCCTAGTGATAATGAGGGGAAACTAATGTCTTCACAATGCTCAATCAAATACTGCCTCTAAAAGATTTCTCCTTGCAGGCAGTGATGGCTTTATTATAGAATTGAAAAGGCAATCTATTTCCACCCCAGTACTTACTAAAAGTCAATATATATAATAAGATGAACAGAAACTGTGTGTTTGCTTATGTGCATTCACAAATATTTAACCCTCTTTCTTAATATGTTCCAACTTTATGGAACTTTGTACTGTGGGTGTAACTCTAGAGCTCATTAACACACTTCTGTGGTATTCAGTACAAGCTCAAATTCCAATGTAGGTGTATACTTCTGCAGTTAACTGTGGGGGTCCAGTGGCCTGGGCTGGCCAGCGAGCCAGCCATAGCCAGGATCAAGCTGAAGCCATGGAAAGCAACACCCTAAGTTTGGGGACATTGTTTCAAGTTAGGGAGAGTTAAAGTTTGTTCCAAGGGGATCGTGGGAGTTACCATGCTAATATGAGCTACATTGCCCTGTTATGACTGCTTATAATGTTGCTAGAATGTTCCATGTTAGTGGATATAAATAGGGATTGCCCCTTATTCAAGGTCTTAATGTTTGGCTGTATTCAGGAGCACTCCTGTTACTGCGGCAGAAGAATAAAGGACCCTCGGATTTTCCACCTAAGACCTGTCACCCGCTTTTCTTCAGCACTGACCCACTGCAATCATTGCCTGTCCTTGCAGAGGTGGGAGTAGCGATGTGACAGTTTATTGTAAAACGCAGGTGAACCCGGCGGGAAGAAATGATGATGTCTAACTGTAGTTCAGAAGGTTGAATTATTTCTTTATTATAACTATACTATAATACATTAATATAATATTTAAAAGAAGATACTAAAACTACAAACCTACATGTTCTAACTACTATATCTAACTAACTCACAACTTGTGACCCTCTTGAGAGTCTAGACACAGGTGGAGCTGATTGGCCATCAGGCTCAAGCAATTGTCACCAGAATCCAATTAAGCAATTACCCCAGGTAAACAATTCTCCAAACACATTCTACATGAAAAAAACAAGGAGCAGAAATAGATATTGTTTTCTCTTTCTGTCTTCTGTGCTGCTCTATGAAAAAATCCTGAGAGAGAAAGAAATGTGTTTGCCACAACAGTTAACATGCATACCCAGGGAGCTGGTTACTTCTGTGGTAAATTCTACAGATAATGTACACGAAGAGAACGTGTTTCATATGATCTGGTTTTGTATATGATCTTGGTTGCTTCCTACACTTATCCAGCAGCAAAGTTTAATCCTAGTTCTCAATACCCACACTGATTTCTTAAGACTATCTAAATACACAAAAATCTCAGTAATGTTGAATCTTACTTTCTTGATTAGACTAAACTGAGTTAGCCTAAAATTTGTTCCAGTGCCCAACTTCTTTCTCAAACATAATCTATACTGCAGATTAGATTGGTTTATATTCAGTTGGTAAGCCTGACAGGATATCTAAAAGCTAGGGGAAATTGGAGTTCTGACAGTTCTGACAGTACTTTCTCACAGCAGCACAGTGACTGAAAGAAAAAATCTTTCTTAGAGACTAAGTATGCTAATTCCTGTCCTCCATCCCCAGAAGCAGAGGACAACTACACTGCAGGTATGAACTGCATAGTAGCAAAGAATGAAAACAGAAACTGTTTATTCTACTTTGTACAAACTCCATCCATTGTAAAAGAGAAAGGCTTAAATTAAAAATACAAAGTACGTGAAACACATCTGACAGAATGCCAATGTAATTCAGGTTAAAAGGCCCTTTAAGTCTCTAGTTCAAAACCCTTTTCAAAGTTGAATTATTTCTGAAACCAGACCGGATGTCTCAGAGGTTTGGGGCTTGAAAAAATTCCAGGGATGGAGAAACACCATGCAACTTCCCCAGGCAACCTGTGCCATTGGCTTTCTGTACTCCATAGAAAAGAATGCCCAGGCTAAATCTCATTTCAGCTTATACTCACTGTCTCCCATCAAGCACTGCTGCCATAATGCATGATTTAAATAATGGGTCAGTAAATTTTTATGTCTCTCCTCTTTTAGGTAATCTTATGGTCTCAGTAGGAACTATGTCTTCCTGTATTCAAATGTCCCATGACATTTTATTTTCAAAATCATGTTTCATAGACTAAGTTAGGAAAAGGAAGAAAAAAAAACCAGGTAAAAGAAAAATTAAAACAAGCTTAAAATATTCTGGATCCTGAGAAAGCAAAGTACTTGAAGTGGCAAAATACAAATCATCTTCTCTTTAGAAACAAACCAAGCAAAAAAACGCAGCGATCTTTTTATGACACAAACTGTCAAGAAGTGGTCAGTATTTGCAGTTATAGAAAATATTTTGGTCTGAATGCAGCACTAGAGTACTGTAAGAAAGGATCATTTGTACAATACTGTGAACAAGCCCAGTAGTTCTGTAATAGGTTCCTCTTGGACACTTTCATTTTCATACCATAAGTTAATTGGTGACTCTTCTCATAGTCACAGGTCTGTACCATAAGGTATCCCACTTATTCTTTGAATTTGAAAGTCATCCCAGGAAGAAGGGTTGGAACCAGGAAAATGGCAAAAAAAACAAATGAGCCTGCAATGCTACTCCATCTCTAACAAAAACAGTTATGGTCAGCTGTCACAGTACATCACAGTACAAGCTGGCTCATACTGGGCAATTAATTCAGATATAAATAAGAAACCCATATGGTTTCATAAACTGGCCCCTGGGTTGACAGACAGGAACCTCAGTCAATTACGTTCCATCCTAAGCTAGAGACATCTCACTTTGTCCGGGAGCTCGGCTGTGTCCAGTCAAACTCCCTTTATAAAGAGGAGTTGAACCAATAAACTCTGTCTGTTGCCACACGAACACTGGGTGTGTGGTCATCTCTTTCTCCAACCCAACACACTCGTGTTACACGTAGAGCCCGTGACATGATGCGACTCGGCCATTTTCTGCGCTCAGAGCAGGGGAGACTGAATGGCATAATAGCTGGAGAAAGCTGGTAAAGGCTACTAATGCAAACAGCATGACAGCTGGAGAAAGCTGGAGAGACAGTGGTATAGTGGTGGAATTACTGGGCAATGGAAAATTGTTGCAAGATCCTGGTGGTAAACAGCAGAGTGTGCTGTGTGGTTTCAAACCCCATTTTTGTGAATTGGAATCACCATTGGGTCTATGAGGGCCTGGACTTCTGCATCAGAAGACCCTGTTCTGAAGGTACGGACTTTCTCTCTTAAAAAAAGAGGGATTAATTACGAGTGGGCTCTGCTAGCCCTGCTCACATGGTGCAAAAGCCATGAACTGGATGTGTCCGAAGGGACCATATTAGACTTATCAAACTGGGAGCAGACTGGACGAAATATACTTGCAGTAGCCTCCATTGGTGATGACACAGCCATGGATGTTAAAAGGCCATGGAGGATCATCCTAGACTTATTAAAACAATTAAATAATGAGCGGAGAAGGAGGACAGGCAAAGCAGACACAGACCGCTGCAAAACTACCATGGGGAACTGAAAAGCCACCCCAGAGAGGGGCAATATGCTGACCGGGAGTTCTGCCTTTGCACAGAGCAATGGGGCCACCCCACACCAGGACATGCTACCAGCGGGGTGTTCCCCCACAAGGCAAGGTGGCAGGGAGATGCCGCACCGCCAATCTGAGCTGGGCAGCAGTGTGGTCATTTTTCTGTGTCCCGCTGCACCAGCACCAGACGGCCCCAGCCTCTGTGAGAACATGCCCTGCTGCAGTGGGACCGCGACTGGCCATTGCAAAGTGACTGTGGTGAGCCCCAGGGAGTGGGGGAATCCTAGCAAACTGAGAGAATCCATGGACTGCCTACACCGCAGCTGCTGACAATGCCCAGGGAGGTGACAAAACAGATTATGCAATCAAGTCACATGGAGTAATGGAGCCTGCCATGGCCCTGGCAAGCTGTGCCGCTCTGGTGGTGCTGGGATGTTCCATGCCTACACAGAGCTGTTGCACCAGGTTGAGCTGCTCTGTGGCCACACCACATACCTTTTCTGAGGCACCAGACCCCCACACAACTGTGTGAGGCTGCTGTCCCAGCTTGAGCTGCGCCATCTTAATGGCTGAGCAGCCCGGGACCATCCCGCAGTGTTATCTGCTCCCCAGAGCCACCCTTTCACTGCCTGCACCGAGCTGCTGTGCAGAGATGGACTATGCCACCACCTTGAGGGGGCCCACAATGCCGCCCTGCTCTGTGGGGCCAGACCACATGGTGGTCACTCCAACTCCACTCTGTGTTGCCATGTTGCCACCCCCCACTACCACAAGCGTGCCAGGGCTGCCTCCTCCTGAGTCCCAGTGGCCCAGCTCCAAAGCTACACTGGGAGGTGGGACACCCCCAGTCCAACCTCTGTGGAACATAGCCATGCCTCTAGTGGGTGTTGGGTGTGGCCCCACCCCCAACCCTGCCTCCATTGGCAGGCCTGGGAAATACATCACCAGGCACTGCTGGAGACATCATACCTGGGAGCAGGGACACTATCCCTACCACACCACCTCTGCTGAAGCTACAGCCTTCCCTGGAATATATGCTGGCAAGGGACACAACGGATACCAGCAGAGAATACCAAAGCCATTGTCCCTCTGCAGAATGCCATGAGAACACTGCAGCTGCTTTGTTGCTGGCAGCCCTGCCCAATCCTGCCACTGCCACAGCCTCTCCAAGCTATTCTGCATCTCCGACCATCAATTGTAAGTTTCCCAGAGCATGGGAAAAGCCTCTGTAGGGGCCCTGCCAAGCAAAAGGCAGTGGGCAAAGGCATGCAGGGGTGTGGTTCCATGGGAGCAACAGCAATCAAGCCTGCCCGAAAAAAATGGTGCTGGCCGCATGGCACAGCCATCACTTGGCGGCCAAGAGCAGGCCACTCTCTCACCAAGCCCGGCGGAAATTCAGCAGCTCCCTGTGCGCGGGCAGTGAAATGGCAAACAAAGGAACTTAACAGCACCAGCCAAAGCAATACCAACAAAGGCAGTGACAAATTCCTACCCCACATAACTCAGAAGAGCCCTACAGCCGCCCACCTGCTACTGCTTTAACTCTTCTAAGGTTCTCATACTCTACAGACTCTTACAAACTGATACTAAATTAATGAGAAGATCAGGTTAGTTTGATAGCCCCGCCCTCAAGAGAGAGGACTGCAACATTTATATGTGCTAAGGTTGAAACTGACTCATATAATGTAATTATGTTAACCAATTCTATTGCAGTTATTTGTAACAAAGGTTACAAATAGGCACAACTGTTTGCTAAATATGTCCTAGAATTCATAGCACAATATTTGTTATTATTGTTTACATATGCTGAAACCAAAATTAATAGGTCTCTGTTAGGCAATTCTGTTACAGTCACTAGGAAGGTATTATGTCTATGTTTCAAATATGGACAACGGTTTATTAAACATATCCTAGAATTTATAATAAAATATTTATTAATATTAATTATATACACAATTCAAGCAGCATACAAACTAGATCAAACTAAAAAACTCAAAGAATCTGGTCATTCTAACATTCTAGATCCATTAAAATGAACACAAAAATACTAACTTAGTACTGTCTTAAGCAAATTTCAGTTGCAAAGTTTTCAAACTGAAAATTTGTCACCTGTCATCATTTTAAAAGCTAAAAGTCATCTATTGCAGTCATCAATAACAAATTTCAAACTTCTCACAAAAGGAAGGAAAGTATATTGCTTGCACAGTTACCATAATAACTGACAAAAATAAAAATGCCTATATTTCTTTAATTATTTGTAAGTTGTTCATGTTAAAGAATTTTTGCAGTGGATATTAACAAAAGCTTGTTTTTAAAAATATAATTAGGGAAAACCTTTCCCAACCAAGTTCTTGGCCCTGATCAATCTCTGGCTGGTAAAGGAAAAATATACTATCAAACACAGATGGTTCTGTGCAAACTTTGCAAAAACTAAACATTTTTCCTTTAAGATAAACAAGGAAGCCTTGTCTGGAAGAGGTTCTTTCAAGTCCTCAATGAGAAAAAGAAGCCCTTCAGCAATAGCAGACTCTAGGTAATAGTAAAACATATACACAGTTGTAACTCTTACCTTATTAATGTTGTTCAAAAGTCCATGTTTTGTTCGTATTTTAGTTATTAAAACAAATAAAAGGGGAAAAAGGTTGGGGTGAATGTACACCCCCCTTTAAGTCCTGGGTGTTATCATGTTCTCATGTCTTTCAATCAAACATATACCAGTATTAGAAAAGGCCAAAAATCTAGTTAACTTAAATTACTTATCACTATTATTACATCCTGTGATGTTCAGCAGCTCAAACCCAAGGTAATGGTGAGAGACTTCCTCACCAATGCATGCAGGGGTCTTTGAGAGCTTATTACCTATCAGAGCATTTCAACAGACAACAGGACACATTGGATGTGTCCAGATGTATCCAGTCTGCACTACATCCTGCTCGGAACCACAGGCATCATCCTCCTGATGACCTCTCAACAGACATCACAGAGCCGCATAAGCAAGAACAATTGATAACATAACTCATGGAAATCTGGGACTCTTGAAGTGAAAGTTCATATAAGGACTTCATTTGTTTACAAATCATTTTTCCTGTTTACAAACTGTTTTTTCTGTTTACAGATTGTTTTTCTAGTAGTTGGGTTTTTCTCTAACAGTTCTAAGGATTAAATGGTTTATGGGTTAAATAGTTTCTTGTTTTTAGAGATAAGTTTTAAGTTGTAACTTCTAAGAAAACAGCCTGTGACATGTTAGCCAGAAAGAATATTAGTAGTTCTTGCCTAACAGCTCCTAGACATACATGCTGCAGCTACAGTGATACATGGCCTCATGCAAATTAACCCCATGCTGCCTTCTGTCACCTGAATTGCAAAGGGCCCTTGCAGATGGGTGACAGACAGCAGGTTGCAATTTCTAATAAAGAAAGAAAGGAGGAGATGTCACAGTATGCCATAGTACAAGCTGGCTTGTACTGGGCAATTAATTCAGATATAAATAAGAAACCCAGCTGGTTTCATAAACTGGCCCCTGGGTTGACAGACAGGAACCTCAACTAACTACGTTCCATCCTCAGCTGCAGATATCTCAGTTGTCCAGGAACTGGGCCATGTCAAAAGATCAGACTAATGAGCTATCCAGTCAAACTCCCTTTATAAAGAGGGGTTGAACCATTAAACGCTCTCTGTTGCCACATGAACATCGGGTGTGTGGTTGTCTCTGTCTCTGACCCACCACAGGCGTGTTTCACTCAGCGTTCTCCCTTCATAAAGGACAAGAACAGACATAAGCAGCACCTATAGATGTATTTTGAGTTACACTGCTAAGGGATGCTAAGTGGGATGCTTTGTGCATTAGATGCTTCCTCTCATCTGGAAAATGTTAGATTTGGGAATAGAATACTCTGCTTATTATCATATAGAATTCCAATTTTACACAAAAATTGCTATGAGAATATAAAGTTATTTACTGTTATTTAATTCAAATATATTTACTCATTTCCTGGGGGAAATAATTACCTGCAATAATTACTATTGCAAAAGCAGCAAATCCATGTTCATCCTTTCCTTCCACAATCTTAGCTCCATATTCAGGATTTGAGAGGAAAACATAAAATGATTCCTGTCCTTCAGGCTCATCATCATCAAAAATTTTTATGGACACCTGGCTTTCAGTTTCTCCATCTAGCAAAGTCAGAGAGATTGTCTGCTCTTCAAAATCTTCTCCTTCCATTGCCCATGTGAAGTTTGATTTTCCATAAACATTTCCAAAAGGATACGAATCTACTCCACTCTGTGCACTCACTCCCCCAAAGGTTTTAACAGTAATTTTAATATCACCAGTAAATCCCTTGGTCCTTCTGATCTGAAGCACTGCTGTGTTGGAGATATTGTTGCTTGTATCTTCTTCAACATAAATAAACTCTGGCCCCAAACTTAGTATTCCATGATGAATATCATTAGCCAGGATATTAATTGTTGCAACACTGAAAGCTGGATTCAAACGTGGACTCCAGTCAAGGTTCACAGGCTGAACATCTAGAATTTCCACAGAAGTCAAATTTACAAAAAAAAATTCTTGTATTTCAGACACAGTGTCATCAATTATTGATATTTCTATCACCGCATTTGTCTGAAAATGTAAAAACATAAGCTCTCCATTGTAGATGGGTATAAAGTCTTCTAGTGGTTTGGCACTTCCTGGAATGGTCTGATATGTCAGTTTAGTGAGATTACTTTGAAAACCAAACAATCTTTGGACATGTAGTCTGACTACCTGGACATCTTCTTCAACTGAAACTAATCTTGAGTTAAGATCAAACTGGAAGATCCCCATTGGCTCAATTTTAGCTATCGTAAATCCTGATCTGAAACAGAAACATCACATTGAGAGAGAAATACAAATAATGAAAAGCATGACAATCAAGCATAATAATTTTCAGTGAGCAATCAATAATGAGTGTAAGAAAGTGACTTAAAAAATGTGTAACAGTAGAGGGAAGAAATAGAAATCATACAAAGCAAGACATAAAAATGTTCCCTAAAAAATGCTTTTGTAATGTTTGTGCAGCTCTCCAGAGGCTTAATGCATCCTAAGTAAGAACAGGATACTGAGTAAATGATACATTAAATATGGTCTTCCTGACAAAATGGAGAGGCAAAGGAAAGTAGATTTTCCTACCATGGACATAATACAGGAATATAATACAGCCACTGCAAGTAATACCAGTTTTAAACACTGAACAAACCTCCTGTACCAAGGGAAAGCTTTGAAGTAGAGGGATGCTTGAAGATCTACAGTTTTAGCCAGGAAGCTAGAGAAGGACAAGAAGTTATTTTAAAATATATAGTAAGGCTTTGAAATACTGCCTCTTTACAATATTACTCAAAGTACTTTTTTTCCAGATCTGAGTCTTGTTTTCAATATCAGTTTAAGCTGTACTTTGTTCATATTAAATATATTCCCTTCTTATTACAAAATATTAGACTGACTCTGTTAAATCTTGTGTCATCCCCTTCTCTCTAGAACTGAACCATTATTGAATGCCAGAGGCATTCAAATGGCACAATTACAGTGAGTGGATTTGGCTAACAGATGAGACTCTTCCACCACTTAGGAAGCCAAAAAACCTTCAACGTAATTGTGAGCTTTACGTCTTGTGGGATGCAGTCTTAAGTTTTCTAGGAAAGGTTATTCTCATACAGTCAAGGTATTTGACTTGCATAGTAAACATGTGCTTGAGGACTCAAGTCCATAGGATGGACAAACCTAGGAGAAAGAGTCAGTTTGAGGAATTTAGGCATCTAGTTCACTCCTGACTTCAGGAGTGAATCCTTCAGATTTGCCAATTCAATTTTAACATGGTGACCTTTCTCCCTACAGTGTCACTCTATGCCCATTTTTTATACATTTTCGTCTTCAATAAGGAAGAGTGGAAGTAGTTTGAAGAACAGATAACAATTTAAGTGAGAAAAAAAAATACACTGAATGTAATGTTTTAATCTTTCAGAATAAAAAGGGGGATTAATATAAAATTTTAGAGCAATTATTAGTTAATTTGATTCCTTTTAAATAACAGTTGTCATCTAAGATCTTCTAAATATGGATTTTTAGGAACACTGAAAATTGACAGTTTATTTCATTCTTCAGCTTCCTGGTTAAAACTGTTGATCTTGGTTCTTCAGCCTAACTGTCTTTCCTAACTGTCTCCATCATTCTAGGTATCTCAGATCCCAATGCCAGGAAACAGACTGGAACTGAAGAAAAGCCTCAATTCCGGGCAGATCAGATCTGCAGTACTGACATTTGTTTCCATGTGAGATAAGACATAGAAATTTATCAAAAAAGGAACTCCAATTTGCTAGCTACCAATAAAATTTAATATGGATTTGTATGAGGTATATGCCTCTATACATGTCATAATTCTTACAGCATCAGTGCAACTCAAAAGTGTAAATAATATCCTTACCTCAGGCGAGCCCCACCAGACACATTGCTGTGTACTGATGTTAAAGTGATGGCAAATGTCTCAGATTTATTTAGGCTTGGAGTAGCCTGAAAGGAAATGACTTTACTTTCCTCCCCAGAGGAAAATACAACAGTACCTGAAAGGAGAATGATTGAATCAGTCAAAATCACGGAACGGGAATTCTATTTTTACCTGGAAATACACTGACATAGGGACTTTAGTCACAATTCCACTACACTGAGGTGAAGAAATCCTCATGATAAGGGTCTTTCCTATAGAAAGCTGTCCTTCAGGGGCATAGCATTGTGTCTATGAAGAAAAGTTGTTTTTTTTCTCATAAAGTAAATATGTCCCTTACAGATAAAAATTGGATCACACAATTTCATTCTAATGACTCTTCATTAATAATAGAAACATGCAGAGCTAGAAATAACTAAAAGGTGTTATCATCATTTAGGCAGCTGTCAAAGCTGTTGTCCTTGTAGCTGTACATAACTTGTTGCAGCAATTACTCACCAAATGAAGGAGTAATATTGCCTAGTTTAACAGAGTCAGTGACTAGGTCTGGTGGGCATCCTGAAATCCAGCTGACTATTACAGAGCCATAAACTCCTCTTCTGGTTATGACAGCATGGCCTGTCCCTGCTACAATATTTGTAAGTCGTAATATCACAGATTCAAAGCCAACCTGTAGAAACATTGTAGATTTTATCAGAAAATGAATAAAAATTGACAATAACATACATGAAAACATAGTACCTTTTGTAAAATGGGCACCTTACAATAATGGCACATGCATATAAAAATATATATATGTGCATGTATCTATGGACATATGAATATGCTCTCTTGAAAGAGCTCATATGAGCTCTTTAATAATACTTGCAAGTTTTAGATTTCTGGCAACTAGATTGCAGGGAAAAGGAACAAGTATGAGTGACATTTCAATACTGAAAACACTGAATACAACCTGTATCTCTTGTTTAGAAGAAAATAAATCAAGACTGCCCTCAGTGCTCACAGGTAATAACTGTACTACTGTCTCTCTACATATATAGATATATACATATAATTAGGTCTAACATAAGTTATTAATTATGTATCCAGTGAAAAGTAAGTTGTTGCCTCATGACACTGTACACAAAATTATTCTTGCTACTGTGATCTACTTTTCTTTTTCTCTGAGCAGCAAATAGAGTGAAGATAATTTGTATATTCTAAAAGCAATGATAAATGGATATATGGTAGTATATGGTATACAATGGTAAACTATATACAGAAAGACTATTTGACTTAAGTTTCATTGTAAATTAAAAACCACAACAATGCTTCAAGATAATTAAAGTAATTAAATAAAAACTTCAATAAAATTTTAGAGTTAAAACCTCATCTTGCCTTTGCCTGACATAAAAAAAGGGAATGGCAGCACACATACCATATCAAAGTAGCCAAATTATCTTTTCTCACTCTCATACAAAATAGACAAATGGAAAATTTATCACTCAATGATTACGAAATTTACTGACATCTGCATTAACACTGAATATATATTCCATCTCTTTTTGCACGTAATACTGAGTACATGCTATTATCTGCTTTGGGGTTGGCATACTTATAGAAACATTATCTAGATTTACTTATTTTCCTTTAAGTCTTAGAACTCCCCTTTCATGTAAATATTTACACTACTTACATTTTATAGATGAAGAGGCCATTGTATTAAAATGTTTCTGTAAGAATTTTTATCAGAGGAAAGAATAACACACAGTGCAAGTAATTACAGGAATGATCTCTTCCATCATACTGATTACAATGAAAACTTCAGTGAGTTCTTATAACAGGTCTCTTCTGCAGTGAAGTGTACCTTTCTTCTGTGATAGGAACACGACACCACAACCAGGCTACTGACCTGTGAATTGGCAGCTTCCTCAGGAACAAGCAGCACAGCAGACTTTGCTATTCCTAATATTTTAGGCACATCCTTGGCACTTCCTCTAACCAGGCTTACATTAGTCAGTTCCAGAGTAAAATTCAAGCCAACTAAAATAAATGCCTTTGAGAGAAAGAATTTAATTAAAAAGATAGAAATTTAATTCCACTAAAAACATACAATCCAACAATGCAAAATAATTAAAAAAGCAACCTGCAGATTCTTGTTTGCTTACATACAAAGCAGCATTTTCCAGATAAGTGTTTTGTTGATTATGTTTCTCAAAGAATTACAGTTAAGCCATCAATGTAGTGAAAGTAATCTGCCAGCAGTTTGCTGGAATATGAATTTGTAAAGCGACTATTGCCATTTTAAAAAGTTGTATCTGACACTCTGGGCCTTGGTTTGATTTTAATCCTTAGGATTAAAAATATTTAAGATCGTTGCATCTTAATATTTAAGAGCATGTAAGAGTGGATGTAAAACTGTAATAATAATGATAAACAACATGGAAACACAGAAGACTGCAGGTACATTTATCATCTTCATTGGTCACAAATGACAAATCACTATTTACAATCCAAAGGAACTTAAGAAAATATTTGCATTCATATAATAAGATATTGAACTCATAGTAACACAAAACAACAGTGTAAGAAAACCTAAAATATTTGAACACATGCATAGCAGTGATTTTGCAATTATTATCAGAAGATTTGATATTCAAATACAGTTCTACTCCATAAAGAGGAAATTCATAACACCAAAACTCTATTTCCTGCTTCTTCAAAGCCGATACTAGCGAGAGTGTTTTATCTTATTTGTATTGTGATGAAACACATGGAAACAACAGATATCATAGGAGCTAAAAGAGTAAAACACACCTGGTTGTTTATTGGCACTCTTTTCACTTCAAAGCTGGCGCCATCCTTTATTGTGAGGAATCCCACCTCATTCTCGGGTTCAATTAGTGCTTCATCATGAAGGGATATGACACGGTACTCAACCATTACTTCTCCAAATGACCCAGCATGCCGAGTTACATTAATCTGAATATACCGATTCATGGCATTTTCTACCAACACTGACTGCTGATCAGAGTACAGGGCAAACACTCCATAAGGATCATCATTTGCAAACACTGTGATCTTTGAAATTCCTTTCTCATGGTCTAAATCTGCTCCACCTTCCACTGAAATCAGCTGTACCTCATAGCTTTCATCCAATTCTGGAACATCATCAGGTAACAGGTAGATAATTATCTCAGCTGTACTCTGCTGGTCAGCAATGATAACAGATCCCTCTGTCTCAAGAAAGTCACCTGTGATGTCAGATTCACTATGTATTTCCCAGTAAACCTGAAATTAGTATAGAAAATGCAAAATATAAAAGAAAGAAAAATTACCTCCAAAGTCAGAAACTTGTAAATTCAGGTTTCAGTATAGACACGATATGGAACAGACTGCTTTTAAATGGGTAAAATAGCAATTGTTTTGGGTATGCATAGGAAGAATATCCAGTCACACAGAATATCTTTCAAAAGAGTGTGTTATTTCATTAACAGTCGTAAGAATATAAATATTTCCTTTTTCTAGATTCAGAAGATTTATGGAAAACTATGTGGAATTTATGAACATTTTTCAAAAAGTATTTCTCTTTTCTCACCAAAACAACCTAGCTGTTTTTTCCCTTTCCAGTATTCCTCGCATAAGAAAGGAATGAACTCTCATTAAACACAGCAGATGTTTCTATCAATTGATCAATTTATTTTAAATTAAATTATTTCCTGTTAAAATGCTGACTTCTAAACAACTTCAGGTAAAAAACCAATGTGCATGATGGTTCAGAAAATTCTGATTCTGTCTAAAAAAGTAAAGTGCAATGACATTAAAGACAACTCACTATGAAAGTATTGTCTTTTCATTCTCCCATCAAAAGAAACTGGGAGAGAAAGAAAGTGAGAGCAGTATGGCAGTATTGAGAGCAGTATTGTTTTTCTTTTATTTCCCCTGACCAGGGAAGACTGAATTTTACTCTCCAAACCACAAGTACTAGGCCTAAGCCCTTCCTAAATTGAGTCCAAAAGGCAACATTAAAAAAAAAAAAAAAATTTAGAAACAAGCAATTGAAAGGCACAGAATGAGATATTTTTCCATACATTGACACCAAGGACGATTTCAGATTACATTGTTTATTAGGAAAAGAGTGAGAATACCGTTATGTTCCCCAGAATGCCTTGAATTCGTTTGACAAACAGTGTAATATTTTGTGGCCCTTCGTCTCCTGAGGGTTCTGCATAGCTACTCTCAGTTAATGATTCAGGAGCAAACTGTACAATTCCATTTGGATCACCAAACTTCTCTACCTGTAAAAAGGTAAGCAAACATTAAAAAAACCTAGAAATGTAGCATGAGTTGTGTTCTTGTTCAAACTACTGAGATTTTCACTGCTAGATGCTACAGGGGCACATATCTCTAAGTTCTAAAAACAGCAGAGAAAATTCTGAATGTCCCTTTTTCAGTTTTCAGTTCCCCTGTCCAAGAAGGAAAAGAATAGAGTTTTATTTAAAGTGCTACATCTGAATATTTTGATTTAGGAAATATATTTTGATAAAGCAGGAAATGCTCAGGCAGCTTGCGCTAGTATACAGAAACTCTTCTAACACTATCAGTTTACAAGCTCAGCACTATGGCAAAGGGAACTCATCCACATCCATCTGCATGAGCCATTAGCTGCAAAAAGAATTTGGGGTAACATAACTTCCAGAAGGGGATTGTGGAAATAAGAGCTAATTCCATCAACACCTTACAGACCAGATAATAAATAAAAATACAATTTCTAGGAGAGACTTTTTTGAGAGTTTCTTACAGCAGCTTTATAAATACTTCTTTAGTTGCAGTATCCCTAGAGCACTGATTTGTCTGTGATAGCTCCCAAAAACATCTACATTTCTCTTGTACTGTGAGAAGTCAGATTTTTCTCCCTTCCTCTGAAGAGATGTCAAGAGTGACAATGTCCTACTTGCAACTGCTGAGGGGTTGGAGCCTTGTGCTGTGTGGGCATGTCCAGATCGCTTTTATCTACCACACACACAGATGGTTGGTGCAGGCCAAGTGGTCCAGCATGGAGAGTTTGTCCATCATTGTTTTTCTGCTGTCTCAGGGTTTGAAGAGGAGTGTGTATGAAGATGATTGGTTCATCATTGTTTTTCGTTTGCTCAGTGGAAAAAGACATTTTGTCTTTGTCTCAGTGGAGTTTTGGTGTTGAGCACCTTTTTGTGCGTAAAACACCCTCTCTATTGTATATCTTTGTCATTAATATTGTTGCTGTTACTATTTGTTTTTCATTTCATTGTTGTTTTCAAGTAAATTTTTCTTATCTTGGCTCAGAAACTCTGCTTTTTGTCTCCCTCTCACGAGAGGGGGTAGGGGAAGGGAAGCAGTTGAGTGGTGTTTAATTTCCAGCTGGGTTTAAACCACAACAGATGACAAAGATATTGACACATAGAAATATGGGCTCAATACATGCTCTCTCCAAAGAGAACTATAGAAAACTGCAAATAGGAGAGCCAGCTCACTGCTTTTATTCCAGTTTTTACTGATAGATTCTCTGCCCTTTTTCTTTCAGAACTGAACATAATATACCAAAATAGTACAAAGGTCAAAAAAGCCAAATTACTAAGTAATCATTGTGATTAATTTTTAAAAGCTTTGCAAATATATAAATACCAATATCAACGGAAATCTCTGAAGAGAGAGAAGCGATAGTAACTTACTATTAATGTAATGCTGTTTGCCTTAGAATCTATTTCTGTTTCACCTTTCCTAAGGCTCAGTCGAATAATGAAGGTTTCCTGAACTTCAACTTCTTCATGAGGATAGATTTGTAGATTAATTATTCTCAGACCTCCTTCTCCTTCTTCAAAATAGAATGTTCCATTCACAGGGTCACCAATGTCACTATTCAGAGGAGACAAAATCTCTTCTGAATTGGGTCCCAAAATGTCCCAGTTAATCTATGGAAGAGATCAGTTTCAGATTTGGAGGGGTGATACATTATAACAGCATCCCAAGGGGAAAAGTGACAGAGTACCAAAAGTACTTAGCCATGTTTAAATCTTTGCTATTAATACAGGATACAAAATAGCCATAATTAATTCTATGGGGTAAAATATAGAAGCCTTTGAAAAAGTAAAAATGACAGTTTACAAATGGGAATTTTAAAGTGTTAGTCACAATGCCAGTCTATTAAATTCTAGATGTTAGTAATAGAAAAGAAACTAAGATTTCTTTAACATATAGCAAGAATCACTAGTGGCCACTGTCTATTTCTCTTCTCTTTCATGACTTCTTTTGCAAAACTTCATCAGTACTCATGATCAAAACAATTTCCCTCTGAAGTGTGATGTCAAGTCTAAAAATGACAAATATTTTCTATCATAAAAGTTTTTAATCCTTCAGATTATGAAGAAAATTATGAATCCTCCATATTTCTTCAGTCTGATTAAAAGCCACAGCATTTCCAGCAATTCCCACAAATTAGATTGCTTTTAAGGAGGTTATATTCAGGACTTGACAATTATTATTTTGTTAATTTAAGTGTTTTCTGCTTTTCTCCAATGACTTCTAGAAAAAGTCAAAGACTGAGGCAATTTTTATATATGGAGGAGTTCATGGCTTACAAGGCAAATTTTCCAATTATTTGACAAGACTGTGAAAGGCCCACCATGTTCTATATTTATATTTTCACTTTATAAGTGGCCTGTATAGAGTAAAAAAATACTCTACAAAACTCACAGCAAGCAATTTCCTGTACTACTACTTAAACTTGTAGTAGTACATGAGGTTAACTATAATTTTGAAGGATTAGGAGCTAATTCAAAACAATGTACACAATACCATAATAAAAGAAGGGAAGCAGGAGAAGAAAGAGGATTTTAAATGGGTAACAACACTTTCTGTTATACTGCAGCTCTATGCAATTCATGGTTACTAAAATGCTGTAATTATACGATTAGACATCAGTCACTAAGAAAGTTCTTAAAGCAAAATGAAGGAGCTTTTTGACATAGTTATTGAAAAACTTTCAGTCCTTTACAGGCAAGACCCACCTGTGCCTCCACCAACTGCCCAGTCCTTTCCACCACCAGGGACACCGTTGTGGTTGCATCAGGGTTGGGAAGAATAATTTGGCTTTGGTTGAGAAATCGGACCATGCCCTGGGAAGAGTCACTTTTTGCAATGGTGACCTGGCTCACCAGGTGGAGCCCCAGGACGGCTCCACCAGTGGCTCCTGTCAGTTGGATTTCAAATTGCTCTGCAAATTCACTGCACAGAGAAAAAAAAAAAAAAAAAAAAAAGACATTCTGAGATATCTGAGAGAAAAGAAATCATCTCCATAGGTGCAGTGCAGAAGATTCCTTCTAGTTGCATAGAATGGTGATATCTGAAATAAAAATATTTCAGATATCACCATTCTGAAATTCTGTCATTCTATTTTCTACTAGTGTTAAGTTAAACAAAAATATGGAAAAATATTTTATTCTTCATAGCAGTACTGTTGACACCAACATTTCTTATAATGTAATTAAAAATCGTGCTTGATTTCATACTATTTAACAGGAACTATGAAACTGTAATATAACATCTTTTTTTCCCCTTTAGGTGATTTTCTCCCTTAGGTTGTTTTTATAGCTCTGCAGAAATTTGTTTTTCAATTACAGCTCAATACACACATATATGTAGATTTTTTAGTGCATGCTGAAAAAGACTTAATCAGAAGTAAATTGGTGAATAAATATGTGAAAATTTCATTACCTTTCTTCATCATTTACAATAGAGATGTAAATAAAAGACTGGTTCTGTCCATGATAAAAAATTACAGTATTATTATGAATGATATAGTCAACACCATGAAGTGCAGAAATACTTCGAGAAAGAAAATCAGCCGTGACATTGCCATAAGTTCCACACTTCCGCAAAACAGGAATGATGATTAATCCAGCATCCTCTTCCACTATAAAAATAATTGAGAAAAAATTATGTAATTTCAAAATTCATGCCATAGCCTTATCTTCCAAAATATAGAGAGAATTTACAGTAAACTTACCCTGTAGAAGGACATGCTGCGGATCAAATTCTATGATACCTTCAGCATTGTCATTTTTTGCAATAGTGACCCATACTGTGGAGATATTTCCTATTATTGGAGGTTGATCCACCTGTAGACCATTCTCTCTTACAGTAAAATCAAATCCACTTGCAAGAACATAAAAAGAAACCAATATAAAAATACATTTTAAACTTCTTGTGAAAGTATAAAGATGTGTGTGTGACAGTTTTTGAATTACTGCAAATAACTTTATTTTCTGCCAGTTACCACTGAAGATTTTTTTGTCACATTTCTTCATATTATTATGTTTGCAAGAATTATTACTAGAAATGTGTATCTTTCATTTGTTCTTTCTCTTTCATCTTTTTAATGGAATTTCTTGCAACTTGGCAATTTGTATCTAATGTATGGATTTTAAGTTTTAATGAATCTCAATCAGCAACATCTTTATACTAATAAAGTTAAAATAATTTGGTTTACCATACCCCATTTTCTATTATGATTACAATTATAGCTGTCTTACAAAATTTTACAGTAAAACAGATGAAATGTCTAGCAGTGATTTATTCAGGTAGATCAAAATCCAAATATAGTTTGTTTTTCTCATTTGTTTTTCTGCTTGTAAAAAATCAACTGGAAATTTTAACTTTACCTTCCTTGGAGTTCCACTTCAGTAATCATCAATGAAAAGTTTTCAGGACCTTCAGGAAAGTCATCATCATGAATTTCAATCAAAATAATTTTACTTTCCTCTGCTGGTTCAAACACTATTTCCCTTACTGTGGGAGTAAAATCCATTCCTTCCTCTGCAGTCCCATTTATTATCTGAAAGCAAAGATGCACTCTGCCATAGGATCCCTTGGAACGCACAACAGTGATGTTAACCTGAGGAAAAGATAATTAAAAATGGCTTTGTTTTCTGTTACAGTTGCCTTTACAAGATGTTCTAAAGTCACCTTTTCAATGGTTCTGTCAGGTAACGACAATATGATTTATCATGTACAGAGTACATGTAATTTAGCAGACAGCCACAGTCATTTTGGGGACCAATTTCTTTTCTTTCTGAAGTTGAACATAATTCTAGCAACAATACTGTTATCTATCAGTAATTTTATATAAGAAAGAGTTTTAATCCAATACCCATTTTTCATCTTCTGTTGTTAGTAATAGTTCATGGGAAAATGTAAACTCTCCATATGGATAATCACTGGCGGCCATGGTAATATTTGCTGTGCTGCTAGATTCATTTATGAGTCCTCCATCACTGATTCTGGTTAGTTGAAACTGGTAGTTATGCTTTTCCTCAGGACAGTTGTCATCTACAGCCTACAGGAAAGAACCAACAACAGCTAAAAGGATTTAAAACATTGCCAAAGAGAAATATAAAAATTTTTGCCAAGATCCTAAGAAAATAAAAGAAAGTACTTGAAATCGCTACTGGTATCAGATATCTCATATACCTGTATTAGAACAACTGCTGCAGACTGCCTATCTCGCATGGTCAAGGTCCCCGATACCTCAATAAATTCTGTCTGATGAGGAGGTGTTATATTCCAATATATTATGATCTCCCCAAAAATCCCTGGGCCACGTACCAGGCTGCAGGTAAGGACACAAACACAGATTTTATTTTTACCTTTAGTATTTAATATCCAATACAGAGATAGTATATCATACTGTTGTGCATGGAAGGAATGTTATCAGCACTATGAAAGCTTGAGTTTTAATGTATTTAATCACTATTAGGAACATGAGAATTCCCTTTTCAGATATTTTCAGAACATCTCTGAAGTTCTTTTTTATTACTCTGTGTTTGGAGGCATCTCCGTCTGTATTTTTACCAAGAGGTCTTTCAAGTTTCTTTCCACATGTAGCCCAAAGATAGGACCTGAAAACTGATATCTCTTTGTTCTACTCTGCTTTTCCAGAGATAGATTTGCAAAATAGAAGGGAAATATGATGTCAGGGTAATGCCAGGGGCAATTTGATCTATAAGGCAGATGTAGAATACCATAATACTTCTTTGAAATTTTCTGTGATATGTTCTGTCTGCTACTTGTCTAAAACCCTATTAATAACATAATGCTTGGATAAGTCACAGTAAAGATTTGTCTGCACATTCTGCATATAACACAATCTTAAACTATTTCTTGCACAAAGCATTGTTTTGTCTTTTGGGCTTCTTGGACCAGTACCAGAAGGTGTTCTGCTGCTTTATATTTGCTGGATGTTTCATAATCTTTTTTTTTTCCAATGCTTCTAAGAATCTAAAACTGTTCATTCTGTTTTCAGTTGACTGAATAAAACAAATACATCTTGTTTCCACCAAAACCCCCATTCTTATATTGTTTATGCTAGAATATAACAATTTGCTGAAATACTATTCAGGCACAAATCCTGAATCAAATTCTAGAAAGCATAAAGCACCTTCAAATGTCCCACTTTCTTACCCCTTTCCTTTGATTATGATCCTCTTTCCTTTGGTGCATCAATGTTGTAAATAACTTGAAGAGAGAGAGGAATATTTGGACCTCCCCATTAATACTGAAAGGATACACACGTGGTATATTCTACCCTTCCTTTAAACCAATCACCTAGTTTTTAAAATAGTACTGATTATAGAAATTATGATAAAATGTAGTACTCAATAAATTGCCAAATGTGGAATCTCATAGCTTTTGAATCTGGGCTGTTGCTCTTTCTTTGAAAAAATGAGAGATGTACCCACCTAATAAGAGCAGTTCCATTGTAACTTCCTGAAGGTTCTCCAATCAAAACATGCTTGGATGAATGGGCTATTCCAACCACCCCAGAAGCTCCTTCATCTCCCATAATAGTGATGGTTGCAACACCTATGAAGAGAAAAATTATTCTCATGGTAAGTGAAAACTAAGCAATTTACCTTTGGTAAATTTTGTGACATGCATGGTTAAATATCGGCTTCTTAGAGGGCCTGTGAAACTCTCTTTGACTTCTTCAGGTAAGGAACTTCCCTGTTAGTCAGGGAAAAAGACTGACATTCAAAATTGTGACCAACTAGCTGCCCAAAAAATACTTAAGCACTGCAGACTAAAATAATAATGAACAGACTTAGAATAGTTCTCATATAGAATATCTAAAATCAGAAGATACTGAATTAAGTCTTTTACCATTTACAGGGGATATCTCTGCATCACCAGTAGAGACTAGCTGAATGGTAAATGTTTCATTCCCCTCCAGCAGACCATCTTGTATTGCGTGTAAAACAATCAGTTTTTGGGACTCAGTCTGCATCATGTAAAGACCAGAAAGACATGGATATATATTAAATGAAATTAAACAAAATACAGTATTAAACCAATTATTTTTTAACATATCAAATGTTAAGAATGCTTGACTTTAGTATTTTAAAATATCACTTATTTGATCTGGCTGAAGTTTCTTCTCACAGATTAATAAGCAGTAAAAATTGTCTCTCAAACATAGCCGGCCACCCTAAAAATACTCTCAGTATTTTCAACTAAATGAAGACTGAAATTCCTTTGAAATTGTACTCACATAGATGTTTTTTAACTTAGAGGAAACTTTCTGTAGAGAAACTGCATATTCAATAGTATTCTAAGGATTAACACATTATTAAGATTTGATACATTAGTTGAATTTCTGCCTAATCCACATTTTTGTCAGTAGGAAGTGGCAAACACATGGTATAAATTTAGTATACCATGCATACACAGTTTTATGCTTATACTCAAGCATATATAAATGTTCGAGACAAAATATCAAAGCCTACCAGGAGAGAAATGACAGCAAAACTTTGCCAAATACTCATGATTTTACCAGAAAAAAAAAAAAAAAATCTGTTTTTCAGCTGACTCAAAGTAAAGCAACCAGCACGCCTACTGATTAAAAAGAAACAAAAAGCTTATACCGAGAGAATATAGATTACGCTCTGTTAAAATACTTTTCTTCATTAAATATTTTGAGTTGACTGTAAAATATAAATATTAAGATAGCATCAGTATCCAATACTTAACTCTGACTTCAGAGTTGTAACCTGCCATGAAATATGAATTAAATAACACTGTCTATTTTGAAAGCTGTGAAGGTGCTTTTTGTTTTTTTTTTTAATCTGCATATTTTGAGCATTCATTTTTCTTTCTCACCCTTTCAATACAAATTTTTCTTTTTAAGATGCTTGAGACTTTAGTGGAATAAGTGTTTCTGTAATCATTATTTCATTCAGTAGATTTCAATTCCTCTTTCTTAATAGTAAAAACAGTGGAGATTTGAAGAGCTACCCTCCTGATAATTACATTATGCTGCACTAAAAGAGCATGTCAGCTTTCCATTACATCTTGAAAGAAGTTTGGATATTCTAACCCCACCATTTCAAACTAAACTTTTTCTAGTGTATAATACTTAGTAAGCCCCTACTTCTATCAACATGTAACAACCATCATACAAATATACACCAGTAGAACAAAGTATTTATAAATCTAATAGTAAATAAGTTATTGCAATGTCGGAAATACCTCACTGAAATGAAGGGTACCATTTAGAGGGGTCAGATCATATCTGGCTGCTTCCTCGAGAATCCATAACACTGTAACTACTCCTCTTCCTCCCTGACTTCGACTTACATTCAGCAAAACAATTGCAGCAGAATCATCAGGTGTCTGAGGTTCCTTCACAGTTACCTGATGGAGAAAGAGAAGGAGAATATGGGAAAGGCTGTATTGAAAAAGTCAAAAGCTGCCCTGATAATGTCAAATGAGATGGATACATATTTAAGATAAACAACAGAAAACATTATAAATGACAATTCAGAACAACAGGAGTGAAAATAGATAGGAATGTAACAGGTGTAAGGAGAGTCTTGAATTCTGGTAGCAAAGACTAGTCATTCAAGTGATTTCTGTATGCACTATGATCCAAAACAATTACAGACAATGTCACCAGCAGGCCCAGCACCAGCAAAAGGGAGAGCAGAAGCACTGCAAGAACTGAGATATGCTTTGTAATTTCTTTCCAAATTTTACTTTCAGTAATGCAGATTATTATACAGACCATCAAAAATCCTACCTAGGATGTCCTGAATTGTTAGTATAGTGAATTAAATTGATTCAGTCAAGCATAAATCTGTACTTATGCAGCAGCACTTTCACACTTCAGCAGATGTTACTACCATCCTACACAGCTAGATGAAGACAAGCACTAATAGGATTTCAATGAAATTACGTCTTCCACTGCAGTGAAGGCTTGCAAAAAACAGCTATATGCTAGTGACACAAACTCACTCTCCAACTTTAGCAGAAATGAGTGCAGCTTAAATCAAACTCACATTCTTTTCTTCAAACCTGAATACCCCAACAGGAGAATCATTTGGTGGAATAGCGACAGTTACCAGGGTGTCATTCCCAAGTCTTGCACCACCTGTTACCCTCACTAAGGCAATTTTGAATATCTCAAGGAGTTCAACTTCACTGTCATCTATGATTGTAATTTCTATTTCTCCTGTAGCCTGTAGAAATGTAAAAAAGGGGGAAAAAAGCAACAAAGCTTCATTTATAATATTCTGTGAATTGTTTGAAAAAAATTAAAATAGGCAAATTGTATCTAGCAATAGACAATGCTCACTTGTTCATTTTTCTTCTTGTGCTTGTATATATAATAAGAAGATATAATTTCAGCAGTGGTTTTAAGTCCATCAGTACAAATCTTGTTTGTTAAAACCAACAGAATTGCTCTGCTTTGATACTCAGTAGAAAGTGAATGTTGACAATATTGTCAATATTCAGTCAAAATTCTGCACACTATGTATGTACTTCCCTTTGCGAAAGACCACTTATATTTACTTAGAATCAAGATCCCTTGTGTACAGTAAGTATTCTCAGGTGCAGCACGAAATTTAAAACTATGTGTAGAACACAGATAAGAAAACATACAGGTTTATTCTGAGAATTGATAGTGAAGATGGATTTTGCTACAAATTTTCAGTGTAAGAGGGTTTATTATTAGAAGTTATGTCCTCACTTGCCAAAGTATCAAAGATACATGAGTTGGTCAATGGTTTTGAATATTCTGGTTTTCCATGTTAAAAAACTGAAGCTGGGAGAATCATTCATATACATAAAGCCATAAATAATATTTTTTTAGTGAAAATTCTGCTAGAGGAAAACACACAAAAAATCTTAAGCTGGTAACCACAAGTCAGGTAAGCTTTCAGCAAGTGAATACCTGCCCATCTGCAAATGTAAGGTTTCCAGATGACGGTGTGAAGTCTTCAAAGCTGGCAGTTGAAAGAATGGCTTCCCAGTAAAGAGTTGCTGACCCAAACCTCCCAGCCTGTCGAACAACTGGGAGTTTTAGTACATTCTGTGGTGGTGGTGCCTCATAACCAGAAACAGCTCCAGTGATACCCTATGCATTTAAAAAGAAATTGCAGAGTGTCTCAACAAATTTTTTCATTTTTGTTTCCATGTTGACTTGCACTTAAAAATAAATGAAGAAATACATAACTACTTGTAAAATGGTCTGGCCTTAGTATTGACCTTGCTCTGAGCAAAAATCTTGATTAGATGACCTCCTGACATTCCTTTTTACGACACTGTTTTAAGCACTGCCAGGTCCATAATAAATTTGGTGTATTATTCTCTTAAGAAAGAATTGTTTGTCTGATGTCTGGCCATTTTATTCAGAACAATTTAGTATCATAAAGCCAATCAGAACACTTTCAGAAGTCATCTGAGAAACAGACTGTCTTGCTCGAAAGCCACTTTACATGTTTTTCATTCAGACTTATTTACCTTTGTAACATTAAAATTAAATATTCCTCTGGCATTGTCATTTTCTTCAATTGTTATTTCAGCTATTTCTAATCCAAGCCTCTTCACACTTGGCTGTCCTTCAGATGAAGTGATCAGCTGCACATCAGTAATATTGATTATAAATCCTTCCTGTAATTCTGGAATATTATCCTGAAAAAAAGTTTTAAATTTATTTTTTTTTTAATGATACATTGCAATGTAATACACGTGGTAGATAGGGACAGGCGAACGGAAAATCTCGGGATGTGACAGAAAGCTAGACCCTTCCCCCCTTCTTCCTGCTATAGGTAATCAATCACCCCTGAAGCATGTGGCCCCTCCTAATTCTGTAGTTTTCCACTCCTTACTAACCCTAGCCAGACCCACCATCCCCTTTTGACGTAGTGAAGCCCCCTTGACTATTTAACCCCACGAGATGAGATAATAAACGCCATTTGACCATCCACCACATTGGTGTCTGTGCATGTCTGTGGCCCGAGTGACCCGGGCGAGGCCGGGTTGCCGTGCTGTGTCTTGAAACCAGGTCGCCCGCCTTCTCATCAGAAGGCGACATATGGTGCCGAAACCCGGGAGTGGAAAGGGAGAAGAGAAACCCTCGGGTAGCGGGAATCTCCTGGACGAGAGACAGCGGCCAGAACAGCTGAGATGATTCTAGGCAGGGGAGACGTCCCCGGACCAGCGATCGTCATGGAGGCCATCGCGAAGGTCGTGAGTTCAATTTATAAGCAGTGGGGAATTAAATGTAAGCTCAAGGATTTTTACCTTGCTATTGCGAGACTCCTAGAGCTCGGGACGATTGAACGTCCCATGGAAATATTACACCCGGAGGTGTGGGGGAGATGTACGGCCGCATTAGCCGAGGAAACAAAGACCTCAGGCAGCGGGAAAAGCCTTAAGGCTTGGGGAAAGGTCGAGCGGGCCCTGCGCGAGGCGCTAGAGGAGCAAGAAACATGGAGCGCGGCAAGCGCATGTTTATTAGCAACACCCAAGCTGGGGGTAGGAGCGGCAACGCAAACCGCCCCCGATAGCGAGGTACCCGGGAGCGGGGATCCGGAGGGATCGGGTGCGACCCCCCCCTCCCCGAGCCCAACCCCCCCCCGCGGGACTTCCTGAAAGACCCACAGGACCTCCCGAAAAACCCGTGAACCCCCCATCCGTCCCTTCACCACGGATCGGTGACTCGGCGCCGGGGGCGCGGCAGCGCATGCAATCCTTTTGGATCCTTTTGGACTGATGAGGGAAGCCAGAGACGCAGAGAACCTGGCTCGGGAGGAGGCGCGGGCAGCGCCGCCGCCATACCCATCCGAACATGGCGCTAACGACTGAGAGGATGGGCGGGGCGCGGAAACTCTCGGCGGGAAGAATCCAAAGACCCGGATTCTTGCTAGTGCGCATCCGCGAGGAAAGGAGGAGGAGGGGGGCGGCGAAGAGCGCATGCCCAATCGGGAGCCGCGCTCAGCGCTGCTACCATTTAAGGGAGAGACCTCCCCCTGTGGGCGGCAGGGCAAGCCCAGGGGGCGGGAACGGCACCACCCCCGAAGGGAGGGGTGGGGGCGGGGCCAGAGCCGCACGAAAAGGCACCAGGACCCAGAAATGCCCTGGCATTCGACTTCCGGCTCTGAGAACAGCTCCACCAGCTCCAACAGCTCGGGAGAGCTGACGGATGCCAACGGGGACTCAGAAACGGAAAAAGAGGAGCTAACGAGGTTTAAAACAAAAACGAATAAAGCCTTAAGCCACATCGAAAGGCAATCACAACGCGAACCAGCCCAGTTTACTGACTGGGCTAGAATAAAGATAGCCTGTGCAGAGTGGGCTCCTTCAGGGGCAGTCAAAGCTTTCCCGGTTAGAATCACCGGGCCAGAGGGGAACCAACAACGGATATATAATCAGGTAAACCCCAAAGACGTACAGGCAATTGTCAAAGCGATCTCAGAGAAAGGGATCAACTCGGCTATGGTCTCCACCCTCGTGGACGGCCTCTTTGGCAATGACGACTGGCTCCCCTTTGATATCAAACAAATAAGTCGCATGATACTCAGTGGTGCGGGAATGATCGTGTTTAAGCAGGAATGGGAAGATAATTGTACAAGAGCTCTAGCCCAGGCTTCCGGGGGGGGGCAGCCACTGCATGGTTCAAGCCTATCCAGGCTGCTGGGGAAGCATGACGAGATGGTTACACCTCAGCAACAAGCTGCACAGATGCGGGCTGAGGAAGTCAGGGCCACCACTTGAGCTGCTAGTGAGGCTATTCAGGCTGCCTCTCTGGTCATGGCCAAGCCATCACCGTGGTCCACCATAAGACAGGCAGAGAGCGAAAGCTTCACGCAGTTCATAGACCGCCTGCAGGCAGCAGTAGACTCCTCTACCCTGCCTGCAGAGGCAAAGGGTCCCGTGGTGGCAGACTGCTTGCGTCAGCAATGCAACTCCGTCACCAAAGACATCCTGCGCTCCCTGCCAGCCGGAGCCAGCCTAGCCGATATGATCAGACACGTCGTAAGAGAGGAACACCTAACACCCGTCCAGGCAGCTGTTCGCACCCTAACCAGTGCCATGGCGTGCTTCAAGTGCGGTCAGGCAAGCCACATTGCAGTGAGCTGTCCCCAGTCGGCACCGCAGTCCGCGGCGGTGCCCCCATCTCAAGCACGCCCGAGAGGGCCCTGCTGGAGCTGTGGGAAAAAGGGGCATTTCGCTAAGGACTGCAGGTCCCGGCCTCAGGGAAACGGGAAAGGGAGGGGGCGCACTGGCCGCACTCAGCCTCCTCCCGCTGCAAATGCGAAGCGGCTCATTTATGTCAACCCCCAGTGGGGAGGGTGGCCCTCATACCCCATGCCCCCACAGGAGGAAGCCAGCTTCGCAACCCCACCAGCGACACAATCGCAGAGCTTGACAGCGCTGCCAGTGGCACCCTCGTACCCACCACTGCCACAAGCCGCGCCTGTGCCACAGGGCCAGCAGGGGACGCCCCAGAGCGGGACCCCTGGGTGGCCTTGGCCATGAAAATAGGGAAGGAACCCCTGAAGATGTGGGGGACATGCCACCTTTATGGCAGTCAGGATCCCCACGTCATAGGGCTTCAGTTCTGGGCGGACACGGGATCAGACTGCTCAGTTTTTCCCCAAGCACTTTGGCCTCAGCATTGGCAATGCAAAGAGGTCCCCCCAGTGAACAGAGTGGGAGGGCCATCCCGGGCGTGGAAAAGCACCCAGCTGGTGGCCATAACACTCCACACGAAAAAGGGACCGGAGCAGACGGTGGCAATCTACCCTTACATTCTACAAAGCTCTCCACCCTTGATAGGAAGGGATGTCCTCGCTATGTTAGGAGCCAGAATTACAAATTTATCCTGAGGGCCACTGCCGTACACCCACCACTGCCAATCAGACTGACCTGGAAATCGTCAGACCCCATATGGGTCGAGCAGTGGCCCCTGTCAAAGCCTCGAATGGCAGCCTTGCTGGAACTGGTCAGTCGTGAGCTGCAGAAGGGTCACATAGAACCCTCCACCAGCCCATGGAACACCCCTGTATTTGTAATCCCCAAAAGGTCCAGAGAGGGTCATCGCCTCATCCACGACCTGAGGGAGGTGAACAGGGCAATCCAACCCATGGGTCCAGTTCAGACACTGCTGCCCACGAACTCAGCCATCCCCAAAGGGCAGCCATGCGCAGTGCTGGACATCAAGGACTGCTTCTTTTCAATACCCCTGCACGCTGAGGACAAGGAACGGTTCGCCTTTTCCATCGTGTTCCCAAACGGCGAGCGAGCTAACCTCCGCTTCCAATGGAAGGTGCTGCCGCAAGGTCTCGTGGACAGCCCAACCATATGCCAGATCACCGTGGACAGAGCACTGATACCAGTCCGACAGTTCTACCCCGCTGCAACCATCATTCAATACATGGACGACATCCTCGTCGCTGCACCATCGGCAAGCCAAGTGGATAACCTGATGACTGCGATCACGGAAACTCTCCAGGCCAGTGGCTTTGAGATCGCGAACACGAAGATCAAGAGAGGACCCTGAGTGACCTTCCTGGGAGTGGGGATCACGGACTCCTACGTGACACCTCCCAAGGTGAAGGTCCACCGAGACATCAAGACGCTCCATGACATGCAGCGCCTTGTGGGTTCTCTGCAGTGGCTGCACAACATCATCCTGATTCCTCCCGAGGTCATGGAACCCCTGTATGACCTCCTGAAAGGAAAGCACCCCTGGGACCCCAAGGAGCTGACGCCGCAAGCAGCGAGCTCCCTTGACTTCATCGAGCACCAGATGTCTACTGGCACGCTTGCCAGGTGGGACCCAAATGCGCCACTCGATCTATACGTCCACTTCACACAGAAGGGAGGAGTGGGAGCACTAGCCCAAGGACCTTCCGAAAAGTCCCGGCCGATCCAATGGGTGGTCCTCGGAAGACCAACTCAAGCGTTTTCCCCAGGAGTTGAATGTGTCGCCAACCTCATCACGAAAGGCAGGAGACTCGCCCTGAGACACCTGGGAACCAAGCCGACAAGAATCCACCTCCCCTTCCGCAAGCGACCAACCACGGAGTCGACCGCGATATCGGAGCACCTGGCCCTTGCTCTCACCGGCTTCGGGGGAGAAATCTCCTACGCCACCAGGCCACCTTGGACTCAGCTGCTGACCATCGTCGATATAGGCATGCCGCCAAAGGTCATGGACAGACCGCAGCCGGGACCGACGGTCTTCACAGACGCTTCCTCCACGACTTCTACTGCAGCGGCAGTGTGGCATGCAGGAGAGCAATGGCATTGCGTCAAAACAAGTGATCCCACACTGTCGGTGCAACAATTGGAAGCAGCAGCAGTGGTCTTGGCGTGCGGACTCTTCCAAGACGAACACCTCAACATCGTAACGGACTCTATATTTGTGGCAAGGCTTTGCCTGGCCATGTCAGGACCGGGCGTGTCAACGTCAGCAGCGGCCTCAATGCTGGAGGAGGCACTCTCCTCATGACGGGGCACCGTGTCAGTCATCCACGTCAACAGCCACAACCCAGTCAAAGGCTTCTTCCAGACCGGCAACGACAAGGCGGACGCCGCAGCAAAGGGAGTGTGGACACTGCAGGAAGCTCGGCAGCTGCACGAGTCGCTCCACATCGGAGCCAAAGCACTGGCAAAGAGATGCGGGATCTCGACCGTGGACGCAAAACATGTAGTGGCCACTTGCCCTCACTGCCAGAAGTCGCCCCTGTGGACCAGTGGGGTCAACCCAAGAGGTCTCAAGGCCTCGGAAATCTGGCAGTCGGACTTCACCTTGTGCCAACTGCTAAAGCCCCGAGCATGGCTTGCAGTGACAGTGGACACTTACAGCGGAGCGATCGTGGCCACGCAGCACCCCAAAGCTAACTCTAAGGCCACGATGCAGCACTGGCTGACAGCTATGGCATGGCTTGGTATCCCCAAGCAAATCAAAACTGACAACGGTTCCAATTTCATTTCCAAACCAGTGCAAGAATTCGCCTCGAAATGGGGCATCACCTTAGTACAAGGTATCCTGTATAACAGCACTGGGCAGGCCATAGTTGAGCGGGCGAACCAGACCCTGAAAGCTAAGCTAGAAGTATTGGCAAAGGCAGAGGGCTTTGCCAATTCCGTTCCCCCAGGAGACCAAGCGCGCATACTGGCAACAGCTTTGCTGGCACTGAATCAGTTCCCTAGAGGAGATGAGGCTGACAGTCCTGTTCGAAAGCACTGGGCCACTCGAGCCCTAGAGGAGGGCCCACAGGTTGTAATCAAAAACGAACTGGGCAAATGGGAACGGGGCTGGAGACTGGTACTCACGGGACGGGGGTATACGGCGGTTAAAAAAGAGGGCAAGATCAGGTGGTGCCCACTTAAGTCAATCAAGCCAGACCTTCAGGATGAGACTAACGAGAATTGCGAGTTTCTGTTTACAGGACATGCTCGTGGGTGGTCCCCGTAACGCGTACATCCCGGTTCCAGAGAAAAGCGACGAACCACCAAAATGCCAGTCTACACCGGTGAGACCCAGACAGCAACGGTGGCATTGTGTGATCTTGCTATTAGGGCTCATCACCGAGGGGCGAGCCAACCCAGACTATTACCCCCATCAGCCATTCAGGTGGGTCATGCAGCATCTTTCAAGTGACAAGGTGTTCAAAGAAATCACCACAGCAGGCACCCCATCCTTCGTGTTCCACATCGCCGACCTGTTTCCAGGACGACCAAAAATACGACCCCAGCACCCACACATCATGCACATGTACCTGTCCTACTGGTGTCCAGCCTCCAACCCTGGGAAGAAGTACTGTAACTACCCGGGGTGGGGATATTGCGGACACTGGGGCTGTGAAACCATTGTCACAGATGCCAGACCATCGGGAGAAGGGTGGGAACCACAAGAGCCCGATAGATTCTTGAAGTTCACCTGGGCTCCTACCAGCTGTAAAAAGCCCGCCTTCAATGGAGGGGTCGATAGCAACCATTATACACAGCCCAAATATTGGAAGTGCACAGACTATAACACGATGGTTCTGCAGCCAGAACACCCTAGTTGGGCCACAGGCAGAACATGGACGGTAGTCCTCAAGGGGCCAAAAGAGTGGGTGAATGTGCGAATTATCAGGCTCCAACCACCGGCACCCCGACCGGTAGGACCCAATAAGGTTATTAAGGACGTGCTAAAAGGGGGAAACATAACCCATCCCAAACCACTACCCACAAAGGCCACTGATATCCCGACCGGCCATGCAGATGCCTTCCAAATAGGCCGCTTAGCAGAGTCGGACTCAGACCCAATCTTCCGCATGCTAGAGGCTACCTTTCTATCCTTGAACGAATCCAACCCGAACCTAACCAATTCCTGCTGGCTTTGTTACGATGTTAAACCTCCTTTCTACGAAGGAGTCGCTCTAGACACCCCCTTCAGTTACTCCACAGCCGAAGCTCCTCACCAGTGCAGATGGGACACCCCCCGTAGGGGAATCACCCTGAGTCAAGTCACAGGCCAGGGCAAATGCTTTGGCAATGCAGCCTTGGCGAAGCAGAAAGGCAACTTCTGCACCGGAGTTGTCAAGCCCAACAGAAAGGTCAACAAGTGGGCGGTCCCATCCGCATCTGGGATGTGGGTTTGTCAGAGATCTGGGGTGAGTCCTTGCGTGTTCCTTGCCAAGTTCAATGATGCTATCGACTTCTGTGTCCAAGTTCTGATTGTTCCTAGGGTCCTGTACCACTCAGACGAGGAGGTGTACCACATCTTCGAGGAGCCCGGCCGACTCCACAAAAGAGAAATAATAACGGGAGTGACTATCACAATGCTGCTCGGCCTGGGAGCAGCTGGCACAGCCACAGGTGTCTCGGCCCTCGCGACCCGACACCAAGGGCTTGCTCAGCTGCAAATGACCATCGATGAGGACCTGCAGAGGATCGAGAAATCCATCTCCTTTCTAGAGAAATCAGTTTCCTCGCTTTCGGAAGTGGTCTTGCAAAACAGGCGAGGACTGGACCTCTTGTTCATGCAGCAAGGAGGTCTGTGTGCCGCCTTGAAGGAGGAATGCTGCTTCTATGCGGACCACACAGGAGTCGTTAAAGACTCCATGGCAGAACTCCGAGATAGACTGGCTCAAAGAAAGAAAGACAGAGAAACCCAACAGAGCTGGTTCGAGTCCTGGTTCAATCAATCGCCATGGCTCACCACTCTAATTTCCACCCTAGTAGGTCCACTAGCGATACTGCTTTTAACCTTCACATTCGAACCTTGCCTGCTAAACAGGCTGGTCTCATTTGTTCAAGCTCGCCTAGAACGGGCCAACATCCTGTTTATAGGCCGGTAACAAATGCTGTGAACCAAAACAGAGGACACTGCCAGTCACAGAGGTTCTCTAAACTTCCCTTGCGAAGATTACTCAGGTTTACCAAAACCCCTTTTCCCTTATCATATTATAACTTTGTACCTCACCTTAGTGCCTATGTTTATAACTACCTCATTCATTAGTAAAAAAAGGGGGGGGGAGATGTGGTAGATAGGGACAGGCGAACGGAAAATCTCGGGATGTGACGGAAAGCTAGACTCTTCCCCCCTTCTTCCTGCTATAGGTAATCAATCACCCCTGAAGCATGCGGCCCCTCCTAATTCTGTAGTTTTCCACTCCTTACTAACCCTAGCCAGACCCACCATCCCCTTTTGACGTAGTGAAGCCCCCTTGACTATTTAACCCCATGAGATGAGATAATAAATGCCATTTGACCATCCACCACATTGGTGTCTGTGCATGTCTGTGGCCCGAGTGATCCGGGCGAGGCCGGGTCACCATGCTGTGTCTTGAAACCAGGTCGCCTGCCTTCTCATCAGAAGGTGACAAATACAGATGACTACTTGTAGGTTGTTTACTGCTCAAAACGTCTCAGCATTTGGGACCATATAAGCAAACCCTGGCTTCATACCATATAAAGGATGAAAAGATACTTTTGCTGAGATTTTGAAATCAAAGCTGACAAGTCAGATTCCAGATCTGCAAGAACAGTGGAAAGCAGTGTTGGCTGTCACCTGTTACTGCTACCTATGAGAAAGTCAGCTAGATCTCAGAAACCAAGCCATGACTTGAAAATTACTATCTCCATTCTAAATATATTTAAAGAATACACATAATCTTCTTCATTATTATAAGTAAATTTTGGGATTATAATGAAACAAAGAATTTGGCTCATTCCCAGTGATGAGTATGCAAGTTTTTTTTTAAAGAGATGGATGCAAGAGTCCCAGCACAGCCATTTCTAGAATGTTGTCATACTGCTAGTATAAAATCAGTACCATTTCCATTTCCTTAAAAGGTATTAATAGTTCAAGAAGTTGTTAGGCTACTCACAGGCAAAATAGTGACTATGACTGAAGCTGTTGTTACATTCTCTGCCATAATTACTGTTTTCTTTTCCAGTATATAGTCCTCATTTTCTGTTGCTCGGTTGGAGGGGGGGAGTTCAAAGTTTGGTGCAGTGCTCAACTGAACTGCAAGATCCCCAACAAATCCTTGTTCTCGAACAATTTGTAGAGTAACAGTAGTTGAATTCTCCTGCCCTATAGTAAGGAGATGGAAAAATTTGAAAATACAGTTGTTTTACAATCCTAGAATATGCTGAGTTGGAAGAGACCCATCAGGATCATCAGAGTCCAGCAAGTGGCCCTGCACAGGACACTCCAAGAATCACACCATGGGCCTGAGAGAATTGTTCAAGTACTTCTTGAACTCTGTCAGGCTTGGTGATTTGTCCACTTCCCTGAGGACCTGGTTCCGGTGCTCAGCCATGCTCTGGGTAAAAAACCTTTTCCTGCTATCCAACCTATATCTGCCTGAACTAAGCTTCATGCAATTTACTTGAGTCCAAGGCACCAGGGAGTGCAGCAATCAGTGTCTGCCCTCCTCTTCCCTGCATAAGGAAGTTGTAACTGCAATGAGGTCTCCCCTCAGTCTACTCCTATCCAGGCTGAACAGACCAAATAACCTCAGCCACTCCTCATATGACTTTTCCTCACAGCCTTCACCATCCTCATGGCCTCCTCTGCACACTGTCTGATAGTTTATTGTATTTCTTATATTGAAGTGACAAAAACTGCTCCCAGGACTCAAGGTGAGTGCAGAGCAGAGCGGGACAATCCCCTCCCTTGCCCGGCTGGTGATGCTGTGCCTGATGCTCCCCCAGGACACGTTTGGCCCTCCTGGCTGCCAGGGCATTGCTGGCTCATGTTCAACTTGCCACTGACCAGGACCCCAGTGTCCCTTATCATGGCTCTGCTTTCCAGCATCTCATTCCCCAGACTGTCCATCCATCAAGGTTTGCCCCATCCCAGGTGCAGAATCTGGCACTTTGCCTTGTTAAACTTCATACAGTTGGTGCTTGCCCAGTGCTGTAATTTGTAAAGGTCTGTCTAATTTGTTGAAGTCTCTTTTCAGGGCTTCTCTTCTCTCAAGGGAGCTCCTTCTTTAATGTTGTCAGCAAATTTAGTATTCCTAAGAATCCCACATCCAAGTAGTTTCTCACAGTATATCACCGTACAAGTTGGCTTGTACTGGGCAATTAATTTGGATATAAATAAGAAAAACAGCCAGTTCCATAAACTGGCCCCTGGGTTGGCAGACAGGAACCTCAACCAATTACATTCCATCCTAAGCTGCAGACATCTCACTTGTCTGGGCAGTGTTAAAACATCAGACCAATGAACTATCTAGTCTGGGGCATTTCAAACCCCCTTTACAAAGAGGGACTCAAACAATAAACTGTCTCTGTTGCCACATGGACTTTAGGTGTGTGCATCATCTCTGTTTCTGACCCAGTCCCCTTCATGCTACAGTCGTTCATGAAGATGTTGAAGAAAACTGAGACTAGATGAGCCCTGTGGAAGCTGTATTTTAGCCCTTGGCCTGCTTGATTTTTCAGCTCAGCTAACTACTGGAGCTGCTTGCTAGATGATAATTCAATTCTGCTCAGTGAAACAACAGTCCTTGGATAATTCTAGGGCTTAAGCAGCTGAGCACATACACCTGGTGTGAACAGACAAAACAGTACCTATATCTGAAGATACTGTGCATTGAAAAACTGGATCTAGAAGAAGAATAAGATATGGAATATCTACAGTTTTATGTAAGTGTTACACAAATTATTACTTCAACACTTCTACTTTTATTCAGTTATCCTTCAAAACTTCCATCTCAATAATTTGCCTGGCCTTTCATGCCTAGGTCATCACCATTGATTCTAACAGAAAGTGGTACTGGGGGCAGTCATTCTGACTGTAAACATCACATTTCCTTAACTCAAAGAAGCTAAATAGACTTGTATCAATCAGGCTTAACAGCCTTTTGGGAAAGCAGATTTGTAATTTTATCCAATAAATGATGAAATACATAATCTGGCTAAAAGTGGTGCATTTATGGCTGGAGAAATAGAAACAGATAAAATGTAAACAGGCTTGTACTTCAAACTAGTTACTGTAACCAGGTATTATTTCACAGATAGGACTTGTGAATAATTCATTAAAAATACAATAGTTAAAGATTGGGAAAAAAAACCTGTGCAACCAGTTGAAGCTAGGAACCTTCCTTGAATCCTAACTTCAAAGTATAAATGTTTATAATGTGTAAAAAATCAAAAGAATCCCTTTACGTTACTTCCAGGTGCTAATAAAGGAGAAACACCAATTCACCTGAAAATAAAACATGTTAGAATGTTTTACCAGTGATAATATATTCTGATGGAAAAAGTATTTTTTGTATATCTAATTTTTTTAATATGGACAGAATATTAAATTGTTAGAAAATTCTAACTGGGTTGTTAAAGTTTGAATAGCCCATCAGGTAGCTGTGGGAAGAGCCCCAAAAAATGCCAGCTAGCTCCCTGAGCCAGGAGAGAGGGAATAAGCCTGAGCATCATGGCAATCCTCCTCTGGCCAACTGCCTGGGAGATATTCTTCAACTTGTGCCTGGAAGGAAAACCAAATCAAACATGCAACTGCAAGCAGAAAAATATCACCTTTTTTGTGAAATAGAATTCATTCTTGCTCTGCTTCCTTCCTTCCCCTAGCCCTCTGAGCAAAAAGCTTCCCTTTTTGAGCCACTTCAAGAGGAAAGTCTTTCTATATAAATTATTTTAAACACTACAACAATCCCATTAAATGGGCAACTTCTGCTTTTTATATAAATATAAGTATTTTATGCATTAGTGATTTGCAAATTACCTCTCAAACAAAAATGGCAAAAGAATATTGATTTATGCAATGTGAAATACAGCAGTTACATCTTTTAAGGGATATTTACACTATAAATAATAAAATACTGCTGATATATAAAAAACTTTAATAAAAAACTGCTGATGTATATAAATAGAATATATACATTTATATACGTAACCAGAGTTATAATTTCAACAATGCTGACTTCAAAAAAACATACATTCTTTCTTAAGAATCAAGAAACAGACTTACCTTCTGGCTCTGTGATTTTAACAAAGAGAGACTCCATGTGCCATTCAATCACACCATGTGGAGAGTCACTGGGTAAAATGCTAAGTACAGCTCTTGCCCTTTTGGGATCAATAATAGCTCCTTTTGTGGTATCTTGAACATCCACAGTGGTAACACAGGTGAGTATGATTTCCACTGCCTCTGAAAGTTCTGCAACACTGTCCGCGAGAATTGTCAAAGTGATTGTGGACAGGGCCTGACCTTCTGAAAATGTAACCTAAAATTTTAGAGGGGAAAAAAAGTCAAATTTCTTATCAGTGTTATTAAACCTACAGTTTTATTCTGTAAACTTTATCAGTTATAAAATGCATCTACATACACATATATATATCTTAAGGTTGGAAGGGAACACAAGGATTATCTGGCCCAATCTTTCTTGGCAGTACCACAGTCTAACCAAGATGCTCCAGCATCCTGTCCAGCTCAATCTTAAAAGTGTCAGTTTTGGGGAGTCCACAACTTTCCTGGGAGGGTTATTCGAATGGATGATTGTTCTCACGGTGAAAAATTTTCCTCTTACATCCAATGAGAATCTCCCCAGCAGTAACTTGTATCCATTACCTCTTGTCTTTTCAACGTGACATCCTGACAAACAGTCTGAACATAAGGTCTCCTCATAACCTTCTTCTCTCAAGGTTGAACAGTTCTCTCAGCCTTTCCTCATATAACAGACTTCCCTGTCCTCTGATCACATTTGTGGCCAAATGTGGCCACAATTGTGGATCCCACCAGCCTGCCCATATCTATTTTCCATAACGGGGACCAAAACTGAACACTGAATTCTAGCCATAGACCAAAAAGTACTCAGCTGAGTGGGCTAATGACTGCTTTATCTCTGCTGGGAGTGGCCTTTTCAAAGCAACCCAGAAACATTCGGGTGGATTGCCTCAGTGTTCACTTATACTGAGCTTATTGACCAGCAGAATCCCCAGGTCCCTTTCCCCAGAGCAAATCCCCAGTCAGGATAGATGTCAGTGGGTACTCCACTCCTGGATTATGTTTTCCATAGTGCAACATTTTTTCCTGATTAATCTTCCTGCTAGGTGGCTCTCCAAAGAGTTCACTTCCTCATATAGTTTGGTATCATTGTCAAACTTCATTAGAGTACACCTGATCTCATCACCTACATCACTTATGAAGATACTAAACACTGTTTGGCCTAATATTGATCCCTAAGGGACCACACTTGTGATAGGTTGCCAGTTTGAAAAGGAGCTATTTACCACCACTTCCTGGGGACAGCAATAACTTATTAGTTTATTTAGAAGAAGGCCACAGCGAGCTGTATCAAAAATCTTGGAGAAATCCAGGTAGACTATGGCTTTTTCTTTTCTTATTAAACAGCCTTTATCTCAAAATTTTTCACCTTACTTTCTCCTCATCCTGCTGAGATGGGGCAGTA
This sequence comes from Vidua chalybeata, assembly GCF_026979565.1. Taxonomy (NCBI): domain Eukaryota; kingdom Metazoa; phylum Chordata; class Aves; order Passeriformes; family Viduidae; genus Vidua; species Vidua chalybeata. The sequence continues at coordinate 61,018,518 of NC_071570.1, read as the reverse complement.
AGAGAGAAATAGTTGGGGGTTTTTAGACAGCTAAGGTCAAGACACCACATATATCCATATCAAAATAATGAACATATATTTATTGAAATCATTGCTATGTGAAAAAATGGGTACTCAACTTTTTTTTCCTTCTTCTTTAGATAAAATGACTGATACATGCTTTGTCTATCTATAGTCATATTTTTAAATTCAAAGGGCCTGCCACTTGATTAGGTCTTTCTCAACAAGGAAGACGTGTCTAGAAACACTTAGTCTACACATAATGTGTAGGACAAACAGAAATTTCCACTTGATATTATCCTTCTGACTCTTCTTGCATGCAAAGCTATGCAGTGTACTCATATGGTATGTAGCCAGAATGCTCAAGGAGTACTCTAACAATTTCAGTATAATTGTTTTGGCATCCTTGATTTCCAGTCCATTTATTTTTCTCTTCACTTTTTTTTCAGGCTTTGTGTCTGCTACAGACAGCCAGAAGATGGAGGACTTTTATTTACAGAAACTGACTCCTGCCAGTCCTAAGGCATATAAAGAGCTTTGGCCATAGGACAAACTGGGTTTTAATATGGCTGGGAATCTAAAAGTCTCAGAAACATAGAAAATTGGGACTTGTCATATTCTGCTGGGCCACTTAAGTTGTCCATTGTATTGAGAAGGTCAGGACAAAGAGCAAACATTCCCAGATTCCCACCTATAACATAGCAACTGAATCTCACAGCAGGAAGATGGGAATAGGATAATACAGATACGTATCTTCTGTGCCATGACAGCATTGCAATAACAGGTTCTACAAGTGTTAAGAGTGATATCGCTGTATTATGTGCCAGCCGAAAGCATAAACCACTTGAATCACAGGAAAGGACCAGGAAGCTGCAATTAACAGAAAAGTGGGGCAATCTAACATGTATTGTCCTTCTCACTCAGCACATATTTTTCTATTGTCTGAGACAATACAGTCAGTGCCTCCCCAATAATAGTAATATTATTAAATACCATTCCTGAAGCTGGAAATACATCACTTATGCTCCCATTAGTAATCCACTCTACTGTAACTCGTCCATATGTTCCTATTAAGCGTTCAATATTTAGGGTAATCAAGCTGTCCTGTTCCATTTCTTCAATTTGCTTAAATAAAGAACTCTGGAAAACATACAGCAGCAGAACCAAAGCATTATTTTCTTAAAAAGAGAAGTTTCTTTAGGGAACAGGATATTCAAAGGGGGGCAGAGAAATTATTCTTCTATTAAGTAGCTAAATGCAAGTCTATTGATTAAATTTTTATAACTTAATACTCAACAGGTCCAAATTTCATAAACACAAGATTTTGAAATGTCAGACCTCTTCATCCTAAGGCAAAAATTCAACAGTTTTTGTTAGTTTTTTTTTTTAGTACAGTATTTTATGTCCAAATCATGTGAAACAGATAAACATGTAGACTTTCAAGACAGACATATTTTTATTGCTGTTACTTTACTAATATTCATCCTCCTCACACAAGTCCAGATGCAATGTTTCATTTCAGTGAGGATTCTTCTGTGTTTTGTATCTTCATTATGTATTTAGTACATACATCTCTTTACATAACTTCTACAATATTTGATAATTTAAGAATCAACAACTCCAAATAATACCTTTAATCTGACATTTTATCCAAAGTTTTTACTTTGTTCAGGCAGATGTGCTCAGCCTGTGGTGTAACTATTTTAGAGGAAAAGAATCTTTTCTTAATCCCCTTGATTAATCAATCAGTAGAGACTATGATGATATTGTATATGCCATCTGAAAACTAATTTTTTATGTTGCTGCAAAATAAAACTGATAAAATAATGGGTTATTCTAAATGTAAGGGGATTATAAAAACCTCACAACAGGGACAGACTGGAACTGAGTTTCTATTGCTAGTCATCTATATAACCAAGTAACAATGCTAAATGGAAGTCAAAGCCCTTCTGTCTCAGATTCCAACAAGACTTTAGAAAAAGAATCCTGTCACATGCAATTTTAGTATGTTTGTGTTCTGTTATTCAGAAATTATATATACATATTTTAATGATTTACCTTAAAAGTTTTACCTGGGCAAATGCAATGACTCCATAGGCATTGTCATTGGGAGGAATAATTATGTTAACAAAACTGTGGACACCAATCTCTGCACCTCCTTTAGGGTTTTTCAGACGCACTTTGAAACATTCTTCCTCCTCTGGGATGATGTCATCCAGGATATTGACTGCTATCACAGCTTCCATGTCCCCAGGCTCAAATATCAATTCACCTGAACTAGCATACAAAAAACACATCAAGTAATTATAAATGGAGGATATGAATAACAAAATTTAAAAGCACTAATGAAAATTTAAAGAGCATTTTTGATGCTGAAGTTGTTTATATACCTGAATAAGTCAATGAGGTTTAAAGGTTGTGGGACTAGTGTTGGGTTTGGTTTTTTTCTTAATTACAGTAGAGCATACAGTAACTGATATTTCTTATTAGTGTAATGTAATTTAATTTATTCTAAATAAAAACTTTAATATCCAGTTTAACTGCAAGTCCTTTTATTTCATATTTTAAAGCAAACTGTGAGAAGTTTGACTTCAGGTTATCCTAAGGCTACCTGTGAAAAATCCTCTTTAGTGTTAATAAACACATCACACACAGGAATCTATAATGGTCTCCACTGTAACAAAAAAGATTATCACAGAAAAAGGAATGCAAGAGCTGGAAGATAAACCAAAAACCTACCTAGGTATAAAATCTGACTGGTTGGAGATAGTCGTCAGCTCATAAATCTTGGAGCTGGACTCAACAGAAAGAGCAATCAAGCTCTTGCTGGAATTCAGAGACCTTGCAGTAGTGGAAGTGATATGATCTGCATATGGGGCTTGCAGAATCAGAGAGAACTGGTTCTCTTCCGAGTTCCAGGAGTACAATGCTGTTGTGTCCTTACCAGAGAGGAGGATGTGAACTACATTGAGCAAGGAAGAGAAAAAAAGAAATATTCAGTGATATATTTAAAATTTCTTGTAATATCAGAAATGCCCTTGGCAGCTCAATTGTTAAAGTATCTCTTAAAATCTGATAAATAATATGAAAATTGAATGCATATATTTCTTCAATTCCAGTACTAAAACAAAATCTTACCTAAACCTGAAGGAGGCCTGAAAACATGGATGTTTCTTACAGCAGAGACTGGAATAGACTGAAAGTGTCTGAAGGTAGACTTCCCTGTCTCCCAGATGAAAATTTCAGAATTTCCAACTTCTACAAAGGGGAAAAATTACAAAACCTACATTATATTGCTGCCTGTTAATTAAATCACACACTGGTGGCCATTCAAAGGCAGAGACTGGCAGCTTTAATTACAAAGTGAGACTAGTGATTGTATCTTCCTTTTTACTTGCATATCTCCATAGCATGATTTCTCATTAGATGATTTATTCCATGACATAATTTAAGGGCTTTTCTGCACACATTTACATATAAGAACACTAAAAATTCCAGCAGACAACAGTCAAGTGCAAAGAAACCTATGGACTGCAATATACACTTTTAAATAGTCACAGGGATGCAAACATAAAACAATGTCTAAAGTATCAAACTTGTAATAAAAATATACTTTGCTGAACAATGCTCTTTGTATAAGAAAGCTCAGAAAAGCTTAGAAAGGGTGCAATTAGCAGCTAGAAGAATAGAGTTATTATTTCCTATTTTTATTGGGAAAATATTTCATTAGTTTCATAAATATTTGAGAACAAACAAAATGCTTTCATTTTCTGAAGGACAAAACAGAGATTACTTTGGTAAAATGCTTTTCAGCAAATTGTCACCCACCAGTAATATTTTAATCTCTATCTAAACCTCTTTTATTCCAAATGCCTTTGCTATCAAACAAAACAGCACATACTTAACAAACTCTGTGTTTGTTTTCTGCTAAATACCTTTTGCAACAATTAAATATATATCAGATCCAGAAGACCAGGCCTCCATATCTTTTATTTCTTTTGCTGGTAACTGACGAAGATTCCTAAACTCATTATTCAGCCATTGGTACAAGAGTACATTCTGGCTGGTATTTGACATAGAAACAAGTAAGTACATAATGCCTCCTCGGGGAAACAAGGCAATGTCCAGAGCTCTGTAAAGTGGAAGTTGATGATGCAGCACAAATATATCTTTATTCCACTGGAAAACCTGCAAAAATAGAATATGTATTTTATTATATAACAAGCACTAAGAAAAAAGAAATTAAGCGTTTTGATAAAAAATCGGAAAAACTTATAATTAACTGATTTCCTCATTTCTATAGTGGATCCTACATTATGGTGGAAGCAGACTGGTAAACAACTCATAAGTAACTACCCTACTGAAAGCACCTATGCCTGTTCTTCAGATGAAGCTGTGGTGAGAGAGAAAGCGACAGGAAGCTATTTCTATTCCTATAGTTCTTTAATTTTATAGACTTCAAAACAGAAATGACAGTAGTGATACTGTCAAACCAATTCTAAATTACATGTTAATATAAGGAGTGTTGTTACATTTAAACAAGTCTAGAATTCCATGTTTTATAAATCTATAATAGAAACATAACTAATTTTTCAGGAATCTATACTTACTTTTTTATCTATATTTCCTTCATATTTCAAACTGAAAACAAATCAAACTACCTACATCAAAGCCATGAAGACAAGCGTGTCCTAACCTGGATGGAACTGAAACTGGTGGTATCACTCACAAAAACCAAATAGTCTTCTTCATCCACAGCAAAATGTTTGACAAGTGTGGTATCCAAAACAGGGAGAGTCTGCAGCTACAAGGAAAATATGGTGAAAATGGTATTTGGAAGTCAGTTCAAGTTCATACATATACACACATTTTTTAAAAACTGTAAACATGCAAAACATATATAGTTTGTCATAGATGTAATTTTATAGTTTTAAAAATATATATGGGGTCATTTTACAAAATTAGTGTTAGTTATCATAAATTTTTCAGAAAATGCCCTATGACTTCATTGCTCCACAGTTTCTTTCTTTACTTCCAAGGTCATTTTATCTCACCCTCAAAATATGACTACAAAAAATATTAGACAAAAAGCTGTAATAACTGTCATGGTTTAGGAATGGTATTTCTCAATTTAGTGTTCCCACTGAAACACTCCAAACCATGCTGCATCTTCCTTTCCCCCCTGCAGTGGGATGGAGAGGAGAATTGGAAGCACAAAAGGTGAAGATTGCAGGTTGAGATAAAACAATTTACTGCAAACAGCAACATGATGAGAAAATTAACAGTAAAAACAACAATAATAATAGCAGAGGGTATAAGACACGCAGAGATTCATATGTCAAAATACTCACTATGCACCTGTCAATACATTAACTGTGCCCACACTACCCCAGCCCCCGGGAGGGCCCCTTTACCCCGTCCCCAGAAAATGACATGAGGTATAGAATAACCTCTGGACTCCAGCCATACCCCCTGCTGGCTACTGCAAAATTAACCCTGTCCTGGCCTAAACCAGGATAGTAACTTACGTCACTGCCTTATGCAGAGTGTTCAGTTGCCAAAGTATCTGAGAACGGAGTTCTTTTCCCGAAAACATGACTGAACAGAAGGGCCTCACAAAGTCCTTTCTAACACCATTATTCAATGATTTTGTAAGTAACACAGATTTACCTTCAATAGTTTTCGTCCAGGCATTAATGCATACACACTGCTGTTGGAAGCTCCCTGACTGCTTCCTCCATGAGTAATCACAAGGTAGGGAGAGGCATGGATTTGGAAAGACACACAGCTTTTAGGATTCCACATACTGAAATTCTGAGAGAGGAACAAAAATGTAGAACTGAAACGTCAAGGTTTTATTAAGCAGCATGGTTGGTGTCTGTAAGCAAGCATTTACCTCGACGGCAACAAAAACTCCTTTCCACTGGTAGAGAGTAGAAAACACAGCTGGAGGTGAACGCAACAGCACCCCGTACAGGTTTTTTTCCAATGCAAAGAAACACCAGCTAGCTGCTGACTCTTCCACAAAGCTTTGCACAACAGACAGAACACTGATACTATCCCCTGCAATACAGTATAAGAAAAAAGTATTTATCTTTACGGTCTTTTACAACACCATTTTCATTATTTATTTGTGAGAAACAAATCTAATATCAGAAATCACAGAATATTCTGAGTTGAAATGGACCCACAAGGATTATCAAGTCCAGCTTTTAAGTGGATGGCTCATACAATGGTCAAACCCACAGTCTTGACATATTTAGCACCATGCCCTAAACGCCTAATCTGTATTCTGAGTTATTTCTAAACAGTTGGTATAAGTGCATGTAAATACATGGAAATGGTATAGCACTGAAGTTGTCCTAAGAGTTAAATAATAAATTAACTTCTCATATATTACTATTACATATAGAAGATGCGTAGGCAATTTTAGTGTGATTCAAAGTGACTCAGTTGGAATTTAGGTAATGAGAAAATTAACTAGATAACAAGAAATTAAAAAGTGGCAAACAAACTAAAAATGTGTTTATCCTCATCTTCTCTGTCATCACAAGTAGTAGTCACGGCAGTAAGATTCTTAAACTGTCTAGTTATTCAATCCTTACAGAAAATAGTGTCTTTTACATTATTTAGAGAAAATCCAGAATTACAAGTAGTAAAGAACAGATTTATAAATCAAAGGTTTTGTGAAAATATATAACGAATAGAAAGAGCAATACAGACTGTTGAAACTATAGCAGCAATGGCTGATGATAAGCCGACTCTTAAGCAGCCAAGATATTTCATCTAATGAATTTTGGTATCACAGGAATATTATAAGTGAATTTTATAATTCTCAAAATTATATCTTCTGTATATTTGGTTACTCTGTAGCTATCTTCACTCTGAAAATAGCAACAAATGCTCTTGATAAAGTGAACGTACTGATGCCAAACGCAGTATCCGACAACGTCTCCCACTCAACACTCACAGATACATTGAGCCCATTACTCCGTGAAACTTTCAAATAAACTGTAGTGTTCGCTTCTTCAACTGTGAAGGTATTTGTCCTAAATTTGAGAATTGTGAAAATAAATTATAAAAAGCATTATTCTTATAGTATAAAAATAGGATTCTTACTTTCAGCACAGAATATAAAATAAAAAGAAAATACTGGGTTTGCTCTGTGATGGACTAATACTAATTAAGGTTGCCCAATGTTTCTTCACAAAAGACTGACAAAATCATGGGAAATTCAACAAAATTTTAAACCAACCTGAAATTTAACACACAACTATGTGGGTGAAGCCGAATGATTTCTGAAAACATCATTCTATATCATAGACTAATATAAACATTAAATGATTCGGGTTTAAAAGAACCTTAAAGATCATCACGTTCCAGCCCTCATACCATAAGAAGGGACATCCTCCACTAGACCAGGTTGCTCAGAGTTCCACTGAACCTGACCTTGAACACCTACGGGGATGTGGCATCCACAGCTTCTCTTGCCAGTGTCTCACCACTCTCACAGTAAAGAATTTCTTCCTGATATTTAATCTAAACCTACTGTCTTTCAGTTTTAAGCCATTCCCTCTTGTCACTACATGCCCTTGCCAAAAGTCCCTCTCCAACTTTCAGATAGGCTTCCTTTAGGTACGGGAAGGCTGCAATTGGGTCAGCCCAAAGCTGACCTGGTCAGCCCAAAGGCTCTTCACCTGGCTGAACAATCCCAATTCTCTCAGCATTTCCTCAGAGCAGAGCTGCTCCATCCCTCTGATCAACTGAGTGGCCTCCTCCAATCTTGCTCCAACAGCTCCATGTCCTTCCTGTGCTGAGGACCTCAGAGCTGGAGGCAGCTCTGTAGGTCAGGTCTCACCAGAGGGGGACAGAGGGTCTGAACCCCCTCTCTCCAAAGCTGCCCACAGGGCTTTGGATGCAGTCCGGGACACATTTGGCTTTCTGAGCTGCAAGTGTCCATGGCTGGCTCATGTCCACCCCCTCACCAGCACCCCCATGTCTTGTGGGGCAGGGCAGCTCTCGACGTGATCATTCCCCAGCCTGTACTGGGGGTTGCTTTGACTCAGGTGCAGCACGTTGCACTTGGTCCTGTTAAACCTCATGAGATTCCCCAGGATTACTTCTTGAGCTTGTCCAAGATTGGCTGATTTGGTTCTGAAAACCAGCCCTGAGTGAGGGTGTATCTTACACAAGCTTAAATAAGAAATTAGAAATTAAATTAGAAGATTTCTGAGTCCTGGGACATTGGTTTACGGTTTGGAATTTGTAATATTGATTACTATTAGTGAAATGTTTGGAAACTAATTAAATACTGTTTCAAGGAAAAATGCACAGAGAAATCAATATTTCTAATGGTGAATAGTCCATTTTAAGTGTTTTTTCTGTTCTTCTGTATAGCAGTAATGGTATTTGACAAATAGTGTAAATTTTACAACTGGATTCCTAAATTTTTTTTTAAAGGGAAACCATCTCTATGAATATGAATAAACTTCCTTTTAATTGAATCAGGGTTCAGTACCTATTTGTAACTGGGTAGATGCTGAAAAGCCCCAGTGGAGCCTGGTTCTGTAATATCGTAATCATAGTTTGCACTCTGGTGCCTAATCTGGCTCCTCCAGTTGGATTGAACAGGGTGACAATAAAGTGCTCATCCAATTCTGGTTCTTCGTCCAGGATTGCAGAAATATGCAGCGTCTGACAAGAAACAAACATAAAAAGCTGCTGAGACTTGACAGCTAACAATAACAATGTTATTCAAGCCATACTGCTGTTTCTGTTCTTTCTCTGTACAGCTCTGGACAGCAGGGCAGCACAACAGCAGCTCTTGACACTGGGGAAGGCAGGAGTAAGGCATGAACAGTTCAGGCTGGGGTTCTAAACTAATCCCTCTGGTGACCTCCATTAGTGCAACACTAACACAAGCATATCCACGTTCTTTTTATTTTTCCCTTCCCCTCTTTACTTTTATCATAAGACTCTCTGAAATATAACAGGTTTTGATCCTTTTTTCATACTTTTGTTTTGTACTTATTCCACACATTCCTTGGTAACATAGTCCCCATACAGCTACCTGATCCCCTAATGCAGCTCAGTCAAGTTGCGTTTACTTTAGTTGTAAACTGAACTATCTCATGGGCAACAGGGTAGTTACACTTCTGGGACTGGGAACAAAGAAGAAAAAAAGGCAACAGAGAAATATTTGAAATACTCTTTTCTTAATGTTTTATTCTCTCTACTGCACCATGGTGGATAAGAATAGGATTGTCTCAAGGTGGTCGCAAACCAGCAGAGAACTGTCTAGAAGGAAATAGGTGTTTTCACTGTCAGTCTCCCCATTACCCAAAGAGGTGAAAGTTACAGTAGTACATGAAGCTTTGCCTTAGAAAAAATTATTTAGTAATGACAGATCTGGAATTAAAATAGAACTTACAACATTTTAGATCTCTATTTACTTCTGCGATAAACCATATTTAAAGACTCTATTGAGAAATCTTTTACTCCCTATTTCTCACAGATAAACTGGCCATCACTTAGGTGTCAAATGCATTTTAGGTTCAGAAACTGAAAACCAGTATTTTCAGAAAGGTTTGTTTCAGATCCTACTCCCCTAACCATAATATACTAAGCTATTATTGACACACTTAAGATAGCTAGCTGAATTTAATTTTCTAGCTGAAATTCTTTTGGGGACAGTACAGAAGCAGTGGGATTAATACTGCCAGAAAAATAAGTAATTTTCAGTTTCTAGAACTCTGGGAGCTGTTCAACTTTTTCCTTTTCTGCAGCATACTCTCTTCAGTTCAGGCCACATAAAGTAATAATATTTTTAATTCCACCATAATTACTTACAGTAGAAAATTATGACTGCATGTCAATGTTTATCTTTCAGCTTCATACTAAACACATATAAAGAAATGGTCCTATACACACATCATACTCTATACCCATTATATTGTTTTCAGTTTATCTGAACTATTACAAAGAGAGAAATATCTACAGAAAAGCATATTCAATTTTTCTGCACTCCCACAACTCAGTTTATTTTGTGAATTAAGGAAAGCATATGAAAAGAATTAATACATGAAAAAACACAAACATTGTTGTAAAGTTTCAAATAATTTTAGAAAAGCCTTCTTCACTATTTTTACCATATTACCTTAAATCTGACTCCCTCTTCCAGCACAATGTATCCTTGAGAAGGGGCCAAATCCACTGATGGCTCTGAAGAATTAATTTCACTTACAAGATACTGAACAGACACTGTTCCAAATATTCCCTGAGGAGGTTCTCTAATAATATTTAATACTGCAACACTTTCCATCAGATGGAGAGCTGTTTGCTCTCTAAGGAAGAAGTGATCACTGTTATTGAATGACAAAATTCCATGTCCATCATCATTGGAAAATATAGTAATTGTGGCTTTTGAGAAATAAATAATAGAAATATACATTAATTAAAATAGTAAAATATAATTGTACACATATACAAATAAATAAATATATACACAAATCCATTATTTCTTTAATATAATTGTATTGTTTTTATTTCTCTGATACTATTTAACAGAATATGTAAGTATTTTGCTTTATCTAGAAAGATTTCTAGAAAGGAAAAATCTAGACTCTCTTATTAAAACATCCAGCTTTTACAATTTCTGATTCCTTACTTTACATATTATTTTGTTAGTTTTACATTTTTCACAGTGGTGTTTAAGAACTTTCCAAATGAGATTAATAATTTACCATAGGAGCACACTGGTGTTCTCTAAAACATGATTATTCAGAAGAATGAAATTAAAGTCACAGAGATACAATTCTGAAGAATGACAACATCAAAACTAAGTTTTACCTGTTGTGTTCTCCCCTAATTCCAGACCAAATGAGGGATTTGTTAGAATTAACTGGAACTTCTCAACGCCTTCAGGAATATCATCATCACAAATCACAACAACAACAGATTTATTCCTTTCTCCATCAGCAAAAAAAAGAGTCTAGCATTGAAACATGGAAAACATCGAATATTCAATAGCTGATAATGCATACCGAAATTTTAAACTAAGGTTAAGCAGCATTGCCTTAAATAGGGAGGAAAGAAGAGGCAAGAAGAGTCCTTTATAAATTGACTGAAAAAGAAACAAAACAGTTAAATAGACATTGTAGAGTGAGGATTACAAGAGCAATTCACTTTGAAAGTTCTTTTGCAAAAAATATTAAAACTTAGATGAAATCTTATATTCTCTTGTCTAAGAAAAATTGTATTTGAAATAGATGTTTCAAAGTTCAAAATGTGTCTTATATTTAAAAATGCTTTGGTACTAAAAAATAATGACAGACTAAAATAAGATTACTATATCTATCTCTATTCAGATGATCGGAGCAACTGAAAGAAGTTTGGAAATCTAGCTGTACTAGTGACCCTCTGCAGAATAAATAAGATTATGTTATTTTAAGGAAATTGAAGAAATGAAAACTACTAGATTTAAAATTTGCTTCTTACCCTTGAGACCACATTAAAATCCAAACCCAGCTGTGCCTCCAAATTTTGGGCATAAAAAAACACAGACACACTGCCATAAGATCCTTTGTTTCGGTATGCCATTATGGTCAGATTCCCATGAGTTTCATTAACTTCAAAACTAAAACAAAAACCAAGACAAATTCTCAGTGCTCACTGAGCATGTTCTTTTAATAAGACGGTAGAAAATTGTTATATTTTCACTTAAAATCATCCCCTCTACCTTTTAAGAAAAAGGCACTATTACAGTAAAGCATCATTACCACTTGTCTAATGCAGCCATTATACCTTTTTTTTTTTTTTTTTTTTTTTAGCAAAATTGAATTGAACTAGATTAAGCCTCTATATGAGCATGGATGCCTTTTTCCTAGTTCCTGGAAATCAGAGAAAAAGATCTGAGAGATATCCAATGCTTACATGGATGCAGAGGCTGGGGTACAAGATGGAGGCTTGAGGGAGTGATGGAAGTCCACAATACTGAAGGACAATAGTGAAAATAACTACATGGTAGTAGAAGACTTCTGACTAAACATACTGTAAATGTTGGTTTCTAGTGTGGGCAATATCTTTCCAATTCCACTGAACTGAATAATATGTTGTCAGTTCAAAGATCTGATCTATTGTTAATAGGAGTTTTACTGTTAACTGAAAATTAAAATAGTTGGGCAACACTAATCGTTAACTCCAATAGGGAGTTCTCCAAGGTGCCAAGACTTACTTGGAACTTTCCCATTCAACTACTCCGCTTACTCCATCATTAGCATCAATAATAATTTGAGAAGCTAAACCTTCCACATCTAAAAGGGAAAACAGAAAGACAAGTATGTAAAAACAATAGAGCTCATTTTCATTATTTTCAAGAATAACAGAAGCATTTCTTTATATCTTTACTAATTTTGTAGAAGAAAAACATAATTTGCCTTTTCCAAAATGTGGAGGAGAAAATGAAGTGGACAGGATACTTGGAAAGGCTTGAAGAAAATCTGTCCTTAGCAGCTTACTATTAGAACTGCAACACAGGGCCTTGAATTACCACCATTACATTTAATGTCTTTTAAAAAAGAAAAAAAAAGAAAAAAAAAAGAAGAAAACTGATGGCACAGAAAAAGTAGAAAATAACAAAAACTTTTTGAAAATATTTTTCATCAAGTCCTAATTCATCAAGTCTTAATTCATTGTGTGTTTTTCTTATGATGATATTTAATGTTTTGCAGACAGTGCCATTCTGAATAGTGGAGGGAAAATGAGTAAAAAGAATAATAAATGATCCAGTATATCATCTTGTATTAATGTTTCAGTGCCTGATAATAAATCTTAATGGCACACACCACAGATTCTGCTATAAAAAAAGAATTATTAATTTCCTTTTAGTTAGTTTATGTATTGTAAGATTCTACAACTACATAAAATCACATGTATATTCACAGTAACTTTGCAAGATTATTGCATGTATTGCCCTGTGAAAATACTGAATAATAGATTAATGCCAGCAATTTCCACTAATTTCACGGAATTTGACAGTCAAAACTTGATTCTTCTGAGAAAATAATGCCTTATTTTGTTTAAACAGCATCACATGAATACCTCAATTTACGTCAATTTAATTTTAATAAAAATTGAAAAGAAATGAAGACTGACAATTTCTACAAAACAAATTGACTCCACTAAATCCATAGTAAATATACTATTTTTAGATCCACCAGAGAGATTTCTATTAAATCAGATAAAAGTTAATAAAAGATCACTGCCTTGAATCCAAATCTGACACTGTAAGGTAGTAATGAACATGAACAGCAGCTGCAACACCTCTACACAGACAGCAGAAAGGTTTAGGAATCCATAGGGATTACAGTGCATATATAGATCCTTCAGATTCCTAACTGGTGTTTTCCCTCATCATGTCATAATCTGATCAACTCACTGAAGATCTATAATACTTCACTTTCAACATCAGACCTCCTATTTCATATCTGGCATCTTTCCTCTCCCCTGATGATCTCCTGCCATTTTACACTCTTAATTTTTCCTTCTATCCATTTAGTTTATTCATTTTTCTTTAATTATTCTCAAGTATTGAACATTTTCCCTTTTCTTAATTCCTTGCACTTTTGTATTAGAGTTGGGCCTTTTCTTCCACCTTTTCTAGAAGATGGGATGGAGCAAGAGCACAAATGCACTGGACCAACAAGGATTTGAATTCTCAATAATTATAAAGAAAATATACAAAAAGAGAAAGCAAGATTAGAAAACAGTCTGATAACAGAATTAATTGTGACATTTTATAATGAGGACAAAATTTTGCCTCATGGATTACAACTATTATCTGATCATCCTAGGTACATCAGAGTCAAATGGTCATGACTCAGATTGCTAACCACTTATGGCAGAAGTTAAGATTATACGGCACTGAGAACAATTTAAATCAGGAAATCCTTCATACTTTAATGTTACTCTTTCTATGTTTTAAATTTTAGATTCAACTAATCACAGCTTAGTGTCTGTACATCAGCAATCAGTCTCGCAAGTTACCTTTCAGTCTGTAACGAGTTAATTCTGTCACTTCAATACGCATGCAAAGAAAGGGAAAAAGAGTCATAGAAGATGTTAGAAATAATCAGCACAATTAGTCACTGGTGCCACAGGATAACTCAACTGTCTTTAAAGCCAATGGCAGCTGTGCTAATGAGTTCAGCAGCAGAATGAGGAACTCAGTAAGCAAGCAATTAATGAAGTTCTGTGGAAGAGTAGGAATACAGTAGATAATGACTCCTAAAAGTAAATCTGATAAAAAGTAATAAAAAGATACTTTTGAAAGAGTGAGCAAAGGAACTACTTGAAGGAATTATTTGTACTTATTTGTTTCTGTCATTTACTTGGAAATTAAAATCTCATTAACATGTTGCAAACACAACTTTTGAGATAACTATGTTCTCCAACTGTGTGAAAATTGTCTTATAATTTTTACAGGCTTCAAAAAGTAAGAAGCCAGTGTAATAATAACTATGTTTGATGTTCTACAATGTTCTTGCAGAATACCCTGTCTCATTTTGGCTTATCTGGGAAGTGGCAAGTGGAATAATGATATGCCAGAGTAATATAATGTGAATTCAATTTATATAAAAAATAAAATTAATCATAATTGTTTGTAAGTTGTTTTACCCAGCCTAGGTGGGGAGGAAGTTGAATGGTTCATGATAAGTTCCACTGAAGTTAAATTAACCAAGAAGAATTCTTGCACTTCTGGTATGTCATCCTACAAAACACAAATCCAGTATATCCTATTTTCATTCTCTTTAAGAAATAATCACAGAATTGTCAAAAAGCAACACACTAGAAGTCTCTAACCTCATAGCAACATTAGAATTAATTTATGTTTCCATTTTCCTGGAATATTTTTACATAAAATGTTAATTATGAAGCAAGACAACATTTAAAGGAAAAGACTGGTGACACTGAACTAGATGTAATAGATTTCTGCTCAATTTTGAAAGCACAAATAGCAATCACTGATAAAGTAAGAGCCTGTAGCAAGCAAAGAATGACACTGGTCTGAATATCAGAAAATAAAGTCTTAATGAGAGAGTTAAATTTCACTTAACTATAAGTAGCACTGTCTTCTGTGATTTTACCATTAAACACCAAAGCAAGTCTTTCTAAATTGCCATAAAATTGATAGCTTCAAATAATACAGCATGCAAGATTCAGGTTCCACAATATTCCTTTTCGATTGTCATATCAATAAGTATAGAGTGAAAGGATATAGAATTTACCTCTAGAATAGTAACATTTATGGCAGCTGATGTTTCTCCTTCTTTCAAAATCACTGAGTCAGAAACAACTACATAATCAGCTCCTGGCTCAGCCAAGATCCCCTCTGTCTGATTACTTAAGGAGACCAATCCTGGAACTGTGGCATATGTAACATTGATAACACCTGTTTAAAATGTGACAAAAAAACACCACTTTTTTTTTCAATCTTATGTAATGTTCACTAGAATAGACAAAGAAAAGAGACCAAATGCTCATTGACAAAATGAAAAGCCTGCAAACCAGAGGATTAAAGCACTAATCGGAAACTAATGGGACTTATTTCTTTCAGTCTAGCCTTTAATAATTTGTCCAAGATCACAGGACCCAAAAAGCATTAGGACCCAATGTATTCATATATTTGAGGTGCTGTGAACTGCAAATATTACGTTACATACCTGGGACATCTAATGTACTATTAATACCAGGTTTGGTGTCAAGGGAAGTAGAGTGTTTCAGGAACGACTGATGTCTAAGAAAGGCTCTGAGTTCTAAATTTAGTTTCTTTCCCAGATAGACTAACATATATGTTGATAGAGAATAAAAATTAGGGGACACACTGATAAATTTTACTAGAGGGAAAGCTATACGTTTTTTTTTTAATAACAAAGCCACATCTCATGAATCTGCCACAGTAATCAAATTGCAAATTTAAATAGAGTGATCCTGGAGATAAAATGACAAATGAAATTCAAAGTTAATCTGTATAAAATAAAACATAAGGTATAAAAGAATCTTAGTTTTAATAAATAAAGATGGAGTTCAGTTGAAAGATTTTACATTTACAACGGAAACTTAGAATATATTAGTATTTTCCTAAGTAATGTTTGAAAGGTAATTTATATACTGACTGACATTAAAAAAAGAAATGGGAAAACAAAGAAATGACATTTAAATTCCTCTACAAATCTGTAGTGTGCCCAGATCTTGACTGTTTGTTTCAATTGATCACTTCACTTCAAAACAGAGGAAGAAAATATAAGAGATTTTAACAGAAGTCTACATATAGTCTATAAACGTTGATAGAAAATGATTATATATGTTATCTCTCAATGGAAATCAAAACACTCAGGAAACAACCACAAAAAATGTTTTGGCACACAGTGCACTACTGAAGTTAGTACTACTTAATTTGATTTTAAAAGAAAAATTGAATTAAAAAGAAATACAGAGTTCTTAGGAGAGGCATAAACTGAATTCAGGCAACAATGCAACTTTTTCCATGGGATATTCCTAAACTGTCAGATTCTGGTTATAAGAAGGGATGTTGTGGGAATGATAATTCCATGCTAGCTCCTTTTCCCATGTTTTTTTATTTCTTCTGGACAGACAATTCAAGACAGATTTGCTGGACATAAAAGTACAACCCTAAGAGCCAACTAGTTACGTCACAGCTCCCAGATCCCTTGCTGTGGAATTAAAGGCTATGCCTTCAGTTTTAACTAAAACTTAGTTCCCAAGCCTGCAGTAAAGAGCCTAGAAGTTCTGAAAACATCAATTGTATGCAAAATTTTCCAGAATTTCTAGCCTCCCTGTCATGGCTTTCATTTGTCTACTGATTTTGAAAACAAAACTTAATTTCTCTTGGAGATGTTATACAAACCTAGAGATCCAAATTCTCTGTTAATAAAAAGTTGAACTGTTTTGTTTTCCTCTGGAAGTAAAACTACCCTGGATGGAGAAGCAAAATTCAGTATTCCATGTGGTTCATCACTAGCTTCTACTGTCAGAATAGCTTCATATCCTTGACTATCCAAAACAGCAGCACCAGAAGGAGAAACACCTGCAAAAGAATCAATGCACTACAGTCAATTGTACTAGGAAAATAAAGTTTTATCTTAAGAACTGCTATTTTTATGTACAAATGACAGCCAGTAACACTGCAAATGAAATCAAACAAACACATTATGCGCTCACTGAATTTTATGGATTGTGTGGAATGTATATATAATTACATTCTTTAACAAGCACAGAAACATTCAATCACAATAAAAATTGTATGCATAATAAGTATAGAGTTAAAGACTGTATTAAGAAATGAGAAAATCTGAAAAGACAGTGCTAAACATGGGCTTTCCTAAACTACTTCTGTTGGAAAAGGAAAGAGACTTTTAAAGAATTCATTACAATTCCTAAATTCCATTATAATTTATTTATTAAGTTAAAATTATATTCAACTTCTCAATTATTCCATTAAGAAATTACTACAAGTGTTGCCTTAATAAATTTATGTATTTATTTATATAAAAAGTATGAATTTATACTTATCCTGAAGGTTACAAGAGTAAACAAAATATTAAGGCAAGTTGGCAAGCACCTATCGGCAACACCACCCATGTCAAGTTAGTTTGGTGTTTAGACACTAATTCCAGTTTAACAAAGGATATTTCAGAAGGGATGTGGTTTCATGCTTTTCTCATTATAATTTCAATGAATGAGTAAAATATTCTGACTTCTTTAATTCAGAGACAGATCAGAGAGATAGCTTGAAGGTTGTTTAAAAAGATAAGAATATTCATTTATTTTATGACACCTGTATCATATGTATACATAAATGTATAGAAGCTTCAAGACTATTTCAATAAAATGTCAACAAATTTTTCATAGTTTGCAACATTTTCAATATTTGTAGTCCTACACTTCCAAAATGGTTTAATACACACAAGGCTATTACACTACTAAATGGCAATTTTAGATACAGCAGATATAGAAGTCTGTAGTTCTGCATTACCTTCTGTTTTGATGTTGTATAGGATGATCCGGTATTCTTCTTTTTCTTCCGGAATATGGTCATCCAGCAAGTGGACATATAATGTTGTGTTCAATATTCCCTATAAACGTTATTGATGAGCTGATAAGGCATTAGTGTACAGAGTACAAGTAATAACACTCTATCATATATATTTTGAGCAATATCTTTAAGAAATGTCAGGTTAAAATACTGAAAACCATAAACTCCCTGCTGTTTAATCATATCAAGACAAAGAAGACTGCTATAAAAGCATACTTGCTTTGTAAGCTCACTTCAAATTACAATACTGTCTTGTAGCCATTAGATTTTCTTATGGACTCACCTCAGGAAAAAAGAGAATTCCAGAATAGTATTCAAAATTTTGTTGTATGTTATGTCCAACTATCTTCCACTCAACAGTAACATTTCCCAGTCCTGGGGCAGTTCTTACAACGTGGAATTGCAGTTGTTCTCCTAGGAACAAAGGACAAAATGCAATATTTTGGGGGTTCTTCTTCTACAATTCAACTATTACGATGAAAACAAAAAAAATATGAATCACAGTTAAAGTATTTTTTTATGTAAAACCTTAATATTTTTAATAGTGAGATTCCCAGTAGTTATGTACTATCTTTTTTTTTTTTTTTTTTTTTAATATTGAAACAAAAGCCCCACAAATCTAAACTCTTTCCTCATGGGTTTTTATGAATTTAGTTCATTCTTGATAAGACCTTTCAAAATATAAAGGAACCTGGTACATATGCATAACTACTATCAAAACATGCACAAAACAAAGAGCTGTATCTGTTTGTGAACTACACACAGAATAAATGCTCTACACACAGCTTTAACACAGTTTTCTACAGCAGCTAACTGGCAAGGAATAGACATGTTCCTAACATCTGCAGTGTTTTGTGACTTTACATAGTCCATTGGAAAAATGCTTGCAATTACCTGCAAGTTCCATGTATGCGAGTTTGAATTTACAAATATAATCAGTTTATGGATGTTAGAGAATATCCAGAAAAAAAACCAATTTATAATTTTAAAAGGACAGTATTTAGAAGCATAACATTAATGGTTTATAATTTAAAATTTATTTTTAATAATTTATTATTACAATTTCAGAGATAATAAGTATTAAATGAAAACATGCATCTGTAAAAAGCAATTATGGTATTTTTTCCACATTTATATTTAACCAAATAGTCACTTAAAGAGTGGATTATTTAGAATTTTTTGAAAAATTAAGAAAATCTATACTATTATAAAGTATAAAATATCTATATGGATTTATACAAAATAAATATTTGGTACAAAATATTTTAAATATGGGCATGTAATAAATATATTAAAAATAAACATATTATAAATGTAGGCATGTAATAAATATATAAATAATAGAGATATTATGTTGATATGAAATTGATCAGCAGGTAATATTAGTAAAATTATGCAACATATTCACATTAGAGGAGAGATGTTTATTTATAATACATAAGTGTATTGCATCTGTATGTCAATAGCATTTTCCCAGTTCAAAGAATGGAAGTTTGCCAGTATTTAAGTGTGGAATTAGTTTTCACGGACATGAAATACACAGAAATTTATAATATTGAGGTGTTTGGAAATAATCATGTAAGCTTAGGTCCATGCTCAATTGACTGAAAATTACTTAGTATTGCTATAAATTGACTTGAATTTTTTTTGCTGTTGCAAAACTGGGAATAATTCCACCTTTTATTTTGTGTTATGTACACACTTAAAAGCTACCCCATTGAGAAACACTGGGATAGGTCTGTGAAAGGGAAAGAGAAGATGTGGTGTTCGGTTATGTTCTTAGTCCATGGCATACAGAATTGAGCAGTACAGCTACTCTCACAGACAGTGTAACTCAAGGAATACTAAATTGGGGTGCTCATTATACTGCAGGACAGTACTGTATATCTAAAATGGGCAGAAAAAAATTGATCACTTTCTGGATATGTTCTCTGTTTTGTAAGGAAATATTTGAGAGATGCCAATATATTGGCTACAAATGATATATATATAAACAACAAACTTCAAAAGACCTTAATAAACTGAAAAATAAAATTGTGAAGAATACAAAAATTTTATACACCAATTTTCCAATACAGAGCATTAGTATGTTATCAGTCTCATCATTTCAAACTTCATTTAAGTTTTGTTTAAGTTGCCTGACACTAGTTCTAAGAGAATAAAGGAATTAAAAATTTATTGACATCACAAGAATTCTGCTTCTACAGTCAGATATCTGAGGACAGACTGACAATTTACAGGTTCCCCTCAAGCTGATTTTTCATTTCATTTAACACTGCCCTGAAATCTGTTCATCCTATTTGAGAATTTTGCACATCCATTGCAAACAAATTATTTGACAGAAAAAAATTACTTTCATATAATCACAGAATACACAATATAGACAATGGTTATTTCAATGCAACATTATATAATACAACAAATTTTCATTGAAGACTGTAAAATACTTCAAGATACAGAACGCCGGTACATTGTAATCCAAGCACCAATAAGAAACCTGAAGTACAATTAATCTCAATTAAAGATTCTCCAGTAGTCAGCTACTGACTCATGTAAAGATCAGTCAGCTTTACCAAAATCTTTGTTATTACTATCCAGTAAGAAATACTAACACAAATACAAACTGATCTCTGCAGATTGAAAGTATTATTAGGTTAATTTCACTATATTGTCTTATAGGGTTTTTTTAATATTTTACCATTTTAAATCTTTCTTTAGATTTCTGCCTTTACCAAAGAGAAGGGGACTTAATCAATTCTCCTCTTGTTCCTTCTTTCAAACTATTGCAGTGTGTTTTCATCCAATTCAGTCATAGTCATACAACTGTTGCATGTTCTGCCTGTACTTAAATGCTGCCTTTGCCTCAATATGGTGATTGTGTGAACTGAATATACGCAGGTAATACCAAGACAGCCACAGCTAAAATGTGAAGAAAAGATTTGTTCCACTACGTAACTTTCAAAACAGAGACATCAATACTGCTAAGCTTATTCCATATTAGCAGGGCAAAAAGTGCCCAGGCCTGAGCACTGTGTTTTATACCAAAAGGCCTGGGAAATGCAGGACAATCCTTCACCAGGCTGTGGTTCATCAAGCCTCTTAACTCCTTTCCCCCCTTACAAAGAGGTCCAAGTCTATGGGAAAGGGTTTTAAGACTTTAACAACAATCTGTTATCTTCTGTGAGAAAAATCCATTTCTTTTTGGTTGACAGCTAACAATGCAGAGTGAACACAAATACTAAATTTTCTCACATTGAGTATTTTCTAACATCTCCCATCTGCAGGGTTGATCTCTAAGCAAAAACAATTCTAAAATGAACTTATTTTTGTCTTTCCTCACCAATCTTCAGTTTTTCAAATCCTTCCTCCCCACAGGGATAAATAATATGAACAGCTTGAAAAAAAAGACTGAGTTGCTTAACAGAAACTGTTCAAGAATATAATAAATAGAAAAGATAACACTATGTGGATTTATGTCTGATAATGTTTGTCTTCATAAGAAAAAACTTGATAATGAAAATGAAGTAAAAACACTGAAATCATATAAAGACCTTAGCTCATTCCCTTTTTTTTAATCAAAGTGAACTAGTTTGGCTGTTTTTTCTTGCCATAATGCAGTGCAATGCACTGTTTTTCACAAGCTGAAGGAATTGGAATCAGTTATAGCATTATATACGTACTATACATAGCAGAGTTATTTCAGCTATGCAGCTGGCTTGTCAGGCATTTCAGAACCACTAATGTGGAGTAATAAAGGACGGAAACTGGGCACAATAGAATTAACACAAACTGTATCTAAGCAAAACCCAAAAGCTTATGGCGTCCTTTCAATACAGGAAAAAATCAGACCATGTTCTTTTGAGATAGACTGTTTCTTCCAACAAAAAATTCAGTGCACATATTCCTGGACAGCAAATTTCTGTTAGTTTTCTCTACCCATCAGTTTACATCTCAGAAAAATTTGAGACTGCAATACACTGAGATTCCAGCAAAGGCTAACAAAAGCAGTCACCACTTATATTGTTACTCTCCTATGCAGAACTGTACCAACTCTAGGTAAGACATGAAACATGCTCTCTTAAAACACTAGTAGACACTAGATATCAAACTTTTATCGATGTCAAAAGTCATGACTGAGTGACTGTCATGACTTTTGACTGACATCAAAATTGTAACACTCCTAAAATAAACTGCCATAAAAAGTATGAAGGGAAACTTTAGAAAGATGGAAGATTTTTTCCTATTCTTCTTCTGTGAGAATATTTTCTAGATAATTAAAAATAAATTTTAAGGAAGTGATAGATAATATTTGCTTAAGAGTAGCAACTGCTCTGTATGATGGGGGTTTATATATACTTCTGGAATATGATATAAATGAATGAGAAATTCTAGAAGGAGCTTAGAAATGCAATGCCAATAGAAGCAAGACATAATCTTCAGAAAAAGGAAAGGAAAGAACAAATGGTGAAATATGAGTTTGGAAATGGTCTATTCATCATTTCCATAGATTTCATTTAAGTGCTATGTTTACAAGAGTTAGAAATCCAAAGAAATGCATGCTAAGTATGTGGTTATTCTCTGTTTGCTGGCATTCTCTGAACAGTGATATGGTTCTCAAAAGAAAGCACAGAAATGGGAGGTGATGTTCATCAAACTGAGTGTGGTCAACACACAGAACCCACCTTCTCGACCAATAACAGATCTTCCAGCTGTCTGGAAGCTAATGATTCCTGCCACATTGTCACTTGCCAGAATAACCACTGTGACAGTGTTGAAACTGGGCAGAATCCTACTCCCTCCTTCAGTATGCACCAGGCTGATTATGATGCTTTCATTATCCTCTGGCTCTGGATCATCTAAAATGGTCAGTGTGACCATCCTTCTTGTTTCACCTAGAAGTAGAAGAACATATACATATTTATGTGTTCACATGAAAATCACCTGTGAAAAGATGCAACCATCTACTCCAGCAGTAAATACTTAACTAATATTAAAAAGGACCTGAAGAATCTTTACTTATATACCTGTCTAGAAGTTATTGAATGTCGTTATGAAAATTTATTTAATTAGTAATTAAATATTTTATTAGTCAATATAATTTCTAAAATATTCAATATACTCTGTAGAAATTAACAATGTTGCCATAATTTCTGAATGCCAAGAATTTTTATTTGCTTTATAAGTTCTCCAGCTTTCAAATTGTAATTAGAAAAGGGGAATATAATTCTTGTAAAAAGAATTACCAAGTGAATACATTTTCTAATGCCACATACAGACATACGTACATGAAATTTGACTATATATTTAATGGACCAGGAAATGCATTAAAGTGGGCTGTCATTGTGTTAGTTACCTGTCTTCTGGAATATCAAAGAATGACAATGTAAGCAGTAAACAATCAATTATCAGTCTCTAAAATACATTACAATTTGCAACAGAATCCTATTGGTCATTGTATGCGCCTAAACTATACTAATTATCAGTTTACCCCATACATATATATTTTTTTGTTATATTGCCTTTCAAAGTGTTTTGAAAATAGATTTAGTAAACATATAAACACTAATATAATTAGATGTCAGTTTCCAAATCATTCCTGGAAACCCTTCATTTAAGTTCAGTTTATTTAGCAAACTAAATGAACACTAGAATTTTTACTACAATTGCATAAATTGTTTTCAAAACAATTATTCAATTATCTCAGACTTTGAAAATATAAAATACATGTCAGTGCTTAAATAATCCCAGACACAGACATTTCTTATTTGCAATTTTTAAACTATCCTGTTATGTTACAAAATCAATACAATCTCAGAATCTAAAAAGATATACCATTAAAAATTAGTACTGTATTGACTGAGGAACAAAAGACCACTTAGGCCTGATTCTCATTTTCAGTATCTTCAATACAACACCTATTTCAGCAATATTATTCCTTATTTATTTAGTAAAAATGCTATCTTTATAATGCACACTGTACTATTTCTTTAAAAAATGCATAAATATTTTTACTTTTCATCCTTTTTCTTTTTTTTTTTTTTTTTCAGTCTTTGTGGTCTTTGTGTGTGTTTGTTTTGTGTTTTCTTTAGTGTTAGACAAGAGAAGTTAGTGCTAAACCTTGCCTTACCTTCAGCAAACACCAGAATCTCACCAACACCCACAAAATCCAAGTCTGGGGTAGCAGTTCCACCAACAACACGCCATTCCACTGTCACCTGTCCCAGGCTGCCTTCTGTTCTGTGTATCATTAGCTGTACAATGGCCTGAGGACGTTCTTCTACTTCAATATATAGACCTTTCTCTGTTGCATTGGGACTTACGCTATAGATCTTAAATACTCCAAAGGCATCCCCATTCATCATTATGGTAACTGTGGAAGTATTTGGCTGTCCAATGGTTGGTTGATTTTTTAAGCTGGCTGAGATGTTCAATAGTTCAACTTTCAACAGGGATACAGTGAATTTTTCATCCAGCTCTGGCAGGCTGTCAGGGAATATGGTAACTGTGAGATTTGCAAACTCTTCCCCTTCCTGCATGATGGCCCACTGTCCTGTGATAGATTCATAATCACTACCAGCAATGGCTTGTGTGCTAAACAGAATGGATGTACTGCTGATGTTTTTCTTGTAGGTCCATAATCCTGACATGTTAGTTAATGGCCCGATCTCTGTTATCAGCCAGAGGCAGATGGGAATCTCAGAGGCACTGGAAAATGTAAATGCTGAACATGCTTGTTCTTTTAGGCACTGAGTTGCACAGGCATACAGTGGGTCACTTGCTGCTGACACATTCACTCTGGTCTTGGATGGTTGGTCAGGAATTCCTTGTACAGGCGACTCATAATAGGTCAGTATATCCTCACCTTGCTCAATGGCAAGAGCTACAATGTCAGTCTCAGAAGTGCTGTAAAATATTTGCAGCTGACCAAACCTTCCCCCACTAAAAGACATTAAAATAAAAATGTTATGTTAGCTGGTAAAGCATGTCTAATATTCTGTATATTACTAGGTTAAGAATAAAAATTAACAAAATCAACCAACGCCTTCTGAATTACTGAGAAGTTACAAATAGCTAAATAAAGTGACTTCCCTTGAAGCTAGTACTAGAATAACTGAGTAGTTGAATTTTTTGGAGAGCAAGTTTCATTGTTTATAGCTTGGGCAGCAGTCTATTAAGCATCCATGTTTGCAAATATTTGTTTCTAGGAGTTAACTTAGTCTTCCTAGGGCCGTCAAGGAAGAAAAAGCCTTTGCTGTCTAGCATTGTAATCATTCTTCCAAGGTGTCCTCAGGATACCATATTTCACATGCAAAGCCTGTTCTGCTTTTCATTTTGTCTTCCATCACACAACTTTTGATACATTTTGTCCTCCACATCACAGGAACAGGCTGGTTTGCAGCTTTAAATGGCTTGTTAATTTACCAGGCAAAATAAAACTTCAAGTACGCTGTGTACACTGGGTTTACACTACTCATTTATTACATTTGTACTTTATGTGCGTTTCTAACAAGCGGATATCTAGTTCAAAATCAATGTATATGAAAAAAAAAGCTGGCAGAACAAGAAATTGATGCAAATACCTATACAAGAGAGTGACATTTAAAATTATTGCCAAAAAAATCCAACAAAATCAAACCAAACCAAAACAACAACAACAAAAAAAAGAGATTCAAAATCAGCCAATATTATACACACCTTCTCCTGACTGATATATTTGCAAGTAAATTTCTTTCTAGTGGCTCCTGAATTCGATATGAGGATTGATGAAAGAAAACTGTGCCATAAGGATTATCATTGGCAGGTATAACAATATTTGCCATGCGATCTAACCCGATAGCACCACCGTTGGAGGCCTGAGTTAATTCTATATGGACAATCTCAAAAACAAACAAAAAAAAAGAAGAATAAATAATGCAGCTAAATAATTTCTGACATTTCTAAAAATAATCACAAGCAAAATAAAATCTGAACTTGTTGCAGCTTCCTGTCATAACATCTTTCGCTTTGATCTGCACACATCTCTTATACAAGTTAAAACTCTAATACTGTTCAAGAGAGACATAAACTGCTCTACTTACTTCTTCTACTTCTGGAGCATCATCAGCCAGGACTTCCAACACCAACATCTGAATGGCTTCCCCAGGAGCAAAAGTAATATTACCCATGGCAACTTGCAAGTCATCATCAGCAGGATGTCCATTAATGGTAGCAGCCCACTGAACAGTAACATTACCCAGTGTCCCAGCATTGCGGATTATTGGCAGATTTATGGTTATTGATCCAAATTCAGGCTCCTCCACAGTGAATTCGGTATTCTGAAAAACTGACATACACCACAGGGAGATGTAGTGCATTAACAATAAAACTGAAAGTAAACATATCAGTTTCTGAAGTACAGAGTTTTATTTTACTTGCTTGCATTTACTTGCACAAATAAACCCTTTTTAATCATGTTTAAATCTAAAAGCAGACTTTCAATACTCATATTTTCATCTGCAGAGAAAATTAGCATGAAAATTAAGCCTTCATCCAAAAAGTCTATTCCAATACATTCATTGTTTGAGGCTAAACATGAACTGTTTCTAATGTCTTAGAATATAATTTCATAATTATTCCCAGCAAAGAAACTCTTTACAGATTTCATGTCAGTTTGATAACTATTTAATATGGAATATGTTAAGTAGAAATCAGAGAATCACAGAATGGGTCAGGTTGGAAGGGGCCACTGTAGATCATCTGATTCAAGCTCCCTGCTCAAGGAGGGTCATCCCAGAGCACATGGCACAGGAGTATGTCCAGACAGCTCTTGGATGTTTCCAGAAAAGGAGATTTGACAACCTCTCTGGGCAACCTGTTCCAGTGCACTATCACCTGCACAGTAAACAAGGTCTTCCTCATGTTCAGGTGAACTTCCTGGCCATCAGTTTCTGCCTGTTGCCTCTTGTTCTACTGCTTGGTGACACCAATTAGAGTCTCCAAGAGGCTCAATCCTTCTGTTATATTAAAGCTCCATTACTCCTTTATTACATTTTTTAAATTCACTTCATCTTATCTTTTCCTTTACTCTCTATACCCACACTTCCACTTCTAAATGTTTTTATTCAGCTGCCAAGTAGCAGCTCCCCCACAAACCCCCGGAAAAAATGTTAAACAGAAGAAAGAAAATATGTACTCTTTTACCAAAGGATCCAAATGGGTCATCAGAAGCCTCAATAGTTATGACTGCCCTCGTCAAAGATCCAAGCAAGGCTCCTCCTGTTGTTTGGTTCAGCAGCTGAACATAAAATGACTCCTCAAGTTCAGGATTGATATCATTAATTATATAAATTGGCACAGCTTTACTTGCTTCCCCTTCTAGTAAGACAACATCTGATGAAGCTACACTGTAGTCCTCCCCTAGATTTGTAGATGAAAAAACCCAATGTAATAAAACACAGATAACATCAATGCTTTATGGTTCAGTGTGGTGAACATTATCATTAATACCCATTTTCTCTACTTATACATGCATTTCTCTGTGGTTTTATGCTGTCTTTCCCTTTATCTTTTGACCCCAAACATCTTTATTTATTTTTTTTTAATTACATCCTGTTGCCTTTTAGATGTTTGTATGGATCAAAATAAAGCTTGGCTTGACCAAAAGAGAGTTTGCACTGTTAGACTAAGAGGTAGTTACAAAAGGTCCATTCTTCTCTGCTGTTTACAAGGTCACACAACCAAGATGTTTCTATCTTTAATTTAGAATTGCTGTCCAGCTTTCCAAGAGATAAAAGTGGAAACAGAAGCACCTTGTCAAAGTAGATTTCAGTAAAGGGCACATTTTATATGTCGACTTCATTTTAGGCAAACTTGTCTCAACTCTCTAGAGGAACATCTGCGATACACTAGATCACAGCTCTGCTTCAAAAACTAATTGAAAGCATAACCTGATAAAAATCTAGCTACACATTTAATTTGTAACTCTCTATTACATAAAAATGAAATTAAAAGTTCTCAAAGCATATATCACCCACCTAATTAGTTTGGACATAGCTGAAATACAGTGCACTCAATTTATAGCTGTCTAAGTGATCCTAGAGACTTCATAACTTTTCTCCTTTCTTTATGTACCTTCTCTATGGCAGGGACCAGCTGGCAAAGTTTATGTTCCATTTTCAGAAGTTCAAGTCTCCTTGGGTTTTGATAGATTTTTCCATATTTGATTTACAGCTAAGTTCCCAACTCTCACTTCCTCTCCAGTAAGCTCAACTAAGCAATACATGATGGGTTTAAATACGTACATGGGACTAAATTGTTTTTACACATACCACTATAGCATTTTACGGAGTGGGGGGCAAGGAGGCGTTTAAGTGGTGTTGTGCTAAATAAACAAACTAAGTAGACAAACATCCCAATTCTTTCCCTCATTTCACTTTTAGGTTCTCCAGTGATAAAGCGTAAACTTTCCCCTAGGTCTTAGATTCATATTTGCTAAGCACAGTCAGTGCCTTACTACTTTATATTTCATACTTGTTAAATAACAGAGCATTCATTACACACTTGTTTGTTTCAGCTTTAACAAAGGCTGCATAATTCTGCTATGCTGCTTTCTTACCAGCTGTTGCAGTTATTGGCACAGCTTTAAATTTCACAGAAACATCTGAAAATATTCCCCCAGTTCTGGTCACATTAATGATTGGTCCAACATGGTTTTCAGCAACTCGCACAGCTGAAGCTGAAAGCTGAAGTGTTCCAAAAGCATCATCATTGGCATTGATAATCACATGAGCTATTGTCTCACCCACTAAACCAAGTCGAGGAGAATTTAGAACTGAAATATAAAGAAAACTTAGTGAGCGGTACCTGAAATGCTTACTATTCATGGCTATAGAGTTCATAGGCATACATATGAGTTTAGCTGTCTTTAGTTTTCATGGAAATTACCTTTTTTACAATTGGACAATGCATAATTACAAACCACATCAAAATACATGTGTTAAAATTATGTTCTAGCAGAAAATCTGAACACTATTCTACTATGCTGTGGAGCATACAAGCCATAATTTTTTTTGAAAAGAAGAAGTACTGTGAATTTATTTATTTATTTATTTAACCATAGGACTAATTGTAAGATCAATACAGTTCAGAATAATTTCAGTTTTACTCTTGATATGATGAAATATAATAAGATTTCAACTCCAAGTGGAATTATATTTGAAGTTACCCCTTAATATGTAAGCAAAGGCAACAATTAGACATGCCAAGAATCTCTGAAACACAAATCAGGCTGTAATGACCTGAATTTATCTGAATGAGAAATTAAGTAAAAATTGTCAACACTAAGAAAGCAGCATGTCACTAATTCTACATCACTTTTTTTTTAATAAGACTTTTTTGTATTTTAATTTAAAAAACTAGCTTAGTTATTTCCTACTACTGACCTTCCAGAAATAATGCTAAATTAGCAGGTATTAGTGCACAAACAAATACTGTAACATATTTGGCCCGAAACACTTTTCATAAGACAATGCAAAAGAGATAAAAAAATATTCATGATTTTCCAATAAAATAGTGCCAAAGGAAATAAATGTCAACAGGCACAAGTCAGGTAACTAAGAGATATCTTAACTATACAGAGTTTGGCAGAGGTAAAGAGTTTTTAATTTGTCTTGCTGCAGTTTCTCCTGTTACATATAAATACAAACCTTTATAGTTAAATTGTAGGTTTTATGTAAGACACTTACTTGGCCGATCCTGAACTTTCTTGATCAAAACAACACTGCTTAGCTCCACAAAAACAGATTCTGACCTCTCAGGATCATCATCATCCAAAATAGGCAAGGATATTGTGGCCTCACTTTCATTGGTTGCAAAGATCACATAACCTGTAATGGGTATATAGTCTTTTCCCTCTATTGCTCTGACAACATCAGGTGGAAGAAAGGGCGACTTTTCTTCATCACCAATAGTTCTGTATTTCACCATTACTGTACCAAAGAGACCACCACATCTTACAACTGTCAGAGAGACATTTTTTGTTTTTTCCTCTACTTTTATTGGTCTGTTTTTTTCAGAAAAGATGAAGACTCCATATGGATCATCATTTGCTAAAATAGTTAATGTTGCATTAGTATGATATCCAAGATGACCAAGGGAGACATTGATGATCAAGACTGAAAACATCTTATCCAATTCGGGAACATCATCAGGAGAAACCTGTAATGTAATATTTGCTCTCACTTGGCCAACGTCAAATGTTACATTCCCAGCTGTAGAGATCAGGTCGTTGGTGAGATCACAGATTATGATCCAGTGCAATGTCACCTGAGATAAGGTCCCGTGACTCCTCACAACCTAAGAAAAACATATAAAGATCTGCATATTTTTGTTCTATGAGAAAGAAACAGAAGTGTGAAATGCAATTAAGCAAAGACATAACATGATGAATTAAAGATATGTCTGTGTTTTAAAAACATGTAATTTTTATTATCTTAGCTCTGCAGAACTTGTATTATTAACACTTATTTTAAGATAGTAGTCCCTTGATTCTAAATAAGTAGGAGATTTTAAGTTTTTGTATATTATTATAGTTTCAAGCTGAATAATATGCATTAGCAAACACTGCATAACTAGAAAAAAAAATGTTCATGACAAAGTTGTTATAAACTCTATAGCCTAATGACAAAAGCATCAGAGAACACCAGTAAAAAAAAGACAGAAGAGTACAATGCAGCAATTTTAGATTCAAAGCTTTCTAACCTGCAGCACAACATTGCTATCTCCATCTTCAGGCTCAGTTCCATTCACTGAAAGGGACTCAGCACTGAACTCAAATACACCATGAGCATCATCAGAAGCCTCAATAGTCACAAGGATGTGGGATGCAATTCCCAAGCTAGCTGTTAAATGAGAGTTCCAAAACGGGTTATTTTTATCTCTCATGTTTTCTTACATAAAAGAAAGCAGCTGAAGAAATATGCTACAAAAATACAAAAGAGTATGAAGTATCTGTGCTGTTTATATTTGTTTTTTTTTTTTCTTTTTTCAATGCATAGCAACTCCCTGTACGGAAAAAGAGCTGACTTTCAGTAAGTCAATCCTCTCAGTCCCTCTATGGAACTATGCAACCAAAAAAAGTATTATATTAAGGGAGGAACCAAAATAAAATTACAAGTTTAATGAATGAAAATGGAGCAGCATTTAAGATAGTGAGTTGTACTGTAAACAACACTATAAGAGGAAAGACAAGATAAATGCAGATCTTACCCTGACATAAGCCAGAATGAAAGAAAAATATAACAAAAAAAATAACCAAAAAACCCCACCAAATCAAGTAAATTCTATTTCAAAAGATATTGTCTTGGGTGACATAACTTGCTGCTCAGAGAGAAAAAAAAGACTCTGGCACTTAAGGAAACCATTCCTGGAAACAAATAAAAGGGAAACAGAATGTCAAAGAAAACAATAAAAAAGAAAAAAAAAAAAGAAAAAAAGAAAAAAAGTAAAAATATTACTCTATTGGCATATGGGTGCTCATATAACATTTTTACGTCTGCAGGTTTTCATTTGAAGTCCTATATGCATAGGGTTTTCCCATATATTGTATGTTATTTCTTCATTTGGTATTTTTTATCAATATTAAATTATCATTGTTTTCCCCACATTATGACATATATAGAAACATGAAGAAATGAAAGAGGAAAAATGAAAAAAATCAAATTATTTCATTAAAAAATCTAACACAACTTACTTTTCTTTAAGAGTATTTTTGCCATGAAGGGCAAAATTATACATAGAATACTATATCATATAGTATCAAAGTATACAATCAGGTAGTTTTAAAATTGCCTTCAATTTAAAAAGTACCTTTGCTTTTTTCTCCCAAGAAAATTTGACAAAGCCCAGACCAAGATAATTTTGTAAGCTTTAATTCTGAAATTGCTATATTATGTTTTACAACAATATAGTTTTACTTATATAAGAGCCTGTTGTACTCTACATTAAACACTGCTAGTGAAATTACATCTAAATTAAAATGGAAAAGAATTTTTTTTTGGTAAAATTTTATGTTAAATCTAAGTTAATAATCTCTAACTGCACATAAAGAAAGTTGTATCAAGCATAATAATTTATGACAGCTACTACACTCATAAATAAAATATAGGATTAATCAAAACAGCTTACCATGTTGAGGGACAGTTGAAAGGAAGAAATCCATGTTTCCATCACCACTACCACTTCCATCATTTCTAAAGAGCTCAGCAACTTTAAGATGACAGACATACAGATATATACACATATATACATTTATAAATAAAAGGAAAGCAGAAAGTAATTCAAACATTTCTGGACAACACAAAAAGACAGAGGTGTATTCTAGGATAGTGTCAATTTTCAAAATGAAAGTATACAGTATTTCTGCTAAAAGCCAGAAAAAATACTGAATTTGCTACCTCTTGTTTAATTTATTGCACTGGAAAGAGCAAAAGGAAGTCAGAAGGAAAGAAAACACATACAACTTTTATCTTTTTTTTTTCCCTTTCTTTCTGTGTTCCTTCTTTCTCAGTCCTACTAGAGAAATTAGATATGGGGCAAGAAGAGGCAAGAAGTGGCTAGACCCTGTGAAATGCTTTTACTCTAATATTTTCTCACAAATCAAAAACTTGTGTCAGAAAGTTGAAAAAAAATCGCAGCTTAACTGATGGAGCCTTTATTCTAAGTTTTGTGCTTGCAATGGTGTTGGAAAGCACCAAAAAATTATTATTAATTTTCTAATGCTATAATCCATTTAAATAGGTCATGAGCCAGTTTATTGCCATTTTTCCAATTTCACTCAAGTGGTAGATAAAAAGTACACCTTTGGCTGTTAAACCATAAATACTGAAATCTATTAAAAAAAAAGAATTTTTTTTTCTTACATTACTTTATTTCCTTCTATCAACTATGCAATTATGTAATTTAAAAAGCAGCAATTGCCTTTGAATGCATGGTAGTAATTAACTTTCTTTGACATCTGATTGTTTACATCAGTGATTAACAAAACATCTGAAGGACAGTTTTTTCCTAAAAAAAATTGCTGCTTTCTGGAGGGTGTGTCTTCAGAAATAACATGGAAATAGTTCACAAGGTTAGATTTCAAAAGATGAATAAAGACCAAAAAATACAACCACTGGGTTCATATATGTGCCTTACCTCCTCCCTCTGGGTTCAACAGCTCCACTTTAAAAGTTTTTTCTAG
The DNA here is from genome assembly GCF_026979565.1 of Vidua chalybeata. NCBI lineage: Eukaryota > Metazoa > Chordata > Aves > Passeriformes > Viduidae > Vidua > Vidua chalybeata. The sequence continues at coordinate 60,985,189 of NC_071570.1, read as the reverse complement.
TTCAGGAATAGAATTGTCAGTGATGTTAACAGTAATGTACTTGTATCTTTCTCCAGGCTGAAATTCCATTGAGCCCCAAACAGCCTGAAATATGACAGGTCTTCACAGTTTTGTTCAAGTTTAGTGCTTTCATCCAAATGAAAAAAGAAATACAACCTCAATTCTTTTTCTCTTTATCAAAATATCTACATTTCTTCACTTCAATTTTTAAAAATCTGCTGAGTCTTTGTTTTAAGAAATAGCAGTCTAAATTCACTGAATTATGAGCATCTTCATTTATCTACATTTTTCTGCACACAGCAGACAAGAAAACAGATACTTATAAGCTATGTTGTTGAATATGTACAAATCCTAGTAAGTACAAATATAATCTTCACCTGCATATGCACTTGTATGGTCATATAAAGTCTGATATACTTAGAAACAATAGACAATATACATTCTTGCTGCACTGATAATTTTCTTAAGGATATCAAAATCAAACCCAGAGGTTCTCCCAAGAAACACAACATGCTGCACAGAAAGGAGGCAAAATGCATATAGTGAAACCACTATAGTTTTATAGTGATTTTATAGTGATCATAGTGATTATTATGCATCTATCACAGCATAATAAAACAAACTGTTTCTGTGAAAAGAATCACAGCAGCGCTAAAATATTAAAACCGACGTCTACTTCCAGGACAAATAGCTTTAATTAAATTCTAAAATAATTACACACCTTGGCAATATCCATACCTGATAATCTTTAGGACTGAAAGCTGTAAGTGGCACTGTCTTGTATTCCATAAGAACTGTTCCAAGAAGCCCTTGTGCACGAACTACCAATAATCTGATATGTCCAACTTCTTCTTTAACGGTGATATGAGGCACAGCAGAGGCTGGCAGAATCATTTCATCACTGGGCTGAGGAGGTGGCCCCACTGAGAACTGCAGTAGACCTGAAAGACAAAAATTTTTTTTTTCATGGCTTCTTATAAAAAATTCAAATTATAATAATAAAAATAAACAAAAATATTTATAATATCTATATTTAATGTTTATGAAATTTTAAACATATTAAGATGCCTTTAGGACTCAATCATGTTATTTCCAGGAATGTACTATGTACCATTTTCTCTCTCACTGATATTCATGTTAGTCTTAAAAAAAAACATTTCACAAGAATGAATTCAACACTTCCCAAAAGAACCCAAATGTCATAATATTGGGAACTAATTGGTATAATAATAGGCATGCTTAAATCTCTCTCTCTGTTACAAATTCTCATTTCACAAAAATTACCATAAAATCAACAACATGCAATGTGTTTTTCTTGCAAATGGGGATGATCCCATGTTCGGTCCAGGCAGCTTTAATTCCCTTTTTGTAGTATTCTCAAGAGTCAGTAATTTGACTTTCATTCTTGTACAAAAATTATGAATTAATCTCAAGTTAGATAAAGTGTAATTGCTTCCTCATCTATCTAGGCTAGGAAAATTTTTTACCTCTTGAGCTAGAAATATACATAAATCTGCAATAAGATTGTATCATCTTCAACATTGTTACCATATGGGTGGTCACTGGCTTTAATGCTGATATCAGTAGTTTCCTTTTCTGGATCTATACTTGCTCCACTCGTAGGAGTTGAACCTAGTTTTCCATCTCCAGACACTGCAGAGACTAATGTCACACGGAAATATTCATTTAGCTCTGGAATGTCATCATCAATAACATGCAAATTTAAGACCTAGAGAAGGACCAAAGCATGGAGAAATCAAAGTATGCAACATACATCCCTTAAGAGTTTTATGACCCTTTTAAACAATTAAGATTTTAGTCAATCAGCGGTATCTGCTGTTCAGAAAGAAATGTAGAGAACATTACTGGCCTCCACATAATTTAACCTTATAAGTTTAGAATACCAATTGCAAAAACATCTTTACCAAGCTGTCAGAGACTTTACAGCAATTAATCTAATTTAGAGAGCAAATGAAGTGAGCTTTTAATCCCAGCTGACACTTGAGGTTACAAATCATACTACCATGTAAAATAATCTGCTCTGCATAGGCTATAATATTAATCTCAAACTATTTCAACTTCCTATATATCATGATAAGATTTGACAAATATATAGGAAAGAAATTGTAGGTAACTGATGTAGAGCCATGGGAATAAGCAGTTTAAAAATGTCAATGGTAATTCTCTTAAGATTTTTCACCTGGTGAGCAACTGCTCCCAGTCTGTTTCTTAGGGCCATGTCCATTAGGTCCTCTGTATGTAGACTGTATATTGGACCACACAGCAATGGAGCAAGAGGGTTCACCAGGTCTTTTCCACCACTTTATAAAATAAGTCACGCCTCATACATGCTGCCAGACTGGAAAAGCTTGGCAAATTTAACTTTAAATGACTGTATGTAATGCAGTAAGACATTTCAGTAGAGAATTAAAGCTGAATAAACTGCCAGGTATAACCCTGTTTTCCAAAAATCACAAGTTTTTGCCAAGCTGTAATCATTTACATTGTTTAACTGGGACCGAATCCACAGCTCTAAGTCACTGGGATATTTTCAAATTATGTCAGTAGGTTTCACTCAGTCCCTATTGAATTCAACAGAATGACAGAAGCAAAATTAAAGACAGTATTTTCTACTATCAATCCACCCTTTCTATTTAACAAACACTAATAGAAAACACTTATGAACTTCCTACAGTATTGTGGTCCCACACCTCTTTTTCAAACAAACGTGAAATACCCATGCTGTGGGCTAGGGTCAAATTCACAGAAATAGATTAATGAAAAGAGACAGAATGTGGCTAACAGTTGCAGGACATTTGATTACAGCAGTGAAGTTGACTGCTGTCTATTTCTACATGCTATCTACATTGTTGTAGAGATAAAACTGATATCCACAATTCAGATCAAAACCTGATCATATTCCAATTTCAGAAGTCACTGGATCCATGATTCAAGCCCAGCACTACCTATACTTGAAGTATATGTATAGATGTAAATATATCTAATATATATGCAAACATATCTTATGTGCAATTATTTGCATTTAAGCATTCATGCATGCACAGTAATGCCTGAAGTGAGATGCACACAGGTATATAGGTATTTATCTAAACACTCATTAGATGCCAAAGATAGAAAAACCCCTGCAAAATGTAATAAAAGCCATGTGAAGAAAAGACTCTTTAGTATGAAAACCAGTCAAGCATCCTCAGAAGGTGTTGTCCAGCACATTTGCAAAGGACAGGATGAATAGTTAATAGGAAGGTAGGGTTTACCTCTGATCTCTGCCAAGGAAGGAATGTGATAGTGCCACTGCTGTTAGAAAAATCGCTAACAGAGTAATTAATGCCCCTGGAATCAACCTGTGAGATAATGTAATTTATATACACATAGTCTAGGGCGCCCCTTGTTCGCTCCACGACACAGGATATAGTGGAACCCTCATCAGCAGCCTGAAAGAAAGCAAGAAATTGACATAGTTGTTATGATCAAAATAAATCAAAGGAATAAATGTAAAAGGTTGAATTCTCTAATTCTATTCAAATGTTCAGCAATTCTTTATAGCTGTCATGTTACTTTCAGCACTTTTGGAGTGATAGGAAGCTGAAATTGATGTTGATGGTGGTCAGAACAATCTTAATGAAAATTGCAATAGCTTCTAGCATCTCCCTGAGGTCAGCCAGAAACTGTACCCTGCTGTTTCTTTTGGACACAAAAAAGAATCAATGTTTAAAATGTGTACATCAAAAGCAAAAGACTATACTCTTTTATATTAACATTAATTTTTTAAATGAAGATTTGGATTTCTCCTTTCCCTGACTAGAAACACTATGGGGGGAAAAAAAAAGATACATTTAAATTAAACTATACTATTATGATTCAGGGAAAACTGAAGAACTTTTTGTGCTACAGTACTCTTTGCAATTTTGTCTTCACAAAGAACATGTCCTTAGCAGCAACAGTTTCACACATTTGGAACAAATCAGGCATTGATACTGGCGAAGTGTATTAAAAAAAATATGATCAACAAACTAAAATAGAAAATAATTTTATTTGAAAGTTATCAGAATGACTAAAGCTATCTTAAGCATTAGATAAATTTCAGAGTGGCTTTATAGCACAGTACAGATATGCCTTCAGTTGCTTAACGGACAGATACAGACATAAGGAGATTAAACTACTGATAAAACAATGCTGTAAGATAAAGGTGAAATAATTAACATGCCACGTAAATTTTTAATTTTGCTTCATGGTTGGCTGCTGATCTGTCACATCACAGAATTATCAGTAGCTTTGGAAACTGAAGGAATCTATTACGGTAGCAGATGGTAGGCACCTGGAAAGCAAACTGAACCGAACCAAAAACTATCATCACTCAGGCAAGATGATGGCCTTCAAACCCATCATAAGGACATCAGATAAAAAGGATGCACTTAAGAGGTCATAAGAGCTCCCAAACTGGAAAGCATTATGAATTTTTTCCAAAATAATATAATAATAATAGAAATGAGTATCATGTCTTTCTACCTCATAATGATTGAAAACTAAAAATTAATTATGTTTATTTCAATCCCCTCAAAAAAAGATTCAAGTTTATATACTGCAGATATGGTGGTCACCACCATAGAAAATTTAATGTTTAAAAACAGCAACTTCCAGCCAGTATTAACTGAATTCAGATCAAATATGATGATGAAAATGCTGATAATTTAATTATAAGGGAGGGAGAGACTGGAACAGAACCCAAGAGAAACAAGTGCTACACACCACAATCGCTCACCACGTGCTGACCAATACCCAGCCCATTTCCAAACAATGACCAACTGCCTTCCAGCTAACTCCCCCAGTTTATACACTGGACTATTTACCAAACCATCCTTTTGATATTAACATTATTCTCGTCTTGAATCCAAAACACAGATCTGTACCAGATATTAAGAAGAAAAAGAACTCCAAGACAACATCAGGTTACAGTCTCAGAAGTTACAGAAATAGAGGAAAAAACCTGTTCTAGGAAATTTGAAGCCTTAGTCTTCTGTTTATGTAATAAAATAAATTTTCTCAATGAAAAATAATTTGGGGGGATTTAAAAAAAGTAATATTGGCAATGTTAGAGTGACTAAGCCTGTATAAACAGAATTTAACACAATTCCAAATTCTAGAAAATTTTGACTATAAAAATTAAAAATGTAGAATCAAGGCCCTTCAAAGGTTAGTTAGCTTTGCCATTAGTTTGATTGTGTCTAAAATTTTCCTGTAGTTTTCCTTATGAGAATCTTACCTCAGGAATACACGCTCCAGTGAAGCCAAATAAACCATTAGCATTATCACTTTTCTGTATTCTTAATCTTGCTGTTGTATTTTCTTCTGAAATTCGAGCTCCACCACACACAGAAATGAGCTTTAGGATGAATAACTCCTCTCCTTCTTCCTCTTTGTCATCCTTTGCAGACACAATGAATGATTTATTGGTTTCTCCTTGACGATACTCCAAATATCCAGAGACAGGGTGTACGTCACTCTTTGCAGGAGTTGCATGAAGTTCATAGATCTCTGCTTGTGTCAGTTTTCTCTCATAAAGTCTTACATCCTGCATTAAACCTGTGTACCTGCTGTTGCCATTGATTCCTGCTCCAATTCTCACTATTCCTGGACCTGAGAAGAAAATTAGAATTTTTCTCATGTTACTGAGGCTTTTTTCAAAATAACTAATATATGTAATTATTTAAAAGTCTATGGTAACTTGTTTACTGTCCCTGGGTTAGTAATCATATTGATCTTGAAATGGAGACTGGGAGGCTCCTGAAGCCTCATCTCAATGTTACAGGTAGATCATTACAAGTCAAATAATTCCTTCCTAGTTGGTTCATGCTTTTCAACCTACTAATTTTATCTGCACATTGTCATCGTCCCTTATCTTAATGAATCTTGGAAACTTCTCTCTTTCCATTAAAAAATTTCAGAGCCAGCTGCAGCCCGTCTCAATTTTGTTTTTCCAAACACTTGCTTTACACATTTTGTATCTTTGTATATTTAATGTGTCCTCTGCTAGGACAGAGAATTAATTCTGATGATCAGAGTATTAGCCACACAGGACATGCTTGTACCCTTATGCACTAGAAGAGGGGCTTAAGAAATGCAGACCCAGTTCCAAGCACTTTTTACAACTGCTTTATCATTTCTTTCTCTCCAAAAAATTATTCTACTCAGCAAATCAGAGGATGACAGTTCCCTTTTTCACAAATATACTAAGCTGGTAGCTCATATTCATTCCTATCACTCTAAAACATAGAGAACATATCTCTTCAGCTGTTTTATGATTTTGGAAGGAAATGTGCCACTGAGTGTCACTTCTCGAAACAAGTAACCACAACTGCTAATGGTCCCAAGACACAAGGCAGACAAAGGTGAGAAAAGCCAGGCTACAGTACCCACTGTAGTATCCAACATTAAATGGTGAGAGATTAAATCCTTAGCTTACACTTGTAGTATCTCCAGACAGAGCTTTATGTTTGTACACATATATGTAGATATTATATGCAGTTAACATCACTGCATGTTTTTAAATTTTCCTTCTTTGATTACAGAGGAGCCAGGACTCAAGAATTTGATAATGATACACTGCCTATCCCCATGAAAGAAAACCTGTGAAACTGATGGGAAGAGAAAGAAAGGAAAAGGAGGAGATTAGTGCTATGAAAAAAAATTTTAAAAAGCTAATGGAAGGGTGAGGAAATGCAAAAGAAAGAGTAAACGTAAATGTATTTCCACCATACAATACCTGACTTTGTAAAGAAATTCTTGTGATGCTCACTGCTATGCTAATTGAGTGTAAAAGTCCAAATGGTTATGTATGACTAAGACACATCTGGGAATACAAGTTAGAGGAACTGAAGTACATATGCTAATGTTATTTGGAACATCATTAAACATATGGGCAAAATTTTCACATACTATGTAAATACACGCTTAAGTAAATCTAAACCCTAAAAATTCTATTGTTTACAAAGTAGTGGTTTAGCTGTAATATAATACACTAGACTCAAAAACATTATTGTATTTTGCTTCAGAAATCAAGAGAAAAAATTCTTTCTTAGTCACAGTACTGTAAATCTAATAAAAATCTTAATCATAAATATATATAACTATATGTATAGCTATATATCTATAAGCATAAATATAGAAATATAATCATTAATTATTATTTTCAAATTATTGAAATTCAAGCTCCCTTACAGTTCTGATGCTTTTTGAAAATTTCCATTTATATGGTTTTTGAAAATCCCTAGAATTTTTTATTAATTGCTTTTAACTAACTAATCAGGTATAATAATTTCAGAATCTTGCGTACATCTTTCAAGGAGCTAGACTCTTCCATATTTTGCAGAACTTCACATATGAAGAAGAATAATACAACCTATTGACTCACCATCAGCAATTGCTTCTCCTTTAAGGCTCTTAATTCCTCCTAGTATTGGAATTCCATCCACGTAAAATTCAATTATACTTTCATCCAGAGTAATCAGAATGTGAACCCAAGTACTTTCATCCAGATATTTCAGGACTGCTGCTTTGGCTATGTATGTCATATAGGACCTTAATGCTGTATAATGAAGCACTACAGAAATATGAGAATCATTTGTTTGGATTTTCACACCATAATATAAGGTCCCATTACCATCATCCTTTTCAACTATATAACCATCAGTATTGCCATTAGGAATTAACCATGCTGAAAATGTAAAATTAGTTACTGCAGTATTTCCATCGTATGGGTATTCCAGACCAATAATTCCAAATGCATCCTCTTTTCCACTGAAATACAAAGCATCTGTTCCACTGTAATGGCGTCTCATGTGCGGCTGAGATTGCACTGAACTCGGAAATGATCCCAGCAACAAGAAGTCTACCATTGGCGGTAATCCACCTTGAAACGTACTGGACAGTATTTCCCAACCTAAACGGACAGCACCAAAAGTGCCTTGATGTCTCCAGATGGTGAAGTCTGTAATATAGGAAAGATCATCCTCAGAAAGAACATCTTCTACTATCTCTCTGTCCTGACTCTCTGGATCTATAACGAAGACTCCAAAAGGGTCATCATTGAAAGGGATCATCACAGTTACAGCAAGGCTTGTTTCAGACAACTGCCCACCAGGACCAGGAGACCCACCTATATAATGGAAGTTAAGAGTAAAAGTTACTGGTCTGAAAAAAAAGTTACTAAGTATTTTAAAATGTTTAAACAAAATACCTTTTCAAATAGGCCTAAATCTTCTTTAAAGGGTCTCTGAACTCTTAAACATTTCTCCAAATTTAAGATTAACATAAATTAACTGTATTGATTTTAAAATACTACAGAGAATATTTTCATAGAAAATAAGCCATGTTATTTTTTAATTGCAGAATATAACTGTTTTTCAGTTAAAACAAGAATTACTCAGATTTCCTGAATTAGTAATGAGATAAGATGCTTCTGTTTCATTTGAAAAACATGGGGTCAAACTCATTTCTCATTGCACTCCAAGATTTACACAAATATTAAATGGCAACGTTTTGTTCACTGCCTCCAAATATGCAGAGATTACCCTGCAAAATCAGTAACCAGTTGTGTGTTAAAACTGCTCCTAAGTCCTGTCATTAGTCACCTACTTCTCCACAATAAGAAGACTGTAGAGCCTCCATGCACCACTAAGCAGGAAATCTTCTGTACACACCTATGGATTTCACTTACAGAAATGTCAACATATTTTCAGCTGTATCTTGGCACAGAAGACCATAAATAGTACTGAGGTGTAAGGAGTCCAGCAGATTTGGAACTCTACTCAGTAGCAGGCCTCTAGCAGTTGTAATTTAAGTGATATGAAGTGGTAACTACTTGTATTTTAGAGAAATTTCTAGAAAAAAGGAAACAAAACAGCCAATCTCCATTATGGTATTTTATACCTGCATTTTGCCAGCTCTACAGAAGGCTCTACATCTCTGAAATCACTAAAAGGCATCTTTTTTAAAGGCCAGATTCCAAAACTGTGTTCATATATCTAAATTAAAAAAAAAAATGAGAAACAAAACTTAAAATGTCACCAGAAAAGTATAGGATGACATAGGTATCAAGGCAAAGCTCTTTGCAGGATTGCTTCTTTTTGATTGATTAAATATAATTGTTTTCTACCAGATAGGAAGGGAATGTTTATATGGAAGACAGTACCTGAAACATTCACCAATTTTAAAATGTAAAATTCATTGAATTCAGGAATTTTATCTGAAACAGCATGGAGCACTATCTGCTTTGATCCTTCACCATCCATGAAGTACACAGTCCCATAAGTTTCACAGAACTCTTCTCCTGGTTTTAGTGTAGAGTCATTATGAAACAGCTGCCAGGTTAATGAGACATTCCCAAAGTGTCCTCTATGTCTCAAAATCCTGTTCAGAGATACAGAAAGAGTAAATGTCCTGGCAGGTATGCATCAGCATTCTTCATTAACAATGGAAAACATGGACTAACCATCCTTACTGTGGAATATAATATGCATTGTTCTAAATAACCACAAATAACAAACAGAACCATGAACAATAAAACAATCCTCTTGGAGGGCCCACAGTTTCACAATATAATTCTTCACCAAGGTATACCACAGATGTCTTAGAAAGAAAGTAATCAATGAAGGTACATGCAAAACAGTACTGTTTAGATGAACATCAGTTTGTCTTGCACTTCTATTTTTTAATAATAAACAATGAATGTATAGTTCAGCAAATCAACAATAAAAATTGTGTTAACAGGCCACTCTTAGAGAAGAAAGAGAAGGTATTTAACTACAAGTATTTTATCCTTTAACCATTAAGATGCCTTTACTTTTTTTGTACTGGTATTTGATTACAGTTATATAGTAGGTCCTTCACAAATCTGATTATTCCATATTAAGAATTGAATAAATACAAAAAAAGCTTTTATTTGTTTGCATAGTTATCTGATAACATAATTTCACCAATTTCCAAAAAGTTATTATAAATAAAAACTGAAGAGCTGAACTGAACATAAAGAAGTTCCTTTATTAACAAAATATGTTTGCATACAAAATGACCATTTCTGTTTGTGTGGTAAAAAGCAAAAAAAGCTGTTTAAAGCATTATTATACAAGTATGAAAAATTAATAAGTAAAGCAGTCTAGGAACAGAAACACAATATGTTTTTACTGCTTCCAAAGATTCCTTTTGTTATTATTAAGCAGGACATTTTATTCCAGTGGTGTAGCACTGCTGCAGAAACTCCAGTTACTCTCTTAAAAGCTCAGTGCTGCCATAGGTGTTCTCACTGGCTAGATTATAAACTAGTCTGACCCTTTTCTTATGTACTAAACAAAAGTGAAATCCTTTTGGGGGTATAGAAGAGACAGTTTCCTAGTAAATATATTTTATCAATAAGAACTAAATAAGGTAAAATTTTGGTGACCTTGGAATCATGTGCTTCCATAAAGTGCCTGTATACAAATCTGTTTAGTTCAAATCATCACTCTTCACAGCATCGATCTGAAAAAAAAATATTAAGGACCACCCAAAGAGCAACATAACAAAACCAACCACAGAATATATATTTAATATACTCTTTTAACAAAGATTTTAATTTTTTAGATGTGCAACACAAGCATAAAGATCTAACTTACAGTCATAGGAATCTATTTCCAGGACTTAAAACAATCAAATCAAATAAAAATATATAAAAGATAATTAAACAATTGTTTAAAAGCCTCTTCTTTAACTGTTCACACTGTCACATTTATTGTGAACCTGTTTCTTTATACCCTGTCTAAAATGTTCTCATTGAAAATCAGTATTTTTGTCAATTTAGAGACACATTCTTACTTTAGGAATATAAAAAAGTCAGATGACATGAAACTTAATTTCTTAAACCTTCCCTTTCCTGAATACATCCCAGTAGCTACAGGTCAGACTAGGGAAAAATATATTCAGCCTAGAAGAAAGGTGCATTTGGACTTTGAGTATGGTCCGTATCTGCAATTTACAGATAGAAGAAAAACAAACTAACAGAAAGAATACAGTAAAATGGGTTGTTTGCAGGGTAAGATTTCAAAGGGGGGTGCAAAAAGAAATTAACAACCACATAGTTGTATTTAGCTGTATTTTGAAAAGATTTTTTACTTCTCTATTAGTCCAGGTTATATTCTGCTCATTCACCTTGATCCTTCTGAATCTACAGTCTCATGAAATATAACAAAAACTCCTGTGCTGTAACCTTATTTGTGTGAAGATATAAAAAAGCCCCCTGTGTTGCAATCTTACTTGTTTATATTTTAACAGGAATTTTGTACACATTTTAATATGCACAGTCTACTTGATAATATAAGAGTTGATATTTGATGTTTTGTTGATCCTCAATATGTTTGTAAATAATTAATCCAAAATTTGGTGAAGCTAGTTTTTTATTAAATTTTAGCAATGCAAAAAATAGGGTTAGATCAAAGTACTATCCATAAAATAACACACACATCAAGATATACATACATGTATTCAAAAAATATTATTTAAAAGTACTTACAAAAAAAAATTACTTTTCCCTTCTTCCACTAGCTTCTCTAGAGGTTCTAAGGAGAAAATTCCATTAGGATCATCATTTGCTTCAATAATAACTGTAGCCACTCCAGCATTATAGATAACAGTATCCCCTAAAAAGAGGGTGATTAATTTTATCAAAACTGGAATCAGAAATGGAGCTAACTCTAAAATTAAATGTATTTTCTTCTCACGTCAACAGGTTTCATGAAAAAGAAAGAAACAAGCAGTGATGAAACAATCAGTGCAAACTAATATTTGAGATATTCAGTAACAGATAAATCAGTGTAAAAAAATGTAAATAGCATCTAAGGCAAGGATCAAGAATGCAGATTTGAAGAAAAACATATAACATGACCAGAGATGATGCAATTCTGAAAAGAAAGGATTGTATGAGAGGCAGTACTTCATGTTTGATCAATTGATCAAGTCAGAAGAAAAAGAAACGTATTCAGAGATCCCAGCTCTCCTTTAGACCTACAGCAGAAATATTGCACTTTAACTAAATACAAGACAACAACAACCTCCAAGAGATTAGTCATACCCATATCACAGCCTATCTGAAAATAAATAAATGCAAGATACCTGTGAAGTAAGGTGGAAATTAATAAGATTTCTTTGTGTATATTAGCAGAGTAAGGACATTTCAACACCTTATGTCCTCAAAGGTATATTATGTTGCCATCCCCATCCTAGTTTTCACCCTTTTCAAAAGCACTAGACTTGTTTTTATTCCAAAGTGAACAACCTATTTATGGTTTTAACTTCATATACCTCTATTTGTATTTTCTCAGAGGTACAACAGTCCAACATAATTTTCAAAACGGATGTAACAACCAAGGCCAATATATACAACAGATCATAAAAAAGAAAAATAATAATTGCATTTTTCCCCCTTTCAGGAATTCATCTAGAAATATTCTGTATTTTGCCCATTCTGGCAGGAATGTGTGAAAGAAGGAAAGCCATCATATGTTTCCAATAGAATGGTAAAAAAGATACGAGCAGATCCTGAACAAAGTTAGTAAAGGAGAAAGAGAGCACTGAAGAGAAAATTTAAGAAGGGAGAAGTATGGCTTTGTCCAATAATTTTCATAAAGCTGGTGTTCTCTAAGAGAACTGAGTATCACAGTGAATTCTAGCTGGCCTTGGGAAACACATGAACTACCTTATACTCAGATAATTGAGAAAAATTACTATTTCTTATATTTAACTTATATTTTCTTATTGATGAGTCAAAACCCCATCTAATTTGGAGCATTTGAAAAGAGATTTCAACTCAAGTTATTTTTGCAGGACAGTTTCAGCTATTTAATTTAATTTTGGTTTCCAATTAAACAATTCAAGATCAAAATCCAATCACACTGTACAGAAATTTTATAGAAATGTTGATGCAAACCTTATTCATATAATGTCTGGCATTTATACATTGCTTTATGATAAGAACAAGCTGGTAAAAAACTGAGAAAAAAGAAAAGGATTACTAAACATACATTAAATCATTGCTTTTACCTGTTGAATTCAAAAGGAAGATATAAAATACTTCATCAGTTTCAGGAGTATCATCATCATTAATACACACAGATAAGGTCTGCTCTCTTTCTCCGACATCAAACAGAATTAAACTCTCCTTTTCACTGGGAACAAAGTCTCCCTCTTCAGCAGTTGCATCTCCATTAACAGTAATATACTGAACAGCAACAACAGTATCAGCAGATCCATTCCTTAGGACTGTAAAGTTTGCAACACTCCCTTCTGTAATGCTCACTGACAGAGGTTCTGAAAACACACAAGTAACAAATTCAAGCTCAATCCTGAGCTTCCTGCATGCAGTTTATCCACCTAATCCCCTGTAAGAGGCTTCTTCACCTCAGGGAAAGAGAAGGCCCATGTAGTTCAGGAAGATAAATACTTGCAGTTAAAAGAGAATATTGTTTTCCTTAGCCACCTAACCAAGAGCCATCCACAAGAATAATGACAAAAAATGAGAGAAAATCCTTATGTTAAAAAAAAAACCAAAAAAAACCAAAAAAAAAAACCAGCAAATGCAATAGAACAAAACCAAAAAAGCATGTCTTATGACACCAGCTCCACTAGGATTAAGATTTTTCAATAAACTGCTCTTTCAATAAAATCTGTATGGGGTAGAATATGAATTCCAAATTTAAAACCAGTAATATCTAACCTGCAAAATAAATGGGATCATCATTCCTTGTAATTTGTAAAAATGCACTGGTTATATTGCCCAGTCTTGCTCCACCAGTGGCATTGAATAATCTGATTATGAATACCTCCATCTCTTCAGGTACCTGAATGACAAAGTGTTAAGAAATTAATTTGTTGCATATGAAACAATGAAGAAATTAAAATGAACAGCTGAGGAAGTTAATAAAACAGGGTTCCTGAGTCTTGTTGCTTATTTCTTGATTCATAAGTGTGTTAAGAGGGAAAAAAAAAGATAGTTCACACTCTCACACAAAAATAATCATCAGTCAAAAATCTTTGTAAATAAATCCCCTCATTTTTACTATTATACAGATGATCCAAAAGTTATCTTGCAGTTTCCTGATGCTGATATAACTTATTTTTACAGCAATATTTATTTATTTATTCTTTTATTACTAATTAGTCTCATTCTTTCTTATCTTACTTCAAATGTATCATCATTAAAACAATAAGATTAGGATTCTTGCTATCACAACAAGTGGCTTACTTATTATTATAATTTAACCACATGACTACTGACAGATTCAAATTTTTTGTTTACAGACAAGCACAATGTCTCAAATTTTCTTATGATTTACTTAAGTAAACTCACTTTTATCCAAGTATTTTGATTTTTTTCTCAAAAAAATTATCAGTTTCTTAAAAAACAGAGCTGCTTCTTAAATTTCAATGTTTTAGCACCTCCTCTTTGCTCCACATATTTACACAAAAATACTTAAATATTATTACCTCATCTGGTAGAGAGTATATTGTGATATTTTTTGAAAACTCCAGATTTTCAAAGAATATAGTCCCTTGTTCTGGATAGATGTCATTGGTACATACTGGGTCAACAATCCAGGACACACTAACATTGCCATAGTTTCCTTGGTTTCTTACAAGTATGTAAGAGGCTACAAAATGTAAACATGTACAGTCAGTGTGTGTTTCCAGAAAAGCACAACTCAAAATGAAAAAGGTCAGCAAAGATGAAACAAAGAGAAAGGAAAGGAAACAATAAGTAAATCCACTTCCTGCAAAACTCCTATGTGAGTGCCTTACACAAAAAGTCACATAATAATAGCCCATTACAGCAGTTAAGACTAGTATCAACTCTGTTGATACACTAGAGATAGATAAATTGAAGTCACACATATGAAAATTTAGCTCATTCTTCTCCCACATAGCACCTCATGCTCACCAAGCAGAACTACTACCACCGGGCTGTACCTTGCAAATAAATAAATTCTCTGTCCCTCCTGTCTGGTATATTCTCTAACTCTTTTAACTGGATTGATCCCTAATGGCTTTCAAGGCTCATCCTCCTCCACACTAATCTCCACTGCTCATCATACCGTACCCCCCTGGAAACTCCTGAGTTGTTGTTCCGTGAAGATGAAATAGGAAAAAGTAGCCTTGCAGGAGCAGACAGCAGGGAAAGAAGTTATTCTGATAAAAAGAATTACCAGTGTAGATGATTTCTCCTTTACTTTCCTTTATTGTTACTGATAGTTCATCAGGTAGAAATTGAATGACACCATGTGGATCATCATTCTTCAAAATGGTTATATTTACCCTTGTGGCATTCCCCAGCTTGCCTGACATTTCACTGTAGCCACTGAGTACAACAGCATATTCCTCATCCAGCTGGAAAAGGGAAACTCAGTCCGAATAAAAAGATTTATTCAGCAGGAAAAGACAATTTCAACAAAAGAAAATTACACACATTTTCTACATTCACAATGATTTTGTACATCTTTGTCATCTGTAACAGTGGAAGTAAAGATTTTAAAAGCCCTGACATTAAGCTAATTTAAAAAGAATTTGTCAGCTTGCATTATTAATATAATGTGACTTTGTACTTTGTTAAATATTTTGTTAAATATTTTGTTAAATATTTCTTGAAAAAACACAGGAGATGCACTGTGGAACACTAAAATAAGTATTGCATCTTTGCATCTATACAGCAAATATTAGTGTTTATTATTATGGGGAGCACTGAGTTCAGTTAGCAGGCATTTACCAAAAAACAGACAAAAAGGAAGTGATTGTACAGCCCTCAATTAAAGTGGTGTTCCATAGTACAGAATACCACTGTACTATGGATGCCAAAAGCTCAGATAAATGAGAAGTTAAGTTTCAATTTACAAAAAATAAAAATCCGTTCAGGCCTACTAAAGCCAAAGATACCTTCTAGTAATCCAGGCATCCCTGATTTGAAGACTGGGAATACATTCCCTAGAAAAGCATTGCATTCTCCTTCTGCTACCATATATTTTCCTGTATTTTTATAAGTGACAAAATGTTAAAATGTGAACACAATTTGGAGAAAGGAAAATTTCATTGCTACCTCTGGAATCCCATCCATCCTTGTCAAAAGAGTAATTATGATCTCTCTTTCACCAGGTTTAAATTCCAGAATTCCTGTGCTTCCATAAAACTCATTATTGTCCCTTGGTTCTACAGTGTATCGCAGAAACTGCCTAACAAGGTTCCCTCTGCTGCGGACAATCTGCAGTTCGACAGAATCTCCCTCCTATAAAAAAGGAGATCCAGCATTTTACTTGCACTTTGCTAAGATTTACTTTTCCATAATGATTAAGAAAAGTTATTCAGATAGCTACCTTGATACTGTAGGGACCTCTGGAAGAGGGAGAAAATTCAAACACTCCTCCAGGATCATCATTTTCCAAAATAGTGATCTCACAAGTAGTAAACCCATATTTCAGTATTTGATTTTCCACACTGACCCTGGGAAAGGAAACAAGTGATGGTTTTTTTGAGTGATGGTTCTTTTAGTAAGTAAATACATATCTATGTGAAGGACATCAGAATCCTGATTGATTTTATGAATAAATTATGAAAACAATCACCTAAAAAAATATAATAAATTAGGAAAGACACATCCGAGTGTTCCATTCACTTGCAGAAAACCCAGCCTTTGTTCCTGAGATAGCTTTGCTTTCTGATTATTTTTTGCAGCTTATAGTTCTGGGACTTTTTAGTCACACATGCACACAACAAAAGAAAAAGAAGCAGAATTGTATACTAAAAATTTAAAATCACATTTAGTATTATTTTTTATTTGGATCAAAACATAAGGAGTGATCCAAAACAAAGAGAGCTTATATTTCTTGTATTCATTTCCTTGGATATAAACTTTCAATTACATTGTTTTAAGTACATTCCATTAAAAATGCAAGAAAAACAATTGCTGAAAAATGCATAAAGAATGCACCTTCAGATGGATAATTTTGATATAGCTTATTAAATGCTGGTTTATGAATTCAGATTCATCTTCCATGTTTTCTGGAAGAAACTTTCAATGAATAAACAGGAAATATCTATTTTAAATGGTGATATGTCATGTTTATTGCATATTTTAAAAAATATGCCAGCAGACACAAAAACTTGTGTTAACATAAACTAAACAGATGCCATTCAAAAAAAAAAAAACATAACTGCTCAACAGAAAACTTCTCTATGGTTCTAGTCCACTCAGGCATTTAGGTGGGACAAATTGTATTTCTGGCAGTTTAAGACAATGGATCCATATTGCAATCAAGTACAGGTATCAAACAATGAGTCATGCATTAGTAACTTTCATCATTCACAAATCCTAAATAAAGCTTCAAGCCAGAAACACATGCCATCAAATTAAAAACCAAAGGGAAACCAAGCATTGTCCAAAGAGATGCAGAAGTCATGATTCCTGAGAGGAAAAGAAGTTATTGACAGATTCTATTCAAACTAATCACTCGTAAAACAAAGCATTGATTCATTGAAGACAAACCACAGTTCACTGCACTTACCCAAAGTACACGATAAACCTTTCTGTCTCTACCCTGTTAACAGAGAAAGAAAAAAAAAAAAAAAAAAAAAAGAATAGAGGGAAAGAAAAGGGGTTGGGGAATGAATGAAAGTGCTGGTTCCTGGAATTTCAATAGTACCAGTCTTAGACAATAATAAAAACAAGAGCACCAGAAAGTTTTCTTTTCCCTTTCCAAACAATCATATTCCTTTTAGGGGAACCTCCTTCCTTGGCATTTTCCTGCTGACAAATGCTAGCAAGTGGACAATCCTCACTGGTGAGAAATGACCCCATGACCAATTCAGAATGTCAAGGCCCATTCATGGTATGCCCTACCCAGCTCTCCTCCAGGTGTTCTTTTACTGCTGACCTCTGTGTCTGCTCACAACTGCACCAGCATCCCACATTTATAACTTCACAAAAAAAAAAAAAAAAAAAAAAAAAAAAAAAAAAAAAAAAAAAAAAAAATCAACATGCCTCCATTATGTGTTATTTCATCAATCTGACACAGTAATAATAAAAACAGATTAATACATTGGGAGTTGTAATAGATACATATCAAAGACTATTCTAGCAAAAAATCACATCAAACTTTATTTCTGGCAATTTTTAGATTAATCAGATTATCAGAGTAAAATATCAACAAAAACAGAAAAGAAGAAAACAACCATCCCCCCCAAAAAAAACCAAAGAAAAAACAGAAATAGGAAAATAAGCACATATGACAAAACTATCACATCAATTCAGATGAAAGGACATTATTCTGCAATAACAAGTATGTCATTTCATGAAAGTATGTATAGATTATTTTCTTAACCTAAAATAAAAATATAGTTAATATTAAACCCGAATCTACCATTAAAATTGTGTAAAGAGATAAACAAAGCATTTATAAAGTGAAATTTTGAATTCAAAAATAATTCAGCTTCAGAATTCAATAGACATAAGAGTTCATTCAAAAGTCTGAAGTAATAAAGCAAATACATTTGCAGCTTTATTCTTTCAAATAGGAAATCTGATTTTCTGAATTTCTAAGTTATTTCAAATGAGGCTACAATTTAAATACTATATATGAAGACATTCTCCTTTCCTTCAGAAATGTATGCAAGTTTTCCAAAATCATCAAGCATTAATGTAATTTTAAAAGTCAAGGTGAAAATTCCAGAGCTAAAGTTTATGCTAAATTTTCATTATATTGCTCTTAATGCTAAAATTCAGTTATATCACTAAGCATTGGTAACATATTTCACAGCAGATAATACAAACGAACCATTATATTAAGTGGGGTTTTGGTACGTATGTACAAGCTTAAGTGGTTAAGACATCATCACCAAAAAGTGAAAGGGCATGCCAGATACACCATCTCTTTCATCTTCATGAAGTCAGACTGCATGAATCCAAATGCAGCTCAGACAAAAAAGAGCCTGTTAACTGAGGAGTAGTGCTAGAATCTAGTATCGTGTTGTAGTGCATGATGGCAGCTTTAACAAAATCCAAGGGGTAGCTGAAATTAAACAGTCCCAAGCTACTGTGAGGAAGTACTTTGAGTATCTCCAGGTATACCTTGAAAGTACTTAGAAGACTGGCAATACTTACTATCTTTTAACAGGCACAGTGTAAATCAGACCAGAATCTCGAGAACTTGGAAGTTAGAAAGCAACAGATCAGATTCAGCCCATCCACTGCTAAAAATACCATTATCTTTGATTTTTCTCCAGCCAAGTTTTCAAAACTAGGGTCCCTTGACTGACTGACTGATTGCTGGATCTCACCCTGTTTTCCTGCATGACTGGCCAGATTGCTACCAGTGCTCTAATATATTAAATGTTGGTTAATATTCAAAAACAGCAGACAGTGGCGGGGCACTGGAACAGGCTCCCCAGAGTAGCAGTCACAACACCAAGGGGCATCCTGTGTAGGCCCAGGAGTTGGATTTGATGATCCTTATGGGTTCCTTCTAATTTTTCTTATTCTGTAATTCCATGATAAAACAGCCTATGTAAAAGAGATTAGAAGCCACGAAGTACAGGCTTCCAACTTGGATCTGCCATTACATGAGCAGTGAACACAACAGGATCCCTTGTGTCTACATTCTGGGGTAATCATATACAAATTTTCACATCAACCCTGGACCAGGATCCATCAAGTGACTTCCTGGCTCAGCCTTGGATTTTTCTTCTTGCTGTGGACCTGCCTGGCAATCACGGAGCTGTGTCTAATGCCAGTGACCATCATCCAAACATGGCATTTATCCTTGACTTAACCTGCTCTACCACCACGACCTTGCCTTCTGCTTGGACTGAAGGCTGCCCCTACTTCCCATATGAAAAATCTCATCTGAAAAGGATGGTCATCACAGAAGTTCTTTCTTTAAAAATGCCTTAATTACTACTTAGCAAGAACTATAGATAAATTAAGACAACTGAGAAAAGCTTCAAAATGTTTCCTCAGTGTTTTAAAATGCATAGTACTATAAAATAACAGAAAGAATATTTTTGACTGTGTTTAAAATAACAACACAATTCTTAAATAAAAACTACTGAAAATAAAATAATAATTAAGAGAAGTGTTTGAATTTAGTAACTTTGAAACAATAACTATAATTCTGAAGAAAGTGAATGCCCATGAGAAACAGAATTGCAACTGTGAGTTTGTATTAGTGTTACTCTGAAAAACACACTTCTCTAAAATATTTCTCTTCTATCAGGTATCTCAGAAAAGGTGCATTCAAACTGCCTGTGGAAAATGCCATTCAAACTTGCATCCTCGATTTGTGTTCACTACTTGATTTTTTCAGAATTATCTATTGACTTAATTAGTGACCTAGCTTTAAAGAATAGTATTCAAGGAGGAGTGGACACATTATAAATTCCACAGTGTTTCTTATCAGAGAGAACACTTTCTCTCCAGGTTCAATTCACAATTTATTTGATTTTGGAGGCTATTTTAACTTATGTTATTCACAGCAGAAGATAAATGGTGTTACTACTTTGAAATGTAATGAAAACTAGCTGTAGGTGTCCAGTAACACTCATATAAACATTCTGCTACCAGTTTCAAATAACCTTTTCCCTATCAAAACAAGATCTGGCCAAAGCCTTGAAGTAAAAGCCAACATTTTACAATGAACGACTTAATTCTTATAGCACCACATATATTTCTTTATAGAAAAATTACTTTAAAAAGATAAATATAGTTTTGAAATAGGCAGTAAGCACAGGAAATCCCCAAGTTAGAAAATTACTGCAAACTCCATTAAACAACTTTTCTTATGCCCTGAATTAAGGCACATAGACAGTATGTCGTGCTTTAAATGGGCCTTCCATGATTTGCAAAGTTTTTTATCATTAAGTAGTCTCTTGAACACAAAAATGCCTTGACTGAATTTGGAAAACAATTTTTTTTTAAAATGTAAATGCAAAACATAGTGTTGGGTTCAGTTCTGGGCCCTGCAATTCGGCAACCATGAATTTATACAACTGTTACTCTTAAAAACATACTTCTCTAAAAAATCTTCTCTTTTATCCGACATCTCAAAAAAAGTCCTCTTCCAGTGGGCTACTTTTCAGCCACCCTTCTGCAGCCTGTAGCTATGCATGAGGTTATTGAGACCCATGTGGAGAATCTGAGACTTGGTCTTGTTGAATATCAAGTCCTTGGTGTCACTCAATCAATCCAGCCTGTCCAGGTCCCTCTGTAGAGCCCTCCTACCTTCCAGCAGATCAACAATCCCACATAACTTGGTGTCATTCACAAATTTACTGAGGGTAAATGCCCTCATCCAAATCACCAATAAAGATATTAAACAGTTCTGGGCCCAACACTGATGCCTGGGGGACCACAACAGTGTCTGGCTGCCAACTGGATCCAGCACTGTTCACCACCACTCTCTGGGCCTGGCCATCTAGCCAGTTCTTAACCCACAGAAGCGAGCACCTATTCAAGCTGTGGGCTGCCAGCTTTTCAAGGCAAATGCTGTGGGACACAGTAACTTTGCTGAAGTCCAGACAGACAACATCCACCGCCTTGCCCCAATCCCACAGGCATGTCAGATGATCGTAAAAGAAGATCAGATTGATCAGGCAAGACTTGCAGGACTTGCCTTTCCTAAACCTATGTTGGCTGCGTCTGATGCCCCAGCCATCCTGTAGGTATCGTATGACCCCACTCAAGATGATCAGTTCCTTGCCAGGCACCAAGGTCAGGCTGACTGGCCTGTAGCTCCTCAGAACCTCCTTCCAGCCCTCTTTGTGAACAAGCATCACACAGGCCAACCTCCAATTGTCTGTGACCTCCTCAGATAGCCATGACTGATGGTAAATGATAGAGAGGAGCTTAGAGAGCTCTTACAACAGCTCCCTCATTACCCTAGGATGGATGCTATCCAGTCCCATAGACTTGTGATCGCCTAAATAGCTCTGCTAATCACTAACTACTTCCCTCTGGATTTCAGGAGGTCTATTCTGCTCTTCGACCTTTTCTACCAGCTCAGGGGAATAATTGATCTTACTGAGGCTGAAGACTGAGGCAAAGAAGGTGTTAAGTTCCTCAGCCTGTATCACATCACAGAAATCACTAGAACTATAAAATTTTCCACATTACATCAGTTTTGCTTCATTGTACATATGTCATATAAATACATTGGATACACACATATACGTACATGAACTTGTTCTGGCATCTTAATTTATGGGCGTCATTACCAAAAGATTCTGAGCATAAACTATTTAAACACTTAGCTGTTCCTGGATTTTAATTTTCCCAAAATAAAAATAAATTAATTTGTGTATTGCTTTTCCCAGGACCTAAAGTTCAGAGGTTTTCACTCTCAGCTCCACTCATTTAAAAGAACAAACACAATCCATGGGCCATGAGGGTCCTGGCCCTTCAGCTGTGCCAATTGCCAAATTTATAGCTGTGTATCTGCACTGGGGGCATGACAACTGCCAATAGCCAAATTTATTGTGCAAAAGTTAAAAAAAAAATCAGATTTAGGTTTGTGGTGATACAGACCTCTGGCTTTATCTATGTTTAGTTTCAATTCAGGCCTATTAAGATATGGGGAAGCATCCAAACTGAAGCTAGTCCTAAAGAAAGAAAATTAGAAGAAGCTTCAGCAGGTACAGGATTATCTTGCTTCTTTACAATTCATCTGTCTATATGCTTACATATTCTTCATGATATACATTGACCTCCATTTTGTGGACAGCATTCATAATTATTTTTAATATCCAGGGCCTACAGATGGTAGCCATAGAGCAAGGAAGGAAAATAGTAGTTTTAATTACTTGGAAGGTTTCTTTTGTTATTACAGGTACAATCAAAGCTCATTTAAAACATAATCTACTTTAACAACATCACTGAGTTGTATATAATACATCCTTGTTAGAACTAATTGTCATATTATTTTGCTATTACTAACTGCAATAAATAAAATGCTTAAGGACATATTTCTACGTCTATAGTTTCATTAAAGTCCGTACATGTTCTATCTTTCTAGACTTATGCTACAGTTTATCAAGCAATGCAAGCACATCCACAGCAGAGTGCATCTTTGATTTCATGGTAATTCACTACTGCTGTGAGGTGCTGGCTGCCAGTCTTGGAAATTGAAATCTTCTGTTCATCTAGAAAACACAAATCATGCAGGAGGCAATACTAAAAGCTTACACACATTACCCTGCCAGTATCATTCACCCCTGCTTTGAAGAGTAATCTCCAGTATTGAAAGGATGATCTTTGCAGACATTGCATTCTTGGCTTGTACTCAAAAGTTGCCATATTTCACCTGTAGCCTTGAGGGACACTGTACAGGTGTAGAGAATAGTTCAGATTTTATCTACTACTTATTTACTTTTTCCTGGTCAGACCACCTATTCCTTACTTCACTCTCTGACCTTGCCAAGTGTGGGAAAGCTGCTTACTGCTGGTAAAATTTTCACCAGCCACTTCATGATCAATAGAACCTGCTACTCCCACCACACATAGCAAAAGCAGAACAGTGGTTGTGTTTATTCAGCTGCCAACTCAATTCCCTTTCAGACATAATTTTCAAGGCATGGGATCACTAGTCAGAGTAAGTGGTAGAAAGCTGTAGTTACACATACTGCAGAGCTGACAATACTAAAAATTTAATCTTTTATGCTGCCCACTTCCTCCATGTACTTATTTATTTATCTCCTATCCTTCCACTTCAGCATTTTTGCCACTTTACACAACTTCTTCACAACTTCAATCATTATTTCTAATCATAGTTTCTTTGTTTGTGCCACAGATTCTAATGAACTTTCAGGCAAACTGGTTTCATCCACAGGAAGAAAAATAGAGAACTGCTTGCAATGGTCTCCATTTGTTTTTGTCTTCAACAGGACCATCTTTCCAACACAGTGAGTATCCAAGATTAGAATGACATAATTCATTGTGCACAAGATGCATTCACCAGCCAGCTTACAGAGAAGCAGACCAACCCTGCACTGAAAAAAGCATCTTTCCCTTGTGATGGAACAATGCTCAAAAAACAAAATCAGCAGCAGCTTAAGGAGTTGTTTTCTGGTTTGCTAGCATGTAGTCTACACGAGTATAAGGTGTTAAAAGTTTCCATGAGCTATTCTGTCCTTCCTATGTACAGCAAGGATACTTCTGCATAAGGTAAGGACTGTATACATGGTAGATGGTAGATGTATACACATCTACTATGTCATCACAATGCAGACATTGCAGACCTCTCTTAGCATGTTTCCAGAAAAATAAAAGGGAAAAATATACCTCAGATTATTAGGAGTTATTAGCAGAAGTGATAGTATTTCTAAAATATAGATACATCTGAAATTTTGGAAGCAGGACTGAAGAAATAGCCGAGAATCTTCTGCTAATAAAACAAAAGGCTCCTGGATATTAAATAATTCAAGTATTCTGAGTAGTGTTCACATGCAGATAATATCTTCTGAGGCCTCTTACAGCATTAATTATCCTGCAATCCTGATGTCACACAGAAGGGAGACCACAACACTGTGCTTCAGAAACATCATTGCTCCCTTTGTAGCTTAGGCATGTGGTAGTAGTCACACTGGCCTATTTTAGAAGCCATCAGTTGTGATGGAAGTATCTAATTCTGCAACAACATCCTGACTATAAAACTCTTCTGAGAAAAACATAGTTATGTATTGCTTTCGCAACTATTCATTATAGCTTTCCCCATTATCTCACAAAATATTATTTTTCTGAAAACAATGTTATAATCAAGAGCTATAACTAAAGATCAAAGCTAAATGAACGTTTTTAGTACCATACATTATTTTAATCAAAATACAAACAAAACTAAGTCATTAGATAATAAGCACAATATGATTTTTTACATTGATCACGAGTCAAAGAAGATTTCATACACAGTCTGAATCAAGGGCCCAAAATTCTTCCAGGTATTCATCGACACAATGGAGGCAACACCTCATAAGTAATACTGTGACAATTTTTTATATATAGATTGAATATAGCAAGTGGTACATATGAATGAAGATTAGGGTACAATACCTGTCCAAAGTTAATAACACGGTTTCATTCATTTCAGGTATATCATCAGCTTTAATAGTAATGTTGATTGCAGTATCACTTTGTCCAGATAAGAAAACAACAGAGCCATTAAAAGGACTTATATCATCCCGTGTTACTGACTTGTGATTAGGACCAGAGGGCCTCAAACTCCAAAACACAGTTGCTTGACCATCAGTCCCATCTCGATGCAATGCAATGGAAACCTGTAAAGCATGTGAGTCTGCTGTGACTTGCAAAACTAGATGCAAAAAACAGTTAACCCTTTGCAAATTACTGTTTGAATATGAGCTTCAAAATACTCACCTTGTGCTTTTTACTAATACCTATGTAAAAGAGCTGAAATCAAAGATGGTATATCCATGAAGATACATACTGAATCTTATATTTTTAAACATCTATCCATTATATACTTGGACATATATGTTTATATACACTTAGCGGAGGTGGCAGACCATCAACATGACAAATCACTTAGCACTCAGAAACACAAAAACCCTTCTATGACGGATTTAATCAATGCCCACCTCATCAAGACAACCAAGGTTTTAAATCAGCAGTTTTATTCTGAGAATGAAAAGCAGTTCTCTGATTCAGGATTTGAAGGAAAATCTCAGTTAAGGCAACTAGGGAGGAAAAATGGAAAATGTGAGAAGAAATATTTTATAGAGTTTCTCTGGCTGGGGTTACAGCATTCAGATGGATGACAATGCTTTTAAAAATGCTTTGGGTACTAAGAAACACAAAAAAGCATCTTTATTAGAAAACAGACTCAGCAAGCCAAACTACATAATTACATGTAAGTCAAATATAAAATACACAGACACTTCCATGAAATTTGGGAGCAAAATCAGTCCTACTTTACAGAGTGTCTTTGCACCTGGTGAAAGAAATTAAACTGTCTGCAGCATCTTTTGCTCTATGTGAGCACAAAGACATAACCAAGTCTAGATTCTTACACAGAAAGCAAAGTTCATTAAACTCTTCTGATGACAAACACATTAATCTTGCTAGCAATTTTTTGCCTTTTTGGTTTTTTAAAGCAGGAGAATATTCAAGATAAGATCAAACTTGGAGGATGGATTTTTCTCACATTAATTTTCAAATGTTACAGTGGATATAGCAAACTTTGCTTTCTCTGAATAAGTTTTCCCATACTAAGGGACAATATAAAAATGTTTACTTACCACTGTAGCAGGCGATTCTTCTGGTTCAGAAAGAATAATTGGAAGATTGCTAGTAAAGCCTATTTCTCCATTTGCAATATCTGGAGTAATCCTCAAAGAAATATTTCGAATCTCACCTAATCTAGGACTCACGGGTGTAACAAGAGGAATTCTATTCAGCAGCTCAACTTTTTCCAACTGTGAGAAAAAGTAAGAAAAACTTGAAAAATAAGAAGCCTGAGTACCAAGCAAGAACTATTCTGACATCTTGGAATAAGTGCCATATGCAAGGAGCAGAACACCTCCAGGATAAATTTCTCCTATGAGCAACATTTCTACTACAAAAATGTGTAAGTAGTTGTATAAGAAATTAAGTGAATGGAGTTGAGCTTCCACAGTAGAACGGTATACCTCTCAGACAAATTATGTACACAACTAAATGTATGTAGAGGGAGAATTAACTTTCTAAACTGGGCAATTCATTACTGGATCTATGAATTGATCTGCCAAGCATCCCAGACTGTTGTTCTAACTTCAGTTTTTTGCCATGCATTGATAAAAATCTGCTGAAGTCACTGGAAACATAATAATTTACACACTCGCATGAAGCCAAAGAGTGACTCAATCGTCTTTCCTCTCTCAAAAAAATGTAAAGGCATTTCTATTTACAATAACTTATATGTTAGAATTACATACAGAATTGAAAATGATTACAAGATTTCAAAACTGTAGTCTCCTCTTATATTACCATATTTTTGATGGTTTATTTATATTAAGAAATAGAAAAATGTTTATTCTAACTTTGAATGGAAAATACCATTCACTTAGCCCATCAGCACCATTGACATGACAAGGAAAGCAGGACTTTCCTTGTTTTACTTGATTTAATATTCCTTTCAAATATAATTTATAACACTATCAGATTCTGTCTACATGAATCACAATAACAGATATTTCTACAAATAATTTATATATACTTCTGTAAGCATTTCACTGGTGCATGAACCACCAATGAGAATCACCTTTTAACTCCCATTAGGATGCTTTTGCTTGGCATTATTAGATTTTGCCATATAGGTTATAGTGGAAAGGGCAAAACGACCTTATTTAAATCTATATAGTTATTATGAATCATCATTTCAACTGATGAGTTTTAAATTCCTTTGATTCTTAAAACTAGTTTATATAAAATACTTGGACTGTACCATATTTTGTTCAACTGTTATTCAAGTAACACTCAAAAATATTCATGCACATTTTATTTGATGATAGATGGGATTTGTTTTATAAATACCGTAATTAGAAACTGATTCTCAACCATATAAACTACTTATTGGGATTCTGAGGAACAGAGAGTGGTTCTATTTGTTTCCTTGTTTTCTAAGATTTCTTTTAGAGTAGGGGCTAATTCTCCAATTCTCCATGTAGGTGGACCACTGTTGTGGTTGTTAGCTCAGTACAAGTTCTGAAATACTACACAGCTGAAAGAATTCCCTTTGTTACTTTCTGGATAGTAAGTTGGCGGTTAAAATAATAATTAATGAAATATTGGGGTTTCTTTTAAAATTCAGTATTTCCTCTTAAAGCAAATCAGTCTATGAGAGAAAAAAGAATGCACTGTGAACTGAATAACTGAATAATACCAAGCAGTTTACTAGATTAGTTAATCTTTCTGTCCATACCAAAAGTGGTCTGCATAACAAACAATAGGTTATTTAATGGAAGATGTCATTGAAGAAGGTTAATCTCACATTTCCACTTCCTCTATCTGTTCTTTTATTGTGTTTACGCTTCGTTTCTTCCTCCACCCCTCTTTCCCTTATTCCTGACTTGATCCTTTACTGGGCCTAGTACAAACTTTGTAATCTCATTCTAAACATGTTTTCTGAGACTATAATTTATTCACGATGTAGAAGGATTGTCATAGTGATAAATAGGGGTATTGCATTTTATAGGAATTATTTGTGTTAGAAGTTACGTCTGATTTTGTGTACTCAAGAGATTTTTATAGTTCATGGAGAAAGTACAGAACATATACCCCATCTCCCTGGAATCTGCAGTTTGAAAAGCCAGGCCAAATGTCTGCATATTGAAGAACTTGTCACACATCTTGTCCATAGTCCACACTGTGATGTTATTTGTAATCTATCACCTGAAAGGAGCTTGGAATTTCAATTCTTCTGTCAATCTTTCAGAACACATGAAGATGGTAAAACACATTAATCTATTCTAATATTTCAGAAACATATTCCCTGCCTAGCTGTGAACATAGAGAGAGTGTGTGGAACTAAAATGATAATATGATTCTGGCAATATTTTTTTCTCTCTTTTTTTTTTTTTTTTTTTTTTGGTTTTTTTTTGTTTTTTTTTGTTTTCTTTTTGGTTTTTTTTTCTTAAGAATATAGGGGGAAGTAGGTAGAGGGGAAAATCTTTTCAAGTAATTAAAACATCTCTGGTAGACTAGAAATTAAAGAAAAAAAGACCAAATATAACATTTATGATTTCACATCAGCATCTCTATTTGATTAATTTTAAAGACACCTGACTTAAAAGGAAAAGACTGAAAAGAACTAAGAAATTAATTTTAAATTTGTGCTTTGGTTTTATCAAGTCTATGTATCAGGATTGCTGCCCAGGCTCATGATCCCAGACAGTGGCAATAGTTAATCAGAGGAAGTAGAGATTATGTGGTAGTCTCAACTGCAGATGAGAAAATAGGTATAAAAATTACTGATTACAATGCCCAGAATCTTCCACAGCAGCATATCTGAACAATAACTTGCTAACATGTATGCAAATCTTTTTTTTCCCAGAAGAAAAATGAAGGAAAAAATAATCATTGGAAAATAAAATAAATCTTTCTTTAAACATTTTTGTGGAAAACCCATTTTCTTTCAAAAGCATAATTTTAGTGTATTTTTCCAGCCAGTCTTACAAGCAATGACACAATCTCCCTTCTTACGAATTCAGCTAGAGAGAAAAAAAACCAACCAACCAACCAAAGAAACAAAAAACCAAACCACAAACGAAAACAGAGGACCAAAAAATCCAAAAGGCCACATACAGGGGAAACTAGAAGAACTTTTCAATTCCCTGGTCCAAGTTGCACATAAACTAAACATATTTGACTATTTTAATTTGTATTTCCTTTCTTTTAATTTCTAAAATCTGTCAAACTTCTGTACTTTAGGAGCCTTAATTTGATTAAATCGAAAGGCAAAGGGTAGACAGAATAACGTACCTGAAAAGATAATTAACTTCTGCAACACTGATATAATTTTGTTAAATTTCATTATTGGTAACTGAATCCTATTACAACAGTGTATGTTTTAAAATGGTGTAATTAGTAAATAACGATTAGGAATAAAGCTCTTTATAGCATATCTGTGGAAGCAGTATCTAAATAAAAGAGTTTTCTCAGCTACAGAACTAATTGTTTTTCTTTTTTTTTAATCAGGCAGAATAATTTCAATTAAGTTAAAACTGAAGGACCCACTACTATTTTATATACTGTTCTTTATATTACATGGGCTGAAAACCCACCCCAAGAACAGCTGAGATACCTGTATGACAAAATGAGCTCCATTTTGAAGAAATGCATCATTTCGTATTGGTATATTTGTAGTAGCTTGTGCTTTTCCTTCTGGAAAGATGAGAGTACTTCTTCCAGACATATTTAGAATGCCACCTTTCGCTCTCTCAGGATCTAGAGCTCCAGCTGGAATATACAGCGTAGTATAAACCAACTGCACATCTCCAACTGTTCCTCCTTCCCTTGCAAAACTCAAGGATAAAAAGCGTCCCATTGGATTACTTTCAATCTTCTGATTCTCCAAAGGATGGAATTTTATTAGCCCATAAACATCATCACTGTCCTGAATGTAAAACAGAAGCTGCAAAGCAGAAAACAGCATTCTGCATTACTCTATATCATAGTTTCATGCTTTCACAAAATCATCTCCTGTCACCACACATTTTTCTCCTTAGTGAATTAGCATCAGGAAAGAAATCAGATTGACAGCTTCAAAGTATTCTTTATACACAAGAAGCATTGCACTGACAGTGGCAACTGTGCATCACCGCACATGCCAGAATGAGCTCTGAATAACTGATTTTTTTGGTTCAGCAGCCAAAGTGAATATTTTAAAAATGTTTTAGATTGTAAAGGATTTAATTTTATTCACCAAGCTCATTCCAACCATTTTCGAGAAAGACAAAGCAGGGACTTAAGTCACAGAATTGTCAGCAATTCTAGCCACCCTTTATTTAATTGTTCAGAGGTTACAGCCTTAATCACCAAACCTTCCTCTTGAAGTTGTTACTCTGTAAAACATTTCAGAAATCATTAAAACAGCAAATGAACAAGTGAAAGTAACTTTCCTGTCTTCTGTTAGAAAGCAGTCACTCAAGACAGCATTTATTCAATGCTATTGTTGCACACTAGGAATTATCTGAACTGAATTCTACCACAGTAAAAGAGTCTAGCATTGTACACATATTACACATTGTAATATGATATTACGTATCTAAATACTTTAGATACGGCTCATTAATATAATCCACTAAGATTATATTAAGGATTAGTTTGCTTGATTTTTATCCAAGGTCAAACCCTTTAACCTGTTCAGATAATGTATCAATCAATCAATGTTATTAAAACTGGTAAAGTCTTTGTTACTACAAATACCTTCTCCAAAAGAATTCTAAAGTAAACTTACCTCAGATGGCTCACTGACTTCTGCACCTCCCTGTATTGTATGAGCTAGGAGTTTCAGAAGATAAGGCTCTGCCTCTTCTGGTATATCATCATCAATAATGTTCAGGTGAAGTGTCACCAGCATCTCTCCTTGATCAAAACTTATCTCTCCCGCCTCTGGAAGTAGGTCTGCAGTCACAGGTGAAGGGTCACTGCTATTTCGGGTTATAACCCAGGAAACAGAAACATTTCCATGTGTTCCACCATTTCTTACAATTGTGATCCCTTCAAACCTACAGTTTTGAACAAAAACAAAAACCCACAAACCATAATTAATATTGGCATGCATGGTTACCAATTCCCTAAAATATTTACACTAACCTACGTGGTATAAATATTAGCTGCTTGCAACTGACATTTGACTCAAGACTTACAATTTGTGAAATCATAACACATATGTAAGACCTGAGCATTTACACATGAACTCTCTGTAAAATCCCAGAAGATACGTGTTAGACCTCACTTTATTTACAGCAAGAAAGATACTCAGAACTGAGTGGAGTCTTGGCACATTTTACATTTGTCTTGAGAAATACAAATCAAATTCAATAAAACATTTTGCCTATTCTACATCATGAACATTTATGAGGCATGAGCATTGAAATAATGATCTTGAATGAACTGTTTGCCTCTGTACTAAAAATATATTCAGTTACTGATATTTATGATACTGGAAATGTCACGTTGCCTGCATCTGACAAGTGAATGACTACAAAAGAAATCTGGAAATCATAACTTACAAACATTTAGAAAGCAGGATTTATTTCTTTACTGTGCATAAAGAAAGAAAGATGAATACCCAAGTGCTGGGCCCTACATACCATAAAATATTCTTCCAAAATTTCTCATAGTATGATAGTTGGAGGCATTATTTGTTTCTTTGGGGATAAACCACCACTAATTAGTGGTGGACATTTTTACTGAGATTATCAATATTGTGTATCAGTCTACCTATAAAATTTGAACACAGCTTTGATTTTAATCTCTATGTAAAATTACAAATATTTAAATTGTTTTTGAGTTTAAGGTAACTATTTCATGGAAAACATGGAACACTTTTTTTCCCCTTAATCAGAGACTGGCTTTATAGATAGCAAAAACAAATATACACAAGGGTATAATACAGAAATGTATTTCCCACTGAACCTGTGTGTAGCAGTATTACAACTTCACTGATCCTATCTTTAAATTAAGGAGTTTTCATTATTCTGATAATGTGATTGAATACTTATGGCTTATTTACACACAGTTTATAGATATTAAAATACTTTCTGTATAATTAGATATTCCCACTTCCTTGAAATCTTTGTAAATAGAGCTGATAATAACAACACACTAAGTGATTACTACATTCCATTTTAGTAGTGATTTTATAATTACTTTAATGATATCCTAAGCAGCCTTAACAGTTACAAACAAATCTATTAAACTGACTAGATACTAGATTTTAAGATCTGTAGTACCTTGAAATTTGGTCTTCATCAATGATAACAGTGTGAGTGAACAGAACACTGTGGATTGACAGCACTCCATAGGGTTTATCATTCGGCTGGATAGTGACATGAACAACAGATGGATAAATCAAAACAGCATCTCCCTGCAAAGTGTCTTTAAGAAGCATAATCTGAAAGGTCTCAGCAATTTCTGGTATGGCATCATCAAGGATCTTAAATTTCAAATATGTTTTGTGAATTAGAGGTGGGAAAACAAGAGTTGTATTTGGCTGTAGATCTAGGAAGTCTACATTAAGCTGTGCATGTGCAGTTGAATCCCCAGTTATGATGGCGTAACTGACAGAGACTTCGTCTTCATCAGGTCCAATTAATTTTCCAGTGACATCCTTACCACGAAGCACTTGGATTGTTAACACTTCATCTTCCTCAGGCACCATATAAGCATTCTGAACAAAACGCACAGGACTGTCATTTTTCCTAATATTAATCCACACGGAATTTTTTGTGTTGTTGATTTCAGCCCCTCCCTCCACGCTCTTCAGACAAACAACAAAGATTTCATCATTTTCAGGTACCTGGAAAAATAGTATTAGCAACCATGTGTAAGTCCTATTTCAAATATATGCAGAAGACACATACTGAGAAATTTGGTTTATGCATTTTGCAGAAGAGTGAAATTATACCATCTTGAAAGCTCATTTTGTATTAAAACAAACAGGAGAACAGTCTTGCTTTTAGCTTTCACTAAAAATCCCTTTTCACAATTTAAGGTCTCTATTTTACCTAAACATACTTCTGAAAGAGAGTAGAAAGTCAAACAAAATACAAATAAAAATTACTCAAGAATCAGAAAAATCTTCATCTTTACAGCTTGAGAGTATGAGACCAACTGCCATTTTTGAAAGCCACCTCTACTTGGAAACAAGTGTTCCTCTCTATTACTTATATTTAAATTTTCTTTTTTGTGATGTTGATTCTGATCTATCTCTGTATGTGCCTGAGACAATATAACAACAACTTCTGTTGTTATAGAACCTACCTTGGCCCATCCATCCCTATACAACTGGAATCACCAAAAACCCAGACAAAATTTCCATCACAGATCTGAGTGTTGTCTTGTTCTTACCAATAATTTAGATTTTTGTATTTCTACAAAACAAGCGTTTAAAACTATATTTTAATTCTAGCTATTTCTTTTCCAATATCTGATGCAGGAGACAATAAAGAATAGCTTATAAACCACAAATTACAGAATTAATGATGAGATTTCTGCTTTAAATTACTGTATATACATATATGGACAAAAATGGTGTGATGTGATTATGTGATTCCTGGGTATCCTGTGCAGAGCTAGGAGATGGACTTGATGATCCTATTGGGGTCCTTTCAACTCAGCATTTTATATAATTTTATGATTTTATATTTTATTCCCCAAATCTTGATTAGCTACACCTGTGGAACTGAAAAAAAATTATTATTAAAACATACAGATAAAAAGTAAATATTTAAAAATTATTTGTGGTCTTTGCATTTCATCCTTACTGTGGACTACTGGAAACCAGTAGTATTTGCTTCTGAGAGGAACTCCAGGACAAAAGTACAACTTCTGAAAACCCTGCTGTCCAGTATTTCTTTCTCTTTCACATTCATTTATTTATTTGCCACCCTCAGATCCTTTTCTAGGGCTAGAAGAGTGGGCATGATAGCTTATGCCAATTCAGTTCCTTTGGCTTGTGGCACTGAAACATGCATAATGCCATTGACTGATACCAGGGTTTGTTGTCAGTGGGAGATCTGGAAGATCTCAGCCACCAGCTTCCTATATTGAAGTACAACACAGTTGATCTACCTCATTAAAAAATAATGCTTACTTATGTTTCATTTAGTTGAATAACTAATATTCCACATGGCATAATCTAAAAATATACATTTAAGAGAGTCAAAATATATCCACAACTTTAGTTGTAGTTTTTATCTTAACATCTCATATAGAGATGATACAGGACTTTGGATTTCTTAATGGCATCATTATTGACCAATGAAAAACCCAGTCAGACATCAAAGACAACATAAAAGATTTTCAGTGTTGATTTGCCTCTTTCATTTTCTGTTAAAAATCTTCCATTATTCCACACTAAAAAAGGAAATATGCACAATAAAATTACTATAAATATAATACTGTAGAGATCAGAGTTGCAGTCACCTAAGTTTTGTAGGAAAAAGGCTTTGCAATTCAGAACAATACATGTTACAGAGTTTTTTCTTAACTTCAGATCTTAACAGCTCAAATTAAGTTCTAAGAGTAACACTGAATGCTTGTGCATTCCATCATCATCATCAGTGAAGGATTTTTATACAAAATTAACCTTTTGTGTACAGCCATGGAAGACATCCAGCGAGTAAACCACCACAGCTATACAGATCAAAGTTTGAGTGAAAGACCATTAGGTACCTCTCAGAGGAAAAATAAATCACATCTCCCCATAAACTGAATTAATTCTTTTCATATATAAGTTACAGAAATAATACATCTAATCTGAAAGAGATATTTCTACACAGCAGTTTGGCACAGTCTCTTAAGTACTAGTATCAGGGACTTGGGACACTATTTTCCATAATTAACAGAAATGCACAAAAAATTGCTTAAAAGCTTCCCACTTTTGACACACTTTTCTTTCCCCTACATCATTTTTAGTGAATTTTCTTATCAAGTTGTTCAGTATCATGTTCACACAGAAAAGTTAAATATAGAAATATAAATATCAGTCAAAAAAATGAACCTGTATGTAGTTAAAGAACATCATCCTTCACAATACAAGAACCCCACTTTTCCATTGAATAAAAATATAAAGCTTTCTTGATTATTTGTACTTTTACTGTACAACACCTAACAGACCTAGTCAGAGCAGTTGGGGTATGTTCAGAAACTAAAAATATTAATTGATGAGAAATACAGAGTCAAAGAGTATATTAAGAAGATAAAATGATAGCCCACAGAGATAAAACTGAACATCATTTTATGAAGCAGAAGGACTTGTAGCCCTGTTTAAACCAAGCATTTTTATAACATAATATACAAAGTCCCTCCAGAACAGCAGTCAATCTATACATCCAAACCAAAAATGTCAGCTTGTTTTTACCTGATCATCAAGCACTGTTAAATTATAAATCAACACTGATCTCCCAGGGGTAAATGTAATATTTCCCCAGGCTGGACTCAAGTCTTCTTCAGCTGAGTTTGGTCCATCTTCTATCTGCAAATAATTGTTTTTTATGGTAAGAAATATATAGAGAATGCATAAAAATCCAGTACAATACAGTGTGTGAAATGCCTAAGAAATTTTTATTTATTCACTCCCGGTCATATGCGCACACATTCAGTTGTGAAATTCTACTCTTTTTGGGAAGATGGAGTAAATCAGAGTAGGCATTCTGAAGAAATTATGTATTGCCAGAGAAAGAGGAAGAAAACTACTTCCATACAGGCCTTTTGAGAACTCTTTGGTATCTACTGATGCATAACTGACTCTTTTAAATAATAAAAATCCTTCTCTTTTAATTTAACTAGCATTTCCTAATCAGTTCAAAAACAAGATAATAGCAATTACTCGTTTTGTGACTTTTCTATCTTGACGTGATACTAAGGAAATTACACTTAATACTAAAACCTAAAAAATTAGTAAGACACATAGAGGCAATATATAAGGGTTTTGTTTTAGAAAATCTTGTAAATTTTTTTTCAACACATGCATATAAACTACATTTTGAGATTAACCTGATAAATTAGATAGCAAAATTTATTGGATTTAAAACAAACATATCTGGAATAAAAAACATAAAGAATCACTAAACATTATCTATATATGCTGTATTTAGCATGCAAGAACATCCACTACAAATCTTTTGAGATTTTGGCCCATCTAGATTAAATCTTTGCTGACAACTGATAAAGGAATTTTTATATGAAAAAGAATTACCTACAATTTTAAAGAATGCAATAGAATCAGAACCAGACAAGGAAAAAAATCCCCCTCTAACAATAAAGGCAATAAGTATATCCCATTCACATAATGTATGTGATTAATGGCCTAAATATTCAAGTAATGATTTTGAAAGGTTGAAATGTCTGGGAATTCAAACTGCAATCTTACAGATACAGAAATTCACTAAATATTGAGCTCTACATTTACATTTTTGAAGGTGGCAAAATCACCTTCAAAAGAGTCAGGTGTTTATAAATTTTAAAAAAATATATAGGACATTTCTTGCACACTCAATAGACATTGTTTGCTAATAATACCAACAAATGCTGCTTCAAGTATCTTCTGAAAAGACAGAGAATACTCTTTTTTTTTAAATATATTAATTTTTACTAAATTAAGAAGTTAGATAATTGCAGTATTTTCCAATTGAAAGATAGTATCTTCCCATTTTATGAAACAGAATTAACAAATGTAGACATAGCTATTGAATCCTTTCACTTTAATAAACACTTTGATACTTTATGATTTTGGCCTCATAGCTCCATCTAATAGTCAAATGTATGAAGTTTTTTTGATAAACTCACCTCAAAACTTACAAAAACCGTCCCGTAGGTTCCTCTCTCCCTGATTAGAGTGAGAGGCACAAATTCATTTCTGCCCCTAGGCTCATTCACTGTGATTAAGGCAGACTAATGAGAAAAAAAAGGGACAGGCAATCAGGCACAGATCAAATATCACACCAGATGGAATTGTTACCATAGAAATACTAAACTCCCACAGACAAGTTAATCCAATCTGCAAACCAGTCTGCTGATGGCATACATTTCCTAGCAACCAATTAGTTCAGCTGATAGAAAGATTGAAAGGTTTGAGATAAAAAAATTATCATAATGTATGTAGAGTGAGTTTTCTTGAGTTTTTGTTGTTTGTTTGTTTTTGCAAATGTGCATAATTATAATACATTAAGCATTGGCATATGAGCACTGGTCATATTTACAGGAGTTCCTAACTCTATTAAAAATAGGTTTTCTTCATTAAAATCTCATTTGTTAGATAACTAGACAATGGGCTCCGTCTATAAAACTGTTATAGCTGAGAGATTTCAGACTTACAACACTTCAGGGAGCAGCATGTTTTAATACTATCGTATTAAAAATTGTTCATATTGGATTTTTTTCACAGAAGTCTTCTAAACAGTTTATTGCCACAATGCCAGCAATAAAGCAGAGTTTCTCTTTCTGCTAACACAAACTTTGTATTATTGCAAATATCCTCCATACCACTAGAGTCATACCACTCTTACCCCTAGAAGGTATTATATTATGCATAGATCATGATACTGCCCTTACAGCTTTAGAGTTAAATATAAAATTGCTCACTTAAGATGGGAAAAATGTATATATTCTTAAAATTTCCAAGCCACTTCTTTAACTTTTCTATGGTATTACTTCCTCATTTCTTCCATACTATATTGAGGAGCAGTGGGACTGAACAATTTCTAAAAGCCTTATATCTAGATGAGCAATATAGATTCATCCAAGTTTGAGGATCTCACGCAACATTTCAACACCTAAAAGCATACAGAAATATTAAAGCTGTATATATGTATGAATTACATACATATGTATGAATTATCTCTAGAGATGTTTTTGGAGATGTAACTCAGAATCTGTTTTCAAGGGATTTGGGTGAATAACTAACCAGCATCTTTGACAATTTCATCTTTATGTTTACTAAAATGTTCTATAAAATATACCACATAAAAAGTCATACCATATTAAAAGAAATTATTCCAAAGGCATTGTCATTTGATAAGATCGTTACAGTGACATATTTGGGAGCACCAAGCTTTATCCTTGCAGATGGTTTCTAAAATTAAAACCAAAATAAAATAGTAAGTATGGTAACAGAAAAAAAAGGCATTTTGATTTTACTGTCTCTTAAGAGTTAATATCAGCTTACAAAAAATGTATGTCTTTTTATCATATATCACAATGAAAATTGTTGAAAGCAATAGAATGCACTGAGGTCATTCCTAATTGCTCTGGAAATACACTGTAAACAGTCAACAATAAAGTGCTTGAAACAAACTTTGCAAATTATTAACAATACTTAAACAATTAATAACAGCATATCAATAGGAAACCATACATGAACCATCAAATACTGCCAGGAATTGCAAGGTTGTTCTTTTTTCTCCAACATTGTATAAAGCTGAAAGTCTGAAGCTATTATAGTGGCATACCAGCTAAAGGATTTACTGGGATAGCAACTATAAGAAGCAAATCTTTATAGCATTGTAAAATTGACAATTTTACAAATCAAAGTAAGAAGGAACGGAAAATATGCATTTTTATATTCACTGCAAACATCGCCATAGATGTGTAATATTGGCAATGAAATAAAAAATTTATTTTTAATGAATTTACATCTTACTTAGTCATGACCTGTTAGCTAAAAATATATGAATGTGAACCCCTCTCTTGTAGAATAACTCCTGTGAGACAGAACAATGTGAAGAAATTTATGGGTAAATATTTATAAAATTGTTTGGGTTTAGATAAGTCATATTTAACCTCTGCTTCTGGAGGACTCGAAGTCATCCTCTTTTTCTGCTACTTCTATCCTCTCCTCCATGTATATTCTAGGCAGGAAAACAGGAGATGCTGAGTCTTCACAATCTAACTCTTCTGGGCTCTAGTACACCTTCAAATGTCCACAGCTGAATGCAATGCCTGCTCAAGTGTCAGGTGCAGCAACATGACACAGAGACATCCACAGAAATGCAAACTTTCTGAAGGGCAATAAGCATCATCCTGCTTGGATTCAAGATTTCAGCTCTTACCTATTACTGTTTACAAGCAGTAAGACTACACTGTAATCTATGAAATACCATTCACCTATATTAGATCATCCACTTTTTTCTGTGGAACAGATACACTGAAAAATTGAGACTTACCAGTAGTGTCAAGTGAAATGTGAATGTCTCATCAGCCTCTGGAAGATCATCATCACAGACAGATATATACACTGTTCGGTTTGTTTCTGTATCGGGTATAAATGCAGCTGCATATGTGTCAAAAAAGTCCCCTGTGTTTTCTCCATCAATCTGCAATAAACAAACAACCAAATGCCACCTCCTTCTTCCTTCAATATCCTCTATATTACCATTCTAGACTCATTTGAACAGACTTCATACCCTCTTTGCTGCACATAAGTCCTCCCACTGCACAAAATTCTTTCCCCTGCTGTCATACAGTTAATTTCTGGAAAGAAGGTACATAGATAATAACCCATTTTATTCATGCTGAGTAAAGAGGTGAAAAAAAAGAAACAATAAAATAAATAGAACACTTTCTTCAAAACTATTTATTACTTCTTTCCCTGCAATTTGGTATCTTTTGCATAATGTACCATATGATAAGGTTTTTTTATTGGAAAAGCTATGCCTGTACAGGAAGCACAGATTCTGTATATCTCATAATACTCTACATGAATTAAACTTACCTGAGGATGTAACTCCCCTCTGCCTTCCATTCTAAGTACTGGAAGGAGCCTAGGCATTCAACCTTGATTAACAATTTGATCGCGAAAGTTGGCAAGATTAAGTCTTCTAAAAAGAACTTCCCTCCTTTCATCTCAGTCAACATAAGAAAATTCCCCTAATTCTACTGTAAGTGAGGTGATTAGGGGAGAGATTACAAAGGCAGTCATGTAAAAACAGTCAAGTGTCTAGACTAAGTTTACAGTTGGGCACTGAGACATTAATGGAGAGAAGCCACTGAACCAGCATAGCTGCCACACCTGAATCATCCTTCTTAGAAGCTAAAGGCTTGAAAGAACCATTGTAAAAAACCTATTCTTCCTCTCAGAAGAGTGAAATTAGAAGTTCAGAGAAGAGGAGACAAAGGGGTTTTTGTGGCTCTCACTTTTCTCTCTTATCAGTCACACTCACAACTCTCCATGTTTCTGAGTCCCAAAAAGTTCTTTAAAAAGTTATCCACAGTTACTGAGAATATAATTGCCATAGTTTCTTACCGACACAATTGCTGTGATGTTAGCAGGCTTCCCTGTCCTTTCAATTACAAGACGTATAACAGTTGTACTTGTTTCATTGACTACAAATTCTGTTTGTCCACTGAACTTCACTTCTGTTTCTCCAGATGTGAAATGAATGAGTAATGCTAAAAGCAAATAAACTAATAAAGAAGCAGAGGGCATCCCTATAGAAAAAAAGATATTAAAAATAAATTGTAATTCTAAAATACACAAAGCATTTGTGGTTGACCTTATCAATCCAGTTGACCCCTCTCAACTCTTCACATACCACGATCATATTGCGAGTGTCAGAATGAGACAAAAACAGAGGTCTCCATTACAACCAAGTTATATAATGTAAATATCATATGTATCTAATTCTACTTTTATAATTTTCTTTTAGTGATTTTCTAGACAGTACTTATCAACTTCTTCCAGTGGAGGAATAAGGAGCTTCTTTTAAAAAACAATTTTTTTTTTTTACTTTACCACAACTGTTTTAATTTTCAATCAATAATTAGCTTCAAGATTGACAGTTCAATTTCCACTTTCTTTGGAAAAGAAAAGAAAAAACACACAAAAAATTACAGGAAGGGTGAAGGGTTGGATACTTGCAGTCATCTCACAGATCATTTTCTGTCATCTTATTCACCATGAAATATCCTTACACATTTGAATATGTGCTTGAGTCTTATCCCATGATCCTTTCACGTGTTCCTGTCCCAGAGAACAACTGTGCTACTTGGCCATTGCAATCCTTATACAGGCAGACTTTGATTTTTATTTGTTTCTGCACAACATCTAGTATTTTCCATTAGGAAATGCAAACTTAAAATCAAGGTTTTCTTTTACATTCTCCATTTCTCTTACATCAGAGTCCAGTTTTGTGATGTAAAATACAATTTTAAGTCCCAGTGAAGTTATCTGGTGTTGATACTGTGAAAGAAAAACTTTTAAAAGAGTCTGGCACAAAAAAATCCAAATGGTTGCATTGTTCTGCAGAGGCTTACATTGCACAGTGCTGACCAGAACGGAGAACGTGGATCCTGGATAGGGCAGATTGCTATCATAAGGATCTTAGAGGTTTTGGGAAAAAAATAAGAGAACAAAGTTGTGCTCTAAACATCAAAATGCATTACAACATCAAACTTTAACTGAATTAGCTCCCTTGTCAAGCTTCTTTTAATCTGTAATCACTATTTTACCCTATTTTACCCTGTACAGAAGGTACAAGCAGTATTTGTGTAATCAAATATTTAAATAAAATGCCAAATTGCTTAAAGTTATCCTTCCAAGTGTTACAATTACCAGACAAATCTGGTCAATTGCAGTTGTATAAACTGTACATAACATATTACATTAATATTTGCATATTAATAACATTTAAGATCAGACATGTTTGCAAAGTAGTTTGCTCTCATTATTGAAGAGTGGCAGTTATGAATATTTAATCATAAATATCACTAAAACAGAAAATGTCATGATTACATTAAAACACATTTTTGTAAAATGTGTGTCAAATTTGAGTCAGAACTAAGGTCCAGCATATACTCTGAATGATTTGTGTTTGCAGTCAGATCGTTTTAATCCTGGAATGAACAGAGAATAGATAGCATTCAGACCACTTTAACTAATGCAGCTTCAGAAAGACTTCAAGTCTTTGATTCATCTTTCAACAAA
This sequence comes from Vidua chalybeata, assembly GCF_026979565.1. NCBI lineage: Eukaryota > Metazoa > Chordata > Aves > Passeriformes > Viduidae > Vidua > Vidua chalybeata. The sequence goes on along the minus strand of NC_071570.1, from coordinate 60,942,974 downwards.
TTCTTTCTGGCCAAGGATAAATTTTATGTTGTGAGGACTTGAAATAAACTGCTTTCAGGCAAGCTAAAGAACAAAAAGATCCACAGACATGGCTTATTAACTACGTACAAATTGGAAGTACAGTCAAGAAAACTATCAATGTTTTCCAGAGAACCTACGAGCAAAGACTGGTGGATTAACAAAGTTAGTTGATTTTAATTACCTGTAACAATAAAATCATCTAGATCTGTTGAACATCACAGAGGGAACAGCCAAACAAAAAAAAAAGTAAGTGCAAAAAATCGGGACTAACTATTTTCTCTATGAAAACAGCTATTCTTTTCACCACCTGCTTTTCACGCCCACCACCCGAACAATGTCTGATTACTTCTGAAAAAAAATGTCACACAGTAACGATTTTGCTGCATAGCTTCAATCTACTCTAAACATTTATTACCAGGAACACAGTCCTTCAAGATCTCTATGGCTCTTACTGGGAATTCAGTAATAGATAGAATAGAATAGATAGAAATAGAATAGATAGAAACAATGCTTGATTCTCACATATCTATCCTTTCAGTAATTCTAGTGCAGCAAAAACTTACAGTGGGAAGCAAAGATAAAATATATATACATAAGCCCCCTGAAATTTAAAATTATCAGCTGTTCCAAGGGGTTTTTCCCTAGTTTTATGTAGAAGTGTTCTGGAAAAAAAAAAACAAAAAAAAACCAAAAAAAAACCAAAAAAAAAAAAAAAACCAAAAAAACCACAAAAAAAACCAAAAACAAAACAAAACAAAACAAAACAAAAACAAAAACAGAAAACCTTCAAGCAGGAAAGAAAAGAGTTGTCTAACTTGTGTAAACTCTCAGACAATTACACTCCGCAGAAGCAGGCATCATCCATACTAAGCTGAGGAATTTGATGACCTCTTAGCTTCAGCTGTTACTTTGTCAGAGACTTTGCCAATACCTTCCCACAGTACATGCTTCTAGTAAATAATACTGAAAACATGATCCTTGAGGGCAAGATTATGAAGTTTAGAATTACTTGAATTCTATTACTTCTACTAGAGAGCATTCTAAAACTATAGGATTACTCCTGTGGAACAAGAGAAGTTTCACAATCATACCATCAATTATTCAGCTGGTGTATATCCTTCCTGGTTATGTTATTTGTACTAAGATTTACTTTGCACAGTCTGCCAAAAGTAGTTTTTACTCTATATATATAAACTACACTTTTAAAATTGTGATTTCTTTTTAAATTTATATGATGCAATATAATAAAAATACCATACATCAAGACTAAGAGAATGAAGAACAAATTTATTCACATAGTTGAAGACATGTTATAGGTCCCAGTATTTACTTAATTAAAAATGAACTCACTTTGTACACTAAATTCCTATGTTAATTTATATGGGAATACAATTTGGGTTTTATTAATTATATTGCATAAAGTTCAGCAGAAACCTTGGCAAGATCATGGATTACAAGAGGACCCTTTCTTACTTCCTTCACCTCATTAAACCACTGGTGACTCTAATCTGTAACTTGTTTTTTAAATTAAGCTGAAACTCTAGTCCTTGTTCACTGCTAAATTTTGGTAAACCATGCACTTGGTGATCAAGTACTCTCCTCTATTTCAGCTAAATATTATTGAGTTCATTTCTCTTCATCCAGGATATTGACATATTTTAGCTAAATTAGTTTAATGAGCCAAAGTCACTGTAATGTTTTTATAACAACTACAAGCAATAGAGCATCACACATCTTTACAGTATGTACAATGGATTAACTACTTTGTTGTCATGTTCTGACTTAAGCCATTTCAAATAATCATTCGTAGTACCAGTGGTAGCTTAAAACAATGCTATGTACTAAGGCCTAGATGATATTTCTAAGTGATTTTTAATAAAAATTTCTGGCATGAAAACCAAACCATACCTTTCATATAATCATCTACACATTTCAATGGTATTAAAGCATTTTAAAAGTAAAAACATCCCATTCTTCAACTATATAGTTTTAAAAAAGTAAAGAAATCTAACTCAGAATTCTGAGTCATGATCCCTAAATAACACTTTCTTTTAGTATGCATCTTATTGCACTTTTTGAAGCAAATTTGTATTTTCCACTAAAATATGGAATATCAGTGTAGAATCAAACAAATCATATACTGATTCCACACATACTATCACAATTTATATAAGGAATACCATTTCAATTTGTCGTCCAGTTGAAGTCAAGATAGGCTTATGAAACTCGTGAATCACCAGGATTAGCTTGCTGTTCCCAGTCAGTTTCTGGAACAAATTTCAGATTAAGACTTTAAGGTTTATAAAGAATGAATGGTCTTTTCAGCAGACTTTTACACCAGCTTCTGTGCTTAATAAATTAAACCCTTAAGAATGAAAAGAGCTCCTGGCTGTTTTCTTTGAAGTATGAGGGAATCTATAACCCAATGAAACATGGAGAGATCAAGAAGGGAAACGAAAGGGTTGCTCCAGATTAAAAATCTGAAATGAAATAAGCATAAAATGCTGGACATTTTGCCAAATGGAAATTGGCAAAAGAAAGAGAGATCACCAACAAAGTAGCTGATGGAACAAGGGATTACGTATTCTTTATCTCAGAGTTTGTCACTGCTGTTCACAGGAGAAGCAACGGGCTGAAGAAGCACCATTCCCACCCAGCAGCTACAACCTGATTTACCATTTGCCCATCATTTAACAACTCACTGTATATTTCTAAAGCCCACAGACACAGAGGAGCAAGAGTAAGTCCAATTGTCACTGCCTGTCCTTGTCTACTCCCCATGATTACAAATACCCAGCCAAGCTGAACATTAAAATCTGGCATGCCCAGTACTTTGCATTGAGTACAGCATTACAGGTATCAGTGGTTGCCAGAGAGAAGTCTATTCACAGTGGAGATGCTAGCCATCTTTGGCTGAATACAATGGAAGACAGATACATGTGCTCTTTCATATTTGAAGTGGCAATTCTCTGTAGTACACAGGAACAGCATAGAGCAAGAAGTTCCACAAGGTCATTGCCACTGCTGCACCTGTTATAGAAACATATTGAAATCCTGCATATTTACAGCTTTTTTTTTTTATTTTAGGCATTCTCAGAACGTTTTGACATTTACAACAGTATTGGAGAACAACCTGGGAAAGCAACAGAGATTTAAAAAAACTTTGATATACTAAACTTCTCCTTTTTATGTTGTCCAGACTCCAAACTAAAGGAGAAATATTTTATTTCAGACTTGTTTTTTTCCTTTCCTCAAAGTTACCACAGTTCACACATATGAAAAAACAGGACACAAGAAACCCCAGCATATGGACAGCAGACATTACACAAGCCTGTTCTGCTGGTTGTTCTTCCTTCTTTGGTTTGGGCTTTTTGTTAAGATGTGGAGTAAGTAAGTCACTCTAATACATATTGGAAAAGAGAGATTTCCAAAGGTGCTATTTCAAAACAGTATCCACCTATATCCCCTTTTTGCCCTCTACCTGCTTCAAGGTGAATAAAAAATTAGAATTATACTGACTTTGTGTGCATCCCTGTACCATGCTAATAGTTGCAGAGTCTGTCTCAGTTTCCATAAACATTCTTCAGTGTTCCATTCTTCTACAAGTTTTCCCATCTTTCTCTTTACTACAAAGGCATGTCAGATAGCTGACATTCCCCTTCTTATTACTAACATAGGAAAATGCTAACCAGTGCACAAATCCAGACTACTAGGTGCTACAAATCCCTTGATCAGCTTTCACAATCCTGAAGTTTTTGGTCTCAGTTGCTTACTTCCCTAGTCACTACTGCTGCCTGCAGCTCTCCGTTGTTTCACCCGCCTCCGGGCAGCTCCGGCACCTGGAGCGGCACCGTCTCTCTCCGGAGACTGGGTTCGCCGTTTGCTCCCGGGCGCTGCTTCTGCGGCGCACCGGTTGGGGCTTGCTGGGTTCTGTCACCCGCGTGAGGGTACGAGGCAAAGAGGGAAGGAATGTCCAAATCACCCATGAGGGAAGCTGAAAGGTTTTAATGGCCGCGGAGAGCTGCGGTGGAGAAGCCGCAACCCACGTTTCCAGCGTTCGTGTGGGGGAAATGGCGGCAGGACCCGGAAGGCGCGGGGTTTTATCAGGGGCAGGATGAGAGGAGCAGGAGCCCCCCCGCCCAATGGATACAGGCACCATGGCAATGATGTGGACCACTGCGCCCAACTGGGACATGACAGGGGCAGAGCCCGGGCTCCGGGGCGAACGGGGTCGCGGGATCGGGGTGACAGACACCGAATGCTCCGGACAGGACAGGGAGTGGTTACAGGAGTGATGGGGGGAAGCTCCAATAGCAGGCAGCCTGGAGCGAACCACTGTGAGGAGGGGGAAACATGGGAGGTGCACGGGGGTACACAGGACTCGGCTAGCTAACATAGATCAGAACCCCTAATCTGAACCCAAACCCGGATGCAACAGCTGCCTTGACTGAACAGTATCTCAGCAAATAAGGTGCTAAAAGTATTTATCTGCATTGGAAATTAATGACACTGATATCAGTCAATTATTCCCTGACCACTTTCTTTCTAACAGTTGCAGTATTTTTTTTTTTAAATCTTGTTATCTATTATCATAGGTATTACTGGGAATGGCAAATTTTATGTAACCTGAACATCTTCATATGATAATTTTTGCTCATTCAATCACCCTCTCTTAGAAAAGGCATGCGCCATTCAAAATAGACGTCTTATCCTAAGGAAGAAAGTATGATTAACTTGACTGCCACTACATTTATATTTACTAGTCAGAAGGTACATCTATCATCAGAGCCAGGAACCAATACATAAAGTAGCAAAGGTGAGGCCAAGACAGAGGCATAAGGAGAAATCCAAATCATCTCACCTTGTTATTAGAGGTCACTCAGAATTAAAAAGTTTAAGAAGTCCAGAGTACCCCTTGCAAGGTTTCTGGCAATTTCTTTTCATTTTCTCAGAATTTGTGTGGATCTAAACTGTGTTCTTAATTTTTATGTTCTAAAACATATAATCATCACTGAAGAACCAAATGCTATCTCTTATGCCCAGTAATGCTAGCGATTTTATGAGGTTTTCTTGCTCTAATTCTAAGCAGGGAACAAAGGGCAAAAATCTCATTCAGTTTAGAACCAGTACTTTTAGCAGCTTGCACAAGAAACAAAAATCTTCTACAAAAATTTGCAGCTACTGTATAATTTTTATGTAAAACAAAAAAACAAGAAATAATTTTGACTAGCTGTAAGATCTGGATTAATTTACCCACACTACCTCCAGGGCAACAACTTGGAGCTATTAAGGTTACTTTAAATTTAGAACAGAGATCAGAGTCTGATGTAAATAAACTTTGGCTGAAATCTGCTAATTAACAATTAGCAGAATTATTAAGAAATACACCAGTAGAGATCTGAATTTGCTTAATGTTAAACCACACTGACTTCATCTGCATAATTTTCAATTTATCTCACGCAATTGACAAGAATCTATTCATATATAGGTCTAATTACATACTGTGAAAAGCAAGACATTGTTTTTGAACATTCCTATGTACAGTATAAGTTTAAGTAAAAGATAAATATATAGTTTTCAGCTCCACACTGGAAAACATCTTCCACCCATATAGTTCTAATGAACACAGTAGACATCTTTCACAGACAGAAATTAATTTGCCAGGTATTCCAAAACCAGGGCTAGCTTTTTACCTGGGTATTTTGTACCAAGTAACTGTAACTTATACAATGTAAGCACTTATACCCTCTCTCAAACTGGTTTTTGCACCAAAAAAAGCAAGGGGATTTAAAAAAACCAACAAATCAAAAACCAACAACCAAACTTAATCAAAATTAAGCAAGCCTCCCACTAAGATGCCTAGCACTCCCAGATCACACTTGTAGAAGTAACTGCATGATTGAGCATGCCACAGGATCAGACTCTTAACACATATGGAACCAGAAATCCAGATGATTGTCTGCTGGCTTCACTGCAAATCAGCCATTTATTACACTTCAGTAGAGATCTTAAACTTCACAATAATTTCTATTTGTATCTCAACTTTGGAGGTTTCTTGCACGTCCTCCACACTCCGACATAACAAATGTTGAGAACATATGTTGGCAGCTGAGGACAAAACTATCACAGTTTCAAATACCTAGTATCTGCTGTGAATGAAGTTCCATGGCATGAATGAATAGTATACATCAAAAAAAGAAATCATGGGTTTCTGCAGTACAGCGGTTATTTTTTTCACACTTAAAACTAAAAATAGAAGCAGTGCTTTATACATAATTTTACTGCAAGAAAAAACACCAAAACTTTAGGGTACATAATAGTAAAATTAAACCTCATGGTAAGGATTAGATGGCATTGTTTCAGGTACACTGACAGAATAGTTGCTATCCACAATGGGTTCTTACAATTTAATACACATATATGAGCCAAACAGAATTTTTAATGTGTTCCATAATTATTACAATAATTGAATCAGCAAGATTTTCTTGAGTTCTAAAAAGCATATTATTTAATACAAGAATTTAAGGCATAAATAAAACAAGCTTCTTTTCTACAGCAAAATGTATTAACTTTTTATTAGGTTGCAACAAATTATGTTGACTTAATTAAAGAATCTCTGTGTTACAAAGTGCCCCAAAGACTTCTTTCTGTAGAAGTAAAAACACATTTGTGTAATTTGTAAAGATGATTAGCGTGGGGCCCTCACTCTAATCTATACTGTGGATTAATCTCTCAAATCTGGGCAATCTGTTTTTAGATAGAACACATAATAAAGTATTTATTTCTCAGAGAAGAGAACGCCTTAAGCAAAATTTGTTTGGATCCAAAGCCTTCTTACACTACCTTTATCATGTATTCTGCTTTGCCTGGCTTTCTAAACCTTTTACCCCATGTCACAATTTATTAATCATTATTTAATAATTGGAATAATTCCCTTATTAACTGGGTATTTCTTTTCATTCTTCTAAGGCACCCTGCAATCCAAGACAAGGAAACCTCTTTGTTGATTAGTTATTTAAGACCAGTAACAATAACTATGCTAGAAAGAAAGGTGCTTTGAAAGGATTACACAAAGCTAGTTCTCAACAGCACCAAGGCAAAAGCAGCAAATTACAAACCCACATACTTCATTGCATGTAACCAAATTGGCTGGTTGAAATGCTAATTGCCTTTCAGCAAAGCTAAAGGCAGACAGGGGACCCTGAGCTTCAGAGAATGACAAGCATTTTACCCCACTTCTGCACCATTGTCTTGCTGAGAATTCTTCAAAATCTATTCATAAAGGTAGCTCTTTTTCTAACCTTTAAAAATGTGGGAAATTTCTAAAGCTCTTACCAGTACCTCAGATCTGTTGGCCTGCCAAACCCATAACAGATGGCTGAATTAAGGTAGTGTTAAATCCCTAATGAAGTAAAGCTTGAAACAATTCAGAGCAGTAACATATTGGACCAGTCCAGGATAAGTGACTGAGAAGTTTCTTTTGCCATCAGAAAATGAGAGTCATAACTGTTTTCTAATTAATCAGTTTATACAAGATTAAATAAACAAAAATATCATGGTATAGGACAAATATATATTGCTGTTACATTCTAGAGAAAATTCTGTCCTGATTAAAAAAAATCTACAAACACAAAAGCTCTGATAAACATGCAAAGCATTTCTCTGTTGTTTAATTTTGCCAGATAAATTTAGTCTGTCAAATATGCCTCTTTCAGTAAATACCAGCACACTTATCTTAACTGCAATCTTGGTTTGGATTTCGAAATTATTTCAGTACAAGAAACTACAACAACTTTAATTTTATAGAAATACTCATAAGCAAATCTATTAAGCTTTTCTTTCCATATTTTTCATTTTTTCATATTTCAGAACTTATAGTTTGAAAATTCTATCTGAAAACTGCCTCAAGTTGTTATACACAGAGTAAGCTAGATCTTCAAAGTGTTTATTTACACAAAGTATTTCCCAGTGATATTATCCACTGAGAAAGTGACTTAAGCAAGTGAGAGTTTTCAGAAATTTGCAAAAACATTTATGATCTAGTATTTTTTTTCCTGAATAAAATTGAGAGAAGCATTTAGACATGACATATGCTGATTTCTAGAGAGGAAGAGAACTATTATATTCATGTGTATATAACAGGTTTTTATTTATATATATATATATATATATATATGTTATATACAGTTACGTATGTGTATTGTCTATACTGTAATTTGCCAGTCTTGTGGAGCTGAAATGCAAGCACAATTTCTACAAATGAGTACAGCTGATCAAGAGGATTACACATGTAAAAATAATTATATATGTGATCATATTTTTAGAAGGACAAGGCTTAATAGTACATGAGCAAATAATTTCAGCATATTTTTTTTATTTACAATTGCCTACCTATGTTTTTGTTTTTCTCAGTGAACAACTAAATTGACCTGATACCAGGAACACCTTGGAAGAGGTATTATTCAGAAATAAAATGTATCTAAATTGCATCAGATACCTTATCTCAAATAATAGCAAGAGTCATACATAAGTTTTACTATTCCAATGCTTTCCAAAACACCTGGGACTAAGACACTCCCGATGTATCTGAGGCAAATTTTACATTTCCCTTTCTTCAAAGTGTGATGCAAGAACATATTTTTCCATTTTTTCAATGAAGCATTCTAAAATTAAAATTCTGTTAAGCTTATAGGCTACTTTTAAAACCATGTTTATTAAATATCCCCTCATTGTTACCATTTCACAATTCTGAACAGTGATGGTAGCTGTGTAACAATGTCAAAGGTAGTTTATAGACCATAAATATTTTTCTCAGTAATTGCTATAAATCATTGCTGCCCAATGAATGAGATCCTCACAGACCTCTGTAGTGGTACTCTTCTTTAGTGTTACACAACCAAAGGAATATGTTTTCATAGCCTTTTCAATACTTTAATTTCAGTCATCATATTTACATTCTCATTAAAATATTCATGTAAGCATTTGTAGATTTAAGCACTCTGTTTTTTAATGGAATTCCAAAGCAAATAAAAAACATATTGAATATAATAAGCTGAAATAACAAAATTTCATGGGTAGTAGAGATTTTACTACAGGCTATGATTTAGACACAATTCTGAAAATTTCTTTCAAATAAAGCTTACAACAATTTCTCAGGGAAGAACTGCACAGTAGATTTGAACGCATGAGGATCAATCTCATTCACTAGCACCAACAATTTGAAACTCATCCAGCATTGTTTTTCAACCTTAAAGATACTGATAGCTCAAATAAACTGCCCAGCAGTAGTCTTCACAAAAACAGATAACATTTTTTCCCATCAGTTTTCATGTGTCCAGGACACAGACCACACTAACAATCTAACAAGCATGTGCCGCCATTATCAGTTTTAATTATTTTTTTCAGATGTAAATTTAGTAAACATCATTGATTTCTTAATCTAAAGTTATTAAAACACGAAAGTATATTAGAGAACTGCTAAAGCACAAAATTGTGCTTTAGAAATCTATAAAAACATAAATACCAGTAACAACCACAAATTAGAAATTGTATACCCTTGAAATATTGCTCTTATATTATCAAATATTTGCCAGTTTCAATTCTAAGACTATTATGCCACAAATTATTTGATTTCCTCAGGAATTTGGTTCTTTTCAGTCTTTCCACACAGAAACCCTGAAATCTGTTTAGTAGGAGAAGCTTGTTCTAGGCTTAAGGGACAGATAATCTAAATATATCACATTCTACCTTCAGTTCTTAAACTGTCCTCATGGCAGAGTCCCAAAATACTTAATATTTAACTGAAAGATCTATTCTAGAAAACAAGTATAAAGTACTAACGGAAAAACACTTTTGGCTTCTATGTAATTAATAGGATTTTTTAAAATCACATGTTATTTCACATCTGCACTATAAAGTGATTACAGACTCATTAAAAAACAATGACTGATTTTTGGCAAGCAGTTCCATATACATTTGATCTTAACTTTATCTGGGTTAGCAAGAGTGAATTATGCAATGTTTTACATAGAATCAACACATCAAAAGCAAGAAGCAAAAGCAGTATTTCTAATTGTAATCACTTACATGTCATATTGTAATTATTAATGTTTAAAACTCATTCCTTATTAGACAATGATTTGAAAAATTCTTACTTTCAACTCACTGTCCTTTAAAATACACAGTGCATAGGCAGCTCCTCCTCTTCTATTTTCACCTAATTTAAACTGCTAATGTTTTATTTCTTTTTTGAGAGTCAGAAATTATTGGCTTCAGACTGAGCTGCATCCTGATAGAATCCCCTGAGAACAGAATTTTCCATTGGAAAGACTATTGTCTCCACCTGCCCGGCTTTGCAGAGCAGAAAGAGAAGCTGCTGGAACAACAGAAACCTTAGCAGACTGTCACCCTGCAACAGCCCCTCATGGATGAGCAACAGGCTCAGTGTCTGCCGCTGCTAAACCCCGTCCCTGTCACAACAGGTGCTGCCTGCAGAACATCGGGCTGGACAGGGAACATCTCTGCAACTGATACAGGATGCTTCCAAAGCAACTACTGCCTCAGAGAGAGGGACAATAAACGTACCTGGACCCTGGGACCTGAACATCTGCGTCTTCTGGACTCCGCCAGCTGCCTGCACACCCCCTGTCACTCACGTATTATGCATTCTCGTCTCCTACTCCTCCCCCTGTTCTGCGCAGCGTCCGGCACTCTCCTCCCTCTCCTGACTGCTGCTGCCTTCCCACTGCTGTGGAAATAAAAGGGGGTGGGATGGAAGAAGACAAAATTTTTTCAATGCCCAGCAATTGTAGCTGCACTGCCGTAGTTCAGAAAGAGCCAGCCCCTCCTGCCAGTACCTTGGCAGGTCTTCCACTGAGCTTGGGCTGCACTGCTGTATTACTCTGCACAGCAAAACTGACAGATTTTATTATTGGATTATGACTTTGGATTCAAGTTCTCAGTGGCACCCGAACATGCAGCTCATCTTAATTCACAGCTACTCAGTGCTCCGGGTAGATAACCAATTCTCTGTTAGAGAAACAATTTTCAATCCTAGATGAAGCATTCCAGACTCACTCTAGCTAACACCAAATTCATATTTAATGGTCACCACCATCCCAAGCAAATCGTGAGCCACAAGACAGAAACAAAGGCAACACTCAGATCTTGTCAGTGTTGGCCCCCAAACTCACAAATTCTTCCACTTAATAGCAAATAAGTATCAAAATTTCTTCTTATCCAGCAAAGGAGAGAAGGAATAAATAGAGCACAGACATATCTGGGCAAAACCAAGACAGAATCTAGTATAGTCTATGCCTCCTCATGTCATTAGCCTAGTCACTACATCAATCTGTATTGAGTTATGATAATTTAGGAATAATGTAAACAAACATGGAAAGGCAAAGAAGATGCTAGAGAATGGTGAAAGGTTAGAAAAATTACTTAGTAAAAGGCATTTTACTAAAACCATTTTGCTTATAAAAAATGATGCTTTAAAGTAGAAGCATTCCATCTAACAAGCCATCCAGCCTAGTGTAGACTCATAGCAGGATAGGATGAACTGCCTCTAAGAGGTGGTTATTTCCCTCCTCTGACAAAATAGGGAATCCAGATAGTTACCTCAGACTACCACCTAGCTTTGTTAGGTAAGAAGAATCTCTCTATTTACTCTGTATACAGCTACAGAGAAAATCAATATTGATAAATAAAAATTTGCACTATAACTGATAAAGGCATGGACAATCTAATATGCATATGGAAAAGTAGACATCAATAATCAGAATAAACTCCAGTTCTTAAGAGTTGAGGAAATATTGGGATGATTCACCAAACATTATAAAAATTTTCTTTTTAAAAAAACCTCAAGTGTATTTTTTTTCTTCTAAACAACTATGCTGTACATGTAAAAGGAATTCAGGTTGTTCTCTTTGATAATCTGTTTTATATGTTCAATCATGTCTTGCACTAGTTCACCTTGGTTTATATCTGACCATATTTTTTGATCAATACTTTATTATGCATATTCCTCATGTACATCATGTACCAGCACCAAAAAGAAAAGAAAAAAAAAAAAAAAAAGGCAAGAAGAATTCCTTCAAAAGCCAATGCCAATACTATTAGTGCAGAATTTTCCACCAAGCAGAACTTAATGCATGAACATGAGAGATAAGTAGCATGTTTTTCAACACCATACTATTATTATATTTCAGCTTTCAAATCTAGATACCATATTGTTTTTCCTCTCAGGATCAACTGGCCAAAAGGATACTAGAGGTACAAGACTATTTTTATCTTTTCTTCTACAATGTTGTTTCAACTTATATAACTTACCTTATGTTTTCCTCTTTTCATCCAGTTTTTGTACAAAGCTTGCCTCCGACCAGCTATCAGAGCAGCTGCCTTATCAGTCATTAGTTCTCAATTACAGAAGGCCTGAGCATATTAAACATTGCTAATTACCAAGCTAGAAAACTAAGGATGAATGAGAACTCAGAATAGGGCTCAGTAATTCACATGGTTATTTTCACAGGCTCTTTCCACAAAACTGAATTCAGACCCAAAATGACTCTACCTTTTGCTGTGCCCGCTGACTCAACACGTGGTACCCCATGTTTTCTCTCTAAACCTGAGGATTTCCTAGTTACTTTTTCTCATTTTCATCACACCACTCCAGAGATCTGTACTTCCTTTTGTTACACATGAGGATGACAGAGAGCTACCATAGGATTTTGTCAGTGATAGTCCTCAAGCAGCTGGAAGGATGATGGTGATTGACATCAGACGCTCCACTTACACTTTTAACAACTCAGCATGCAGCCCACATTGCACTCCCAACCCTTACAAATGTCAGAGACTGGTATTGGACCTACAATAGATCTGGCATTGCACAGAATTATGCCTCCAGGTCAGCCTTAGCTTCTCTTTTCAATAAAAGCAATAAATAAGGTGCATTAAGTACACACCTCACTTCTTTGTTTGTTTGGATACACTTTGTTCTGAAATCATTAAAACTCTGTAAGCAAAAAATGGCTCTGCTGCAAGTAAACCAATACTGAAAGCACCAGAAACAATAGACTCCAGTTTGTTTGTTTGTTTTGAAATCTTGCCTTTTCCCTTCATTGGCATCATCTGAAAGAAAAGACCAAAGAAGAGAGAATTAGAAGCTAATCCCTGAGAAAGAATACATGACTTAAAGGAGCAAGAAGAAAAAAACATCTAACAAAGGCTTTTCAGGCATGTGTATTTTCTCTTCTTTACATTTTTGTTTCTATTTAGTAAGATTTTGTTGTTATATCAGTGCCATTTGGTTTTCAGTAAGAGGTACTGAAATTTAATCTAAATAAATATCAGAAACCAAAAATAAAAGCTGTAATAAATTCTTTATTCATAAATGCCACTAAAATTAACCTGTGTTTTCACCTGCAACATCCAAGCTTCAGAATTCTGTGCTAAGCACCTATATGGATGCCAGTACCAAAGAGTTTCCAAAAATTTTGAAATTTTGGTCCTGCACAGGTTCAACTACTCAGAACAAGGAACAAGAAGCATGTGCATAGCTCTTTCATAGATCAATGCTTAATTATGATATAACAGACAAGTTATTTTACCTCTAATTTATAAATCAAGTTCTCCAATATGATACACTTCAAAAATACATAATATCCAGCACGTATAGGCAGATACTGAAGCTGATCATGCTTCTTCACAGAACAATCACAAGATATAGAATATTTTCCTCCAAGAAATTCACTTGGTAGTCAGCTGTTAGTTGGGGTTTTTTAAAGTGGATTTTCTTTGAATGATGGTCCATGGTGCTGAGTGTTTTTGCAAGACAGACCATGCTAGAGATGGCCACAAGCACTAATATCCTTCCCTGTGCATGTGCAGCATGTGCAGCTATACCTCAATTTTTAATTCTGATTTGTTTGTTTTGCTGACATCTAGGTTGCATTCCCCTTTCTCTCTTATTATTTAGTGTGATTCACACTGGGGACCACATCCAACTGGCAGTATTGAAAGAAACAGCAGCCAGAATTATAGAACATGGCTTTAGTAGCATAGTCTTCAGGAACTATGCTAAGTCAGGCTTCAAAAGAGGGCAGAACTGACCAAGACTTATACCAAAGAGGTGTGCTCATCTCACAGCCTGACTAGTCCGTACTAGCAGGCTTCTGACCTGCTATCACATAGCAGCTTAGGATCACAGCTGGGCTGTCTCTTCTTCAAAATGTGCAATGAGACTTCTGATCACTTTTTGGTTGTTCTACCTGCACTCTCTAGAGACTCCTATCCAGCCACCTAATGCCAGAGAAATGCAAAACCACTGCTGAGTGACACCTGATGCCAGACACTTGCACTGCTCTTTTTCCTGAACTTTACCACATCCTTTTGTTGGGCTGGGAGTGCTTTAATGTCATAATCTCAATTTTACTGCATAGGTTCCTGATAAATAAACACACACATGCAGGAAATAGAAAAAAAATAGATATATGCAAACAATTCTAATAAACTGAGAAGACTGTATGACAAAATTTGAGTATTATGCTTCTGACTAATTGGTTTATGCCAGACTAGTTCATGTGCAGGCATATGCAGGTAAAATCAGATTTTGATCTATTTTTTAGAAATGTCCAGGATTTAAGGAACTGAAAAATGAGAACTTCCAAGCACATCGTGCTCTTTTTCAGTGGACAAACATTAATTTGTTTATGTTTCCTATGATCAGTTTCATAAAGGCTAACATTTTATGGTACAGCTCCTTACATGTATGCAGATAAAGCGTGCTGATGTTAACATTTTAAAAGAGCTTTTAACATAAAATCTTGAATTATTCCTAGTATTAGGAAAAAGTAAATGGTTCCTAACATTTGCTCATTAAAGGCTGCTATATTTTAACTCACATTACAACAGAAACACTATTCATATAATCATAACTTTTTGATTAATGAACTCTCATTTGACAAGACTTCCACAAAAAGTGACATGGCTTTTTAAAAATATCAATTTAAATACTAAACTGTACTAAAAATGAACACTTAATGAGAAAATAACTGCCTTGATCAACTTAGCGCATCCTAGATTTGGGTGATCAAGGTCTATCATGCCACTTTGAGACAATTTAGGTCATTTTGTGTCACTCTAATGATGCAAGAAGAATGTCATCTGTGAAGGGTTGGTTTGGTCTTACAATGTTACATAGCTCATTTCAAACTACAGTGCATGCTTACTGGCTTGTGTGCCACATGGAGAAACAGCAAGATGAGAACTTGTCAAGACTTGCCTGCCCGCTTCTGTTATGCACTTACTGATGCTAAATGAAGTTGCAGTCTTTCTTCTTCATGTGTGTTCACCTCTTCATTTGCAGCATGTCAATGTACAATGTACATTCTATCCAGCCAATAAGTAGTTTTCTCATAAAATATTCATCAAAACACACAACTTCTGAGTATGTCAAGCACTAGACTGTAAATTCAAATATAGAATGGTTACCAAAAGAATATTTTTCTGAAGGTAAGATATAATAAAAATATTAAAACCTTTCCATATCTCCTGCATCTAATTTGCTCTTAATTTCAAAGTCCTCAAAAACTATTTAAAAATAAAACCAAGAGGATTCCAGGTGCTGCGTATAACTTAACTTGCTTTCTCAACACACAAATGCCTACACAAGTAGGCACAAAATGCCTATACAAGTAGGCATTCTGTTTGCTTCCTTTCAAATGAGGGAAAGAACTACATGGAAACACAAAATCCCCTATATTTTTCAACTTAAGAATTGACTCTTCTATTTTTAAGTGAAACATTGACATGTTTTCTCACTAATTGATTACCTTCCCCCCTCAGATTCGAAGACAAATTACTTGAGAAACTGCGAAATTAAGTACCTACAACAAATACAAACTTTCAATTGAAAGCTTTGAGGCCAGAATTTTTGTCTCAGAAGTAACTATCTTCCATGTTTATGAATTTATTTTTCTGCCTGTGTGGAATCCTGGCATTCATCCTTGCCTCTATAAAGAGGTGCTGAAACAATTTAGCATTCCAGTGCTGATATGGTCCTTCTGAGGACTGTCAAGCACAAAGAGAAGAAATCAATTAAACAGTGCTAATACAGTGTTTATTTTGGAGTTGGTCTCCAAGGGAAAAAATGCAATTATTGTCAGTAAATCTGCTTTTCATACACACAGTTTCATTTGTGCTTTGAAGATATTCAGGATTTCCTTCTATTAATATCATACTTTATCTGCAAAATTTTTAAATGTTATTTCTAATGAAATAACTGTATGTCATTGTTTTGTATTGTTTTTCTAAAATGTAATGCATTTATAATAATTTATTCCCTATGACCGCTGAAATTTGAGTACTTCAAATGCAAGCAGATTGAAAATAAAACCATTTATACCTCATTTATACCTTTATACCGCAAAGGATCCTAAAGCAACTGCATATAAAAATTCTACACATGATCTGTTATTTGCTATCTAGATATTGCAGAGACCCACATTGATTGCAGGCACATCATTTGATACATAAATATCCCTACAAAAATATAATTCATGTAACAATACTATGAAACACACTTTCATATAGTCTTTTAATTTGTGGCATTCCAAATCAAAAGAGAGGTTGTTCAGGCAAGAAATAAAAACATTCCATGGGAAAGTGATATACGAAGGAGAAACTACCGAAATGCATGTTTAGGGCACAGAGTATAAAATAATAAAACCTATATTGTTTAAAATCTGTATAAGATCAGCTAACTTGATCTTTTTAAGTTGTTTCCAGTTTACCCTCACCATGTGTGGTG
Source organism: Vidua chalybeata (assembly GCF_026979565.1). NCBI lineage: Eukaryota > Metazoa > Chordata > Aves > Passeriformes > Viduidae > Vidua > Vidua chalybeata. Next base: position 60,926,146 of record NC_071570.1, on the reverse strand, counting down.
CTCCCCTGTGGCTTGTTATTTTACTTCAATGGCAGAGGGAGGAAACCAGCAAAGCTCAGTAACCATACTGCATAGCTAAACGTAACCATGGAAGCATTTGTCCATTTGCCAGTCTCTCCAGAACGAGTCAACCATCCATTTCATTAAATCAATATTGAAGCTTTTAAGATTTATTACTTGAGGGAGGAGGAAACTAACAAAACAAACTCCTTGTTGCTTCCCATTAAATACAACTTGTCACAGTAGTCATATTAATACCTTGTAAACACTTTACTGATGCCATGTGGGCTATGTTACTCTCTCCTGATGAAGATTACTAGTAACAGATTTGCATTCACATGCTTGATACTCTCTAAAAGAACTTAAAGGTTTCTGATGTGTTCTGCTGTCCCGTATAGAAGCTGAATCAAATAGAAAGACAAAAGTTGTAAGAAAATAAGGGTGGGAGGAATCTATTTTAAAATTCATGAACATGCTCCCTTCAAAGAGTCTGTTTCTACTAGATCATTCTTGTATTTATGTCATAAACTGAATATTTGTAATAATATGTTAAGTGCTTTAAAAAGTTGAATGAGATTATTTATTTTACAAGTACTTTCATATTTGTTAAAATATGCTATTTTAATAAATGACAGATGCAAAATTGAAACAAACATGCTTTGTATGAAAAACAACCATTTCTTAAGCTGTGTACTGGTAAGTTTTTGAGACTATAAATAGCTATATATATATTTGGTTGTAATCAATTTTATATGGAAAATTTGAAAGCAAACATAGTAAGATGTTTACAACTACAATATTATTACTTATTACTAGTATCAGGAGCAGAGAGTATTAATCCAACAGTTTCATTTAGACCCATATGCCATTATAGGTGAAAATTGAAGGCTCATTAAACACAGAGTTCAGCAGGCTGTGGATGTCACACCTGTTTCTATATTGAAGATTTCTATGACTCTGAATCTGACCCTTTCCATGAGATAGCCTCTCTGGTCCTGCTCCCACTTCCTACTACTATTCCCTCTTCCTTTGTTAAAAAGCTGCTCAGAATATACCACTCTTCCAGCCAGAAGCAGCTTAAAACAAAAGATTAAAGTAATGCTAGGGTATTTCAGAGAATTCTCTTCCTTGCCTATAGGCCTCTGCTCACATGGTAAGAAGACGCATGGAAGAGGCAGCTGCAGAGCTGACAGGATTGCAGGGGTACCGACACCAGTATGAGGGCACTTTCCCACTTCTCAGTGGAATGACAGCAAAGGACAGTTTGCCACAGAAAGCGTTTCTTGGCTATAGCTGTAGATAACAATGTACCAATACAGAATACATCCACTGTAGAAACTTGTAAGCAAGGAAAGTCTGTATCAATTAAGATACAACCTTTGGCAATATGGTATATAATGTAAGCAGGTTTAAAGGATTATAGTATCAGCAAGCTCAGAAACATACAGGTTTACAGATTTTAGCCTTAGAGAATGCACAGATAAAAAGCAACAAAGCACCTATGGAGCTACTTTAGGATTTTATCTCCATATGTGACCAGATCTTACTGTTTTTACTCACCCACACAGAAGTATTCCCTTCCTTCAGGCTGGACGTACCGTGCAGGCATCCCTGCTGATGGGAGATCTATACATAAGCTGCCTGCAGCCTCAGGTTTGCCCCACTGGCCCTGGATCCAGCAGCATTTTATACCCTTTTGTATGATGATGTGTACCAAAGTCAATTGTAATAATCAGAGCTCTCCCATTTCTCCTGTAATTCCTGCCTGGTGTAGCTCTTAGGACAAATCACACTGACCATCAAAAACAATTGCAAGAGGGGAAGATGTGGAGACCCAAGTATTTTTTTGTCACAGTCACAAAATTTCATTATGAAGACATGAAAATATTTGTATTATATAGTTCAACAAGGGTTAAAAATAGATCTCCTCCACACTCTCTCCCTATAAATACAAAACTCACAACTGAATGTTTGTATTATCAATATTAGTGGAATGGGAATGAGAGTATTACAGTAATACAGCTCACCTGGTAAGCTGTTTCCATTAAAACGAGGCATATTAACACTGCTGAATATCTTCAAAGCTAAAATAAAGGTCTTCTGAATCATTTTCATCTGAAGAAACTCAAGCAGAGAAGCAGCTCACTATAAGTGTCTAATGTGATTCTGTGACTGGGAAAGAAAAAACAAGCATGTGTCATCTTCAGATACATCAACAGCAGATTAGCGACAAGCAGTTGAGGTGGTGGAATTACTTTTGTATATGGCAGTGAAGGGGTGGATATTTGAAATTGCATGAATACTGGTATCTGCATTTTAAAAACAATGCTGAAACCCACAGAGGATCTAAATAAATCAAATTCCCCAAAACCAAGACCTAGAGAAAGCAGAAAGCAGAAGTCAACAAACTCTGAATGCTTAATTAATTAAAAAAAAAAAAAAAAAAAAAAAAAAAAAAAAAAAAAAAAAAGAGAGAAAGAGATGAGGACAGTGCAAATATTCCCTCAGAAGAAAAAGAAGATAAATACTGAAAGGTTTCCTTACTTTACTCAGGGAAAACATATGAAATAGTAATAGCTATTGATTGGATTTATTACAGTCATCCAGTAAAAATTGGAAAGACTTTATGATAATCTTTAAAGCAAACAAACAAAAGCCAAAAACCAACTAACCAACCACCCCAAGGAAAAACCCCAAACAACCAAAAAAAAAATAAAATCCCCAAAACCCACTTCAGAAATAATTTCATCTATTACATTACCAAAACAATTATTCATCAAGAGATAGGAATACCAAATCTAATAACAAAAATCCATCTGTGAATAATTCAAAAGACATTTTAAAGAAACTATACTGCATTTTTCCATATATTTTTTTTTTATTCAGAGGGTACATAAGCAGTAAATCAGAAGCAAATAGGAAGTTATTTACAGTTTTTTGAAAATAAAATACCAAAAAACCCAATGCACCTTACTGGCTGCATTGTGGAAGGCACACAGCATATTTCTATTATGGATACATATTAAATTAATACAGTTAATTTAAAAAACTTACTGATTCCTGTCAAGTAACCAAAGGGGAACAGCAAATATGCAAAATATTACACAGGGAAAATTCAATTGCACAGTCTCAATTCAATTATATTTTTTCATTTACTGTCATTTAAACCATAGCAATAATAAATTAAACAATTAAATTCTGTGGTCATTTTTAACCCATTTTTGTTGTTGGACCCTTGATAAATAAGGAGGAGTTGTGGTAGTTTTGAGGATCAATGGTTGGATTTAGTGATATTAAGGGTCTATGATTATAGCTAAATGTATACATGCAAATATTTCTACCAGAGAACAGACTACACAGTGTCTGTAGACTTAGCATTATTTGATTCTTGCACACTTTTATAAAGATCTTAAGAAGTTCCTCTTACTACATCTTACAGTCATGTCTTAATAACTTCCTTTGGTCTTTACTGAAGCTGCAGAGCTACCTTAACATTTCTATTTCCTACAATTCTACTACCATTCCCAATTACCAAGCAGGGAAGCAGAGACAGACAAAGGTTGTATATGTGTTTCTGTGTGAATCTCTTAATGAGTGAAAATTTATAATGTCATTCAAGGAATTAAAACATACATTTAGACACTAGTTATCTAAATGTAAATCTGGACTGGTGGTACGAATCATAGATTGACTTATAAAAACAGTGGTGGCACATGAAATGGGATAACTTCCAGATGGAAAGAAAAATAGTAATTTTAATAAAAAATTACTAACAAGTTATATCAGCCCCTCCACATCTTCCTTACAACTCCTTTCTAATAATTTCTTAAGATCTTCCTAATATTTCTATGTGTATACCTGTAGGAATGTGCCCCCTGTTGACGGAGTAAACAAGTGCCCTTTGTCTCCTTTAAAAAGGAAAAAAGCCAGAAGTTTCTCTTCTCAATTTGGTTAAAAGACACCTCATAGGACCTTGGGGACTTCACCTCAAACTTAAGGATAATCAATTGGACAGAAGCAATTCACTAGAAAAAGAAGAGAACAAAAGAAGTAAATTGCTTTTGTGAAGTGTTTTAGCAGGAGCAAGAACCTCTTGCCCTGGCTCGGTTTTTCTCTGTAAAGAGCTTTTTTATTTTGCCTTTTATTAAAACTTTTTGTTTCCAACACTATCACAGGAGCCATCCTGCTTCTTTTATGCCACCTGAGGTAGCTGAGCTATCAAGGGTATAATGCTTATCACTGAGAGCTTATAAGACCTGACTTGAAGAGAAAAAGCATTATATACCTAACTTCTTAGCTCTGATCAGGCCACACAAGAAATAACATGACCAGGAGGAATGTGGTACAGATCCATGCAGATGTTGTTGGAATGCCATGGTGTGATTAACACTGACCCTGCATGGTGTGATTAACACTGAGAATGCACTATTAGGATATGCAAAGTAACTTACATGGGAATAGAGAAAGGCTGTAGTCCTATTAGCATTCATGGGAGCTATGCAGCCCCAGTCTTGTTCATCAAGTTTGGAATATACCCTTTTGTTATTGATGGGAAAATGTCACCAGTTACAAATGGTTACACACAGGGGTGTAGCAAGGTCAAAGCAAACTCCAATACTTTCTTTCCCCCTCTAAGCCAGAGTGCTGCTTCAGCAGTTCTTTTTTTTTACCTGGTAGTATATCTCTGTAGATAAAAGTAATGGTGAAATTGCCTCTTTCTGATCTTTGTTGTAGCCTTACCACGCAAAGATTAAAAAAAAAAACTCCAAAAGGATATTCCATTAGTGGTGTGTGATGGGTCAATCATTAGACACCACTGCAGGCATCCTTGTGTACTAAGTCTGACTTCAAACTCCTCTACAGATCCACCCACAGCTCTGATGAGTCTCATGAAACAGTCTTTCAAAAGTATGAATAGAGTCTGAGTCATCAGTTTCCCAGCTACAGATAACAGCAGTTACTTCACTTCTATTATTGAAAGCTTCCTTTAGAAAACAAAACAGAACTGCTTGGTGCTGCAAATATTCCTTGACAGTTATGGTACCTCTTAATAGATGAAATCCTAAATCATTAAATTAAAATTAATTTTCTTCAAGATCCCACAAGAAAACTATGGGTCTATGGGAAATTAATTAAATTTTGTCATCTTCAACATTGCTCTTTCCAGAAATACATACAGTTGTGGAAGGTTATTTCTATCTGCATTTAGCATCCCCAAAAAGACATAGATCATTCTGGGTCTCCTACAAATATGTTCACACATTTGTCATGTAATCTGACAATCCAAGCTTTGTTGGATAGTGGCTTCTGTGTGAGGCTGTATCTAAGCCTTCAGTGCAGCTGTGTTAATCAGTACAAGCTGTGCTTCTGACCCATGATAAAAATAGAAAGCTTATTTCTGAGCAGGCTTTGATTGGGAAGATGCTATGAAAGAAGAAATTGCACCTGTCTAGGAGAAACCACACTGTTCACCGTTAATTACACCCGAAACACTCAGCAAGGAAAATGTTATGTGGGCCCAAGTGTCAAGAAAGTACCCTTAACTAGGCTACTAAATGGTTTAGAAATGTCCAGACTTATGAGCAATTTCGGTTTGAGAAATTCTAACTACACTAGGTATCCACTGGGCTCTTTTCACAAGTGCAGAATAAGAAAGCCAGAAAATTAGCCTCAATGAAGTAGGCCCAACTTCCTGCAGGAACAATATCACATTTAAATGCTAGTAATTTTCCACGCTTCTTCACAAAGGGCAGTGATCAGACCTGCATGAAATGGCCAGCTTGTTATTTTGTGCTGACTTCTGTACGTGAGAATATTTCTACTCTTCCAGGCAAACCTCTATGTTCTTGGGAGAAATGTATTGCTCTTGTTGATGCTATTTGGCTAGGGAGTACCAGACAGTCTTGGGAATACCTTTATTTTAACTGATCCATCCCTCATATACAACAGAATACTATTTTAAGGTAGATACAGATAAATATATGTATGTGTGTAATATATATGTGGATGGGACAGCCTGGTCAGACATTGAGAAAACAAGATTAAGTTTTCTCACAGCAGACTTGGGAGACTTCCAGGGAGTTGTTGAGAAATGATGATAGCTTGTTATTGTAAACAACCTGCAGGTGGTGTTTTCTACTCTTTGTTTTTCTGTTCTTCTCAAGGATTGTTTGTGAAAAAAAGTGTTTTTGTTAATTAGCAAATCAGGTAGAATGTGTCGAGTCAGTCTATAAAGAGGAGAGTTTTTCACATTAAAGCTGCTGTTGTGCAAACCAGCCTTCTTGGAGTCTGTGCTGCTTTCTTAGTACCAACATATATATACACAAAAAATAGGCTGACATACAAGAACACAATGTACCTTCACAGCTCGTTTTACAGTATCTGGAAATGTGGCTTCAATTAAGCTTCTGTGGGTGTGAATGTGACACTTCATAGAGCTACACAATTGTTAGCTCTTTATGTCTTCAGACTCAAGTAATCTGGTTTTCAAAAGTAAAGACATAAAAAAAATCTGTCTTTTTTAATATCAAACATGTTTCTAACCACTTTGGTTGTTTAGCAAGGCTCAAAAACAAAAGAAAAAAACCCCGAACCCTAATTTAAAATTACCTTAAGATAAGATTTAATTTATTTTCAAGAACCAGACCTGCAAACTCATTCATCTTCAACAATTTTTTTACAACATATTTAGCCTTAGAGCTGTCAGGTTTGTTAAGGAATACTGTTCTTGCTCCTGCTGTAATCCAAAACTTCCTGCTAAGGCTGCGTCAGCAAAAAGACACACCAAGTTAAATCTGTTAGTTAGATAAGGACATTCACCAATTACCTCAGCACCACAAAAGCAGCTGACAGTCCTTTAGAGCAAAAATTATTCTGCTAGGGAAGTTGAAGTATCGACACGGTTTAAGGTTTAATTTGTGGTACCTCTCCTGTGAGAAAGATCTGTCAATGAGGGCTAGATTCCTGTACCTCTGCAGTACTCGTGCTGAGAGGACAGGTGTGAAGGGATACAAAGAAACTGCCTAGCAGCCTCTGAGGGTGCAGCAAGGCAACAAGAGGCTGGCGGGACTAAGAGAATGTGCAAAGGAAGTGTGAACGCTTGGTGAAAACAGTCTCAGAACTGTCTTAATGACTCAAATACATGGCAACTTCGTATATCTGAGCAGACTGCGTTTCTCCAGAAAGAGAATCAGCAAGAGCATGCGGGGCCCTGGAGGGGAAGGCAGGGGTGAAGCGGTTCCTCGCATGGTAGCGCCGGCCCCGCGCTCCGGCCTCCAACAACGAGCGGCTCAGGCACAGTGCTCTCTGGGCCGCGACCGGGCGGTGCGGAGCGGAGCGGACCAGTACAGGGCAGTGCTGCAGCGGGGAGAGACAGTGCCAGCGCCGGGCGGTGCCAGTCTGCCCTCTCCTGCCGCGCCGGCCCCGCCGGCTCCGCACGGCCAAGCCCCGGGGCCGCCTCCCGCCACCCCCCGGCCGGGGCCGCGCGCGGCCGGCACCTGGGCGTGGCCGCGCTGCGGACGTGGCAGCGCGGCCGCCATCGCGGTGGGTCCCATGTGGAGTTGGGGCAAGTAAAGCCGCGGTCCGGGGCGGAGCGGGCTGGCTGGGCAGGGCTCGGCTCGGCTCGGCTCGGCTCTCACCTCCCTGCGGCGGCGTGGCCGGCGGTTGCTGAGCCTGGAAGGAACTGGGCGGTAGCGAGGAGGAGGGGCCGGCGTGGGGCTCCCCGCGGAGGGCGCCACGCCTGCGGTCCGTTCCACAGGGCCACCCGTGGAGCATGGCTGGCAGAGGCGCTGGCAGCGGCCCGCAGCCGTCCGCCGTGGCGCAGCCGCTCGCCGGCGGTCATTTGTACCCCTTCGTGAGCGCGGAGAGCGAGGGGCCCGAGGAGGAGAGCGAGTTGTCGGAACTCCGGCCGCGGGGCAGGGAGAAAGTCAGGCGGAGCGCGTCGAGGGACAGGCTGGATGATACCGTCCTGCTGACGAAGGACATCCGGGAAGGGGACACGCTGAACGCGATCGCGCTGCAGTTCTGCTGCTCCGTAAGTGCCGGGCGGCGGGGGCCCCGCGAGGCCGGTCCCGGGCCGGCTGCTCGCGGAGGCAGCGTGTGGAAAACACCGTGTGTCTCAGAAGTGGAAAATTACATCAGTGTTCGTATTATAGCGCAGGGTTCCGGTTCCGTGGGATTTTCCCCTTAAAACTAATATAAGTGTGAGAAACAAGTGCATAGTTTTGGTTGTGACACTGTCTCAGAGTACATTACATTCAAAGCTGTTCTCCAGTCACAGGTCGGCACATCTAGTGCCAACCTCGCTCTTGCGCTGGGTGACAGGGGTGTTGGTGAACTATCTTAAGAGTTTGTGTAGAGCCCTAATCCCATAAAAGTAGGGGGAAAAACTCCTGAATATTTTTCTTTTGAATTCTGCTAAATTGCCCTAGTATTTTAAGCATGAGCATGCTGTACTTTTGGGAAGTTTGCATCCCTGTGCACCCTTGTTTGTGCTCACTACTTCTAGCTCATTTCTTACATTAGTCTGGCAAATGTCCTGCCTACCCAGTAATTTTGGTTGCCAGTATTATTAAGGCAATGGCATTGGTCTTGATTGATGTTTCCAGTTTTAATAGGAAATCAGCTGTGTGCGTTGAGGGGACTGCACAGGTTGCCATGAGGTCAAGTTCAAAATCTGTATATACAGAATATGCTGTCATCTGATTCTTCTGGCAGAAACAGAATTGTGGGCCTCCTGTTGTGACTTTAGGTATTAAAGTCTTGACATAACTATTTCCTAAGCATGACAGACCTTAGCCTCATTAACCAAGTCTTCGCTTCAGAACCTACTGCAATTGAGTATTTTGAGCAGTTTTTTGAGGCCAGGCCTCACTAAGAAGATTGTGCTCTTTCTTGCAAATTCAACAGAACGTGGGAGAGCGATCCTGGGACTCGAGGCAGAAAGTATAAATTGCATTGTGGTGGAATCATAAATTGCTGCATTTGGCAGTCTTATTCTCATCCAATTTATTCAGCATCATACACTTAACAAATACACTGCCATAGTAACTGAAGGACTTCTTCACATTAAAAAGGTTTGTGTGAACTTGGATACAGTGCATCTTCAAATGGGCATAATTCCTGTGTGCTTTGCAGATCTTGCAGAAAAGCACTGATTTGGAAGTACTTCATTATGGTAAAGTTTGTGGCTGTGCCTTCTTAGTGAGGGAGCTATCATCTGAAAAAGAAGCCAGTGATTATCCCAGTGCACTTAAATCCCTGCAGAATGTTTCACATTAGACCTAAAATCTGAACTTACTGCAAGCAAAATGAGATTAATTTTGAACAAGAATAGGAAAAAGGGAGAGCTGACTTGGGTAAGGTAGATGACAGTAGTTTAAAAGTTACACTTTTTTTCTGCCTTAGCACCCAAAAGCAGCAAAAAATCATGCCTGTGGCTAGATGAATTGCAAACTCATACTTTGGAATAACTCCTAACTCAAAAGTTTTTCACTAAATTAGAAATTAACAGTAATTTATATAATTTGAGAACTTAAAGTGAGATGAATTCTCATTAATTTCATAGAGATAGTTGGCAACTGATAGCTGAACATACATTTAAGTAAATGTGTCTATGTGAAGTGACTTTCAGTTTTCTTATCTGAATTGAGAGAATTTTTGCATCATAATTAATTTCCTTCTTGCTGTAAAGTTGTTTAGATTTGGTCTTTGACCTCTTCTGACTTCATACTGTATGAATGGGTATCAATTAAAAAAGAAAAACTAATTTAATGGTAATAAAAACCAAAGGCCTTGCCTTAGACTTCAACTTAAAATCTGAACATAATTTGAACAAAATTATATTTTGAGCAAGAATATGGAAAAGGAGAGCTAACTTGGGTAGGGCAAAAACAAAGGCCTTGTCTTTCCTTACAAAAGACCTGTAAAGAGAGTTTTGGTTCAATGGAATACGATGTTTTAGCTGTTGTTTTCATTTTTAGGTTGCAGATATCAAGAGAGTTAACAATCTTATCAACGATCAAGATTTTTTTGCCCTGAGGTCTATCAAAATTCCAGTGAAAAAGTTCAGTGTATTGACTGAAACCCATATATCTTCAAAAGGAAGACCAGCTCTTCGGCCTTCTCTGTGTTCCCCAGAAGTACAGGAAACATCTCTTTGTGATAAATTCTCTGCAAATGAGACTGCTGGCAACTTCTTAAAAGAAGTCGATCGAGATATAGAAGAAATAGTGAAGTGTAATGATACAAAGAAAGACAATCTGAATGAAGTTGTTTCTGCTTTAGCAGCCCAACAGATCTGTTTTGAAACTGATGGTAAAACTAAAAAATGCAAGGATCCTTACTATGGAGCAGACTGGGGTATAGGATGGTGGACAGCAGTAGTGATTATGTTGATTATTGGCATAATAACTCCAGTTTTTTATCTCCTGTATTATGAAGTTCTAGTGAAAGCAGATGTCAGTCACCATTTTCCAATGGAATCTTCCCATTTGTTTGTCACAGCAGTATCACATCAGAAAGAAACAGAAAATGGAATAAATCCAACAAATATTATGAAAGTTGATAATCAAGGTGACCTTCAGCATTAATAGTGGGAGTCCCTAGACAACTGTTATTTGTAGATACATAACATAACCTTAGATAGAGGGGAATCCACAGAATTCAAAATGCACTTGGAACGCGGAGAAGCGTACTGATGTGTGACTTGCCTTTATGGGCAGTGTTCCACTGCAAGGATATTTCTGGGGATCACATAATCTCTGAATATGCCTGAGACAGGCAATTTGCAAGATTGGAGTGTAAATTAAGGTATGAAGTAATCTCTGAAGCTTTGCACTTTTTTCTATTTTAATAGGCACATTTCTTAATTAATGATGAGGTGAAAAAATGTAGTTCAAACTAACACACAGGGAGTCTGTGTGTTTTACAGCCCGGAAGTGGGCATATGGGGATAGCTAACTTTTAAACATCTGAAAGGATTTCCAGAATTCATAGTACACTTGACATTTTAATATAAGGTTTACAGTTGTAAATTAAAGTGGTGTTCTCATAATTTAATCTTTCTTACAGAGTAAGATTTCTTTAAAACTCAGTCATTCCATAATTAATAGCCACTATGAAGCTGTTTTTTACAGAGGTAGTAGCAAACACTTAAACTGGAATCTTGAAATCTTGTGCCTATGGTCAACCCGTTCTTTAGTACTTTTCAGTACAGGCACTAAAGTAATTTGTTTTCTCTGTGTGACTCTGTGCCTCAACACAGTCCACTCAGGAGTCATCCTGAAACTTTACATTCTTCTTTGGTATCCTGCTGAAAACTGACTGGACTGCATTCTCATCTGGTCACCTATGTGTAGAATGAAAGTGCAGAAGTATGGCACCTTGCTGTAACTGCCCAGTAGTTCTTATTTTCTGCTAATAGAATTATTTTTTTCCCCCTCCAGTTAATCTCAGTTTAGGACCAACTGATTGTTCAGACAGTAGTCGTGGGTACTGAGCATGCCAATATTGGTCTTGTGCCCATGAACCTCAAGCTCTTTTTCCTGAAATGTCCTAGAAAACTTAAAATGATATTTAATGCCTGCTAGCAAATTTGAGCAGAATAGACAACTTGCATCTTCAGACTTGTACTTTACATATTAGTGTATTCATTAACCAATCCCCTCTTGAATGTTTCTTTTGGAGTTTCATGATCAACCTTGGTTTTCCCCTCTTCCCAATCTAAAAATGCTTCAAGATAAAAAACAAAACCATAAAAAACATAAATAAAAACCCCCACACCTCTGGACTCTTCATACAGAAGGGAGGTATTTGTGTACTCAGAATACTTTTAAATAAAAACTGAGATGGTGCCTATAATTATTTTGGTTATATTTGCCTTGTGGAGCAAGAATTCCGTTGCCCTGTTCAAAATAGTATTTATTACCAAAACTCAAGATAACAAACTTGATTAGGACTTAAAAAGAGAGAAGTGGAAAAACAGTCATCATCCTTGAAACTACTATTGTAATCTTTTCGATTAGTGTCTTGACTGAGCATATACAGTACAAAAAGGTAAAGTGAATGTGTTCTAACTATTGAGGTAATCCAAAATGTTTTGTGAGATTCTGAGATTGAAGACTTAGGCCCCATTTATTCTTCGGGCACCTGTTGCCCCAAGAAGTGGGGTAGATAATCTTCACTGGCATGCCAAGTGTATGAACAAGAATTGGCTAACTTGTATTATATTGAAATTGAGGCAGGCCAGAGCTTGAAGGAAAATGGTGTCAAGTTAGATACCTGAACTATGATCTGTGACTGTTGAACCTTTTGATTAAAGGAGCATCTGTGGAGATAGTGAGCCTCCTCATAATCTCCACACTAGAAAAGGGATTACAAACAGTATGATCTTGATGGTTTGCATAACACTTGTTTTCAAAGATCTTTTCAAATAGTAGTTCTTCAAGAGAATATGCCAGTAAGACAAACATAAACACTAAGGTAGCAGTTCTAATGCTATGTGAAAAAATACTTCATGAAATAATTTATGGTGGCTAAAGCAATACAGCTGTCATGGTTGAAACTTTAAAAGGTGACTCACTCAGACAAGAAAGCTTTGGCACATAAAAACAAATATTTTCTTTATAGGATGAAACTTGATATATAATGCATAATTTTTTTACTGCCAAGCCTTTTTATTGTTTTGCTTCTTCTCCCATCCTGAGTTGCTGAAACTCACCAGTTCTAATACTTAATTCTTCCATTTCTTATGTATTCATCAAAGAACATTAAATGAGCTATTGTGATGATGCAGCATAAGCCTAATATACAGCACATACCTGAACTGATGGTTACTAAATTGCTATTGGTACAGAAGTGAAATTAACTGTGGTTGTGGTTTGACTAGGTCAGGAAGGTCTCTGACCTGTTGATGTATGGATACAGAGGTTTGTGGTGGTACAGCTAAAGAGTCCTGTAGTTTCCCAGACTTTGGGCTTTTACAATGTCAAAGACTTGTGGCTTACTGGCACTGAGTTAAGGGTGATGTGCCTTGATTTACCTTAGGATAAGCAGTCTTGATTTACCTTAGGATAACACAAAGGAATGGCTGTCTTATGGGACTGTATTCCATTCTAAGCAAGAGCCTGGTATGTTTTTACATATGTATTATGTAGCATATTTCATACAGTACATTTTTAATTAGAGTTAACTTTATCAGAAGATACAGTAGAACTCTTTTCAAGACACTAGGACTCCTGATCCTGGTAATCTGCAACCATCAGCTGGCTTGGCTTGCTGCAGAATGTGGGGATCTTTACAGCTTTTTTCCAAAGTACAACACAGCTGGTCATCATCACATGTCAGCCTTGAATAAACAGGATAACTGCTCTGTGAGGAACTTAAATCTGATCCAAGATAAAATCTGTGAAGGTAGTCTTCTAGAAAGTGACTTCTTAAACAAACACACAAAACCAAAGAAAAATTATCAAAAGAAACCCCAAAAGCAAACAAAAAAAGAGCCCAAACCCCCACAAAGATGGAATAATTGAATTGTAAACCACCTTTTGGAATAATTGCAAAACATTGTTCAGGAAATGGGTTTTAAAGTCAAGTGCATATTGCACTGCTGGATCTATAAAATCTTAATGTTTTAAGTCTGGTATACTTTGGAATAAGTTCTCACAAATAGTCTTTGTAACTTGTTTAATGGCTGAAAATGCAACTTTGTGAAATATTCCTGAGTGAGGATGCAAGTCTTGTTTTAAATGCTTCTGCTCCTTTGCTTTTAGAAAAATGTAAGTAATAGATGTAAAAAAAAAGATTTTAGACTGCAGTGAAAATGGTGCATCTAATATATTTTTAGTTCTATGTACTTCACATGTTTATTACAGCAGGCTACTACTTGTTTTTGTTTAGGCCAATTTTTATGTATGACCTACTATAAAAATCCTTAGCCAGCAAGTACTTAGTTGGCAGTAGCTGCATATAGCATTCATATCTAGCATACCATAATTGCAGCCTTTATGGTTTATTCTGTTCATGCCTTGTAAACGTTGAACTTTTCTGTGTAAATTCTGGAGAACTTGTTAGTTCTTAAAAATAGGTATGAACAACTAGGGGAGGGATTAGTGAAGTTCTTAGATGGCGAGATGACACTGAAAGCAGTATTCTGTGCTATAAATTAGGGTTTGAATATATGCCTGTCCAATTTGAAGTTTGCTGAAAACTAAAGAACGGTCATAAGTTTTATTGGCATTATGGTCTTGCAATAAATTCTAAGCAATCAGAAAATCACCTTCTAAAAAGAGGTGTGAGCATTACACCTCTGGAAGAGCACAATCTCACTGCTTTTCAGAAGTGCCTTGGCACTCATCTGTGTCCTTGCAGAACTTGTTCTTAATTGATGGCCTTATTTGCCATAGCTAAACTAATCCTGGAGGGTCCAGCCTAAGACTGCAATTCCCTCTGAAGGATAGAGGTGACTACAGTTTACCTCTTAAAGGACTCAAAGAGACTTGATTTTTACCAGAGTAATATTTCTCAACAGTGCAGTAGGAAAGCAGTTGCCCATTAGAAGAATGATGAATGGAGAAAGTAATCGGTCCTCAAGAATTACTGTCTGCTACAGAATAAGATACTGTACTTGTTCAGGCAAGTTGTTCTTGACAACTTGTCAAGAAACTGTTACTCATGCAGTTAACTCTTTTCTAATGTTAATTTTATAGTTCCATCCATTTGCATTCATTTTTTGGGGGGTAAGGAGTCTCACCATTCACCTTCCATGGGGAGAACAGCAAGCAGAAGCAGTTTATAGTCATGGCAAGCAAATTTAATTTTCAGCATACTTGCCTCATTCACATCTTCTCTCTGTGTTCTGTATATCACACACAAGAAACAGGCACACTCATTCAAGAAACAACTGCTGATGTGTGTGATGTTAAAAAAGAAATTAACTGGCAGAATAAGTTTCCTGTGCAATGCATCTGAATGTTTGTTACATGTTGTAGTCAAATAAAACATGTTGTAGTCAAATAAAAATAGTATACCTCTGAGGTGTGATCTGCATAGCATTTCAGTTTTATTTCCTTTATATATGATAGATATTTTATCAGAACACTTGAAAATTACACCTTAAGGACCAAATTCTTGCTGCATACAGAAGTTCACAGAATAATACAGAATTGTTTCCCAGTCACCAGTAAGGTGAAATACTTTTTTAAAGAAAACAACAAAAAAAGCCCAAAAACCTTGATCAACAGTAATGCAGTAACAATAAAAAATAATATTTTTTATTATCAAAAGACAGTAAGATACAGAGAATGTGCTCACTTAACAGCTCTGAGATAAGAAAGTATTGCCCTAACAGGTGGTGAAACCGAGGAAAAGGGCTCAAATTTTCATCACTAGTGAGTGCACAGAATTCCACAATTTCTTAAATTCTGCCATATATTCTTTCTAAGCCAAATATCCTTAATTATGATTGATGCTGATTCATTTGGGTAATATATTTTAATATGTTCCTTTTAACTAAAGTACTAAAGGCAATGTGTTCTTCTAACTAGATGAATGGTTCTTCAAATTACTGTCATGTTGTTTGTCCATATTACTAAGGCCCTTCCAAGTCAGTTTATATTCAAGTGCATAGTTGTCAGTTATTTGCAGTTACCTGAACTCAGAAGTTACATAAAGTTGTTCAAAGGAGTCAACTGCCAACAAGCAGCTTATGTCCATAAAGGCTATATGTCTTTTTTTTTTTTTACAGTGGTCATCAAGAATTTTGTTATTTGTTTCAACATTTTACTGCTGAGGCATAGAATTGACTAGTGCAAATGCTTAGACACAATTTCAAGTAAAATGCATACATTTTTTTTCTGTGCAAAGGAAACACAATGGCATAAAGCTTACTTTATTCGTAGGTGATCCAGAGGACCTTAAAAAGGCATGTCTGCAAAACACTTAGCAAAAGAACAAAACAAAGGATTTCCTAGCCTCTTTTACAGAATAGTACCATTAAACTCCAGTGTGTTTTTGTAGAGTCTGTTTAAAATCAACAGAGCTAAAGCATTAAATCTATTTATATTCAGACTATCCCCAGAATTCTGCTTCAAGTAATATAAGGCTTGAGCAGTTTAACACTTAAGATACAACAGCTACTATGTTCCTTCAACCATATTGTCATCACTGACAACACCAAAGCCATCTCCATCTTCAAAATAGGAAGAAATGTAGTCATTTTCCTAAACCAATGGAAATTACTATATGTGTAGAGAAGACAATTTATAGAAGAAATATGATTTAAACTGCACTTGAGCACCCACACTTTAAAACAGTAATAGATTATTGGGAAGAAAAAAGGAAAATCCTTTAATGAAGTCCTGATATATATGAAACAACAGGCATCACTGTTTTCATGATAAAAAGGAGTAATTGTGTGTACTGATTCTGTCAGAAGTTCATTAGCTCTAACAGAAGGCATAATTAGCTACATGGCTTTTGGACTACAGTTGGCTCTCATCTAGTGAATCTATGTTGTGTATTTCTGTATAGTCCCCTGATTCATGAACATTATCAAGTTCCTCTCTGACTAACTGTATGGTGGACCAAAGATCAAAAATAGCAAACTATATACCCAGGTTACTTGAATGGCAGCACACTAAACTAAAGTTCCCCAAATACTCAAGGAAGGAGAACACTGGGAACTGCTGAGAAAACACCTATATTTTATCAAAAGAACTTGTCATAAATTACATTGAGTTTATTCTTGTGTTTTGCCTAGGAAAGGATTCTATGACTAAAGCACTGCACAGAGCTCAGGGGAGTCAAGCTGCTCTGCAAAAACATGAACAGCATCAAAGCAAATACATCCAGAATGAAGTAGTTTTTTTAGAAAAACAAGCAGAAAGTGCAATTTAGAATTATCATCCCTGCACAACCTCCTGCAGGTTTTTACAGATAATGCATATAGAACAAACAGACGTGTGAGGTTTGTCTCTAAAAGCTGGGCATCTTTGGCCCTTATAAAATTTGAGGCACTGACCCATTGTTAGAACTTCAAGCAAAATAGCTCCCTACATTATATACCTTAAAAGTGCAGTGGAATACAGTCTAATCTCTTCCAAATACCTGGTCTTGCAGTACTTGGGCTAAAATGCATGCATTTGAGTGCTATATACCTATGAATATGGCTGGCCTATAATGTCAACTGAACCCAGATGACATTTTAATTTATCTTATTTATGTATTTTTTCTTTTCAGCAGGCACTGCTGGTATCTAGGATATTGCATTTCACAGCCTAGGGTCAGTGTGGGAGAGATGTGGAAGTTTACCCAAAGTTTTGTCACTAAGAAGGCACGTAGTCAGGTTTTCAGTTAAAATATCCAGGGAAACCAGAAAGAGGGAGGGGAGGTGTGTAAAAGTAAAGCTGCCCCTGTGCATGGAACTGTATTGATCCCAAAACCATTCCTGCAAGCTAAAAAGGGAGAATGGTAGGAACCTGGTTTGAATTTCTGTGCAAATTCTCTTGATTTGTTCACCTTTGTTCCACCATGGTTAAAGTGTCACCTAAATTATGGGTCCTCAAAATACAACAAAGACATGTACCAGGAGTTCTAATGGGTCATTGATCGGCTATGTACAAACTTCCTGACTCATATATAACTCTGTAGCATCATGATTTCACAAAATTAAAAAAAAAAAAAAAAAAAAGCCTAAATGTATCATCAGGAGTCCACAAAAAACCCTAGCCCCACATCATTTTTGCTTTTAGGTGCACCTGTTTTTTAATCCAATCAAATTCTGATGGTCAGCTGATCTTTGCCATTATAACATGTAGAGGAATGTACTTTTAAGAGCCAGCAGAGAAACTGGAACTAAAGAAAGAAAAATTCCCCCAGTGAGTAGTCATTCTCTTTTTATGATCTCAGGGTGAAAACTATTGTGCATAGGCTTACAAAAGCCTGTGGTTTCTTTTGGAATAAAACCCCAGGTATATTCCGGTCCCACCTTTGGAGATTTTGCAAATGAATATTTAATTTTCAGTTGAATCTTATATGTATCATGCTTCTCAATGATGCTCTAAAAATGAACAAAGATTCCAGCTGAGCCAGTCTCTGTGACTATGCACATTCCCATTCCTTTTTCTGTTTTATCTGTGAACTGAAAAATGACACATGAAAGACTTCGAAGAAAACAAACAATTATTTAAAAACAGACAGCTGAACACAGGAGGCCAAGTGTTTCTTCCCACAGGAGGCCACAGATTTATTAATAAGCCACAGAGAACTTAAAATAAGTTATGGCATAGTAGAAAACACTTTGAAAAACAAATGATGCTGTGTAATAAAAATCTGTTTTTCTGTAAGAACTACCACTACCAACTGCTTTTCAAGGATTACAATTCTGCAGGAAAAAGCTGAAAATAAAGTAAAATCAGGGAAAATAGAAAATAAGGCACATTAAATTGCATATAAAAGGTTTAAAAAATTCAAAAATCAACCAAATCATTAACAAGATAACTGAGAAACCAAAATATAAAGGAAACCTGAACAGCCAGCTACTACTGAGTAGAAGGATGAGTGCTGTCTAAAGATACAAGTTTTCAAAACAAAAAAGATTTGTGGATCTTTTTTTAATTTTTCACTTTTACATATCTTGTAAGTTAATATGGTGCATCAACACAAAAGGCAGAAAAAAGGAAGGTAAGTCTGTTCCAGTAAGTTAAAACATCCTACAGAAGCAAAGCAAAAATCACAAAAGGCGGACTAATACAATATTTAGGGAAAAAAATCTGCCAAAAGTCTTAATGTTTTAGACTAATTAACATTTCTAGCATTTTTTTTTCCTCTAACGATCTCCATTACAGTTTCTGTCTCTCAACTACCATGTAATATTTGCTTCTTAAAATACATAACATACCTTTTTTGTTTGCCTTCTTTGGTTTCATCTCTCTTGGGAGTCTTCTCCAATCTGTACAGAAAATAGCTTTAATATAGAAAAATGATGATTTATGGCAGTAATCCTTCCCCTCCTACCAGGGAAAGGAAGAGACCCCTTTTGTGCTTGATCCTATTTACATGCATGCCAAAATGTTTTAGCACAAAAGTTTTAGGGAATTCTAGCTGTAATTTAAATTGAGGAATGGGAGTCAGGATTACCATTTCACCCACATAATGACAACTGGTTTCTATCCCAAGGAGACAAAGTTCAGCCATTCCAGTGGCCCAGGTCCAGGGGCTCTTCAACTTACTTATTAAGTAATTAAGTTTGCAGTAGTGAGCTATAAAGATACGGTTAGGGAAGGCTAATATTATAAAACATAGCTTCCCATAACAGACATAAGCTTGGATTATTTTTAGTAACATCAATGTTTGCTCCCAGTTCAAAACTCTTATGGAGTAAGGAAAAGGAGAGCAAGAGTGCGAGCTAAAGTTTGCATTTGTGCCGCCAATCAGTTGTTACAACAGAGTAAATAAATAAAAGCAGATTCTTTCCTTTTTTTTTTTTTTTTTGACAAAACAATACTCACCTTGATCTGAAATAATGCCAAGTACAATAACTCTCAACAAACAACACTGGAAGGAATATATGACTTAGTAATCATTTCATACTTTTTTTATTGTTTGAAAAAGTGAATCAAATACTTAAAAGATCAAAACATTTTACAGGTTCACAGAAAATTAGCCTTTGATAATGTCAGATATTTCCTGGTGTCCGTGTTTCCTGCTCCTTTGCATTGTCCTGGTACTTCTGACTATTTCTCAATTGCTATAGAGAAAGTGTTATTCAGTTCACGGTCAAGGCAATCCAGACACAGTCCTTGATATTACCTGTAACTGAGCATACAGCATATTTTTCTAATCCCATGTTGAACAGTTTCTTGTTGTCAAACAGTAAAAAACCCCAAACAAACCCACTCTAAAACAAACAAAAAACACCCAATACTCCAAAAATACTATAATTTATTCTTTTATCCTTGAAAAGCATGGAATTGTTAAATTTATTCAGAGACTAGGTTGAAACATCAAATATAACACTTAACTTTGTACTCTTCAAGAGTTTCACAATCCAACCTTTATTACAAAACCACTGAGTAACATTTAACATCACTGTGTTAATCATAAATAGTATCTGGTATTCCCAAGTCTCAAAAGGTTGTGTCTGATCATCAGCTTCTAAGACTTTCAGTATTTCTGCAATGGAAAAGCTTTGCATTCTATCCAAAACAGCACCTAAACACTTGAATCCATTTAACCTCCTTCCAGGAACAAGAACTAAATTGAGAAATTCATTGTAAATAATACAATAGTCATACAGTGCAAGTACATCCATTTATATGGAATAACCTTTTACATACAATCTATAATGCCAAAAGCAATACCAAAATTTTATTATTTTTAAATCAGTCTCATTTTTTCTTGCCAAATTACCACATGCAAAATCCACTTCGTGCAAAATTACTGAATCTGATTGCACTGTTAACCTAAGGATAATATTTGCAGATATTTTACAAAAAAATAGTCACAAAGATAGCCTTTGACCTTTCGCATCAAAGACTTCTAGCACATAATCACTGACTCATAGAATCACAGAAGAGTTTGAGTTGCAAGGGACGTTAAACATCATCTTGTTCTAACCCCGCTACCATAGGCGGGGACACCTTCCACTAGATTAGGTTACTCAAAGCCCCATCCAGCCTGGCATTGAACACCTCCAGAAATGGGGCATCCACAACTTCCCTGAGCAACCAGTGTCAGTGCCTCAACACCCTCACAGTAAAGAATTTCTTCCTAATGTCTAATCTAAACCTACTCTCTTTCAATTTGAACCCATTCCCTCTTGTCCTGTCACTACACGCTATTACCCCACCTTTTCTGTAAGTTCCCTTCAGATACTGGAAGGCTGCAATTAGGTCAGCCTGCAACCTTCTCTTTTCCAGGCTGAATAATCCCAATTCACTCAGCCTCTCTTCACAGGAGAAGTTCTCCATCCCTCTGATCAACTGAGTGGCCTCTTCTGGACTTGTTCCAACAGGTCCATGTCCTTCCTGAGCTGGGACCTCAGAGCTTATGCAAAACCACAGGTGCGGTCCCACCAAAGCAGGGAAGAGAGGGGAACAATTCCTCCCTCAATATGCTGGCAATGGCCTAACGTAGGTGCAGCACTTTGCACTCACTCTATTAAACCACGTGAAATTCCCATGCACCCACTTCTCCAGTCTGTCATGGTCTCTCTGTATGGCATTCAAACCTTCAGGTGTGTACTCACCAAGGAAAAAGAAGACATCATGAATGAAGTTAAATCTTAAACTTAGTTATTATGAAGGCAAACAAAAAACCTTCTCAAAATTGTGCATGGAAGAGTCTACAATTAAAATAACAGCGACTGAAGGGGCATTCATAGATATAGGAAACTATCAGCAAATAGAGGAAAAGAAACTAGTAGTTTTGATTTCAGATCAAGGCTTTTTAGTGAAGAAATAATTGCTGATGCCATCAGTAAAAAATACATTGACTGATTCTTGCCACTCATAACTAAGGAACTAATTCCAAACCACTACCAAAGTGGCAGTCACCCAGTCTTGGCAGATACACCTACAGGAAAATATAAGTGATTAATAACTTGCATAGTGGGGTAAATAAAGAACTTTCCATAGAATATGCCTGCTGTTCTCTCAAAATGAGTGTTGAATGATGGAAATCTCTGCTACATGGCACATTAACACATCAAAATTTCCAGGTAGAATGAGATATGGCTTTCATTTGCTACCTGAATAATGAAAGATAGACAGATACATCCTAACTAATTAAAAAGTTTCCCTTCTCACACTTCAAAGGACTATTTGGCTCACAGATATTGCTCTGAGGTTTTATAACAATCCATTCACTCTTGAAGCAAAGACAATTTATGAAGTTCCTGCCTACAGCCCACCCTATAACACCCTCCTAGTTTTACAAGATGTTTTGTAAACAAGGTAACAGAAAATATCTGTTAAAAATAATCTACTCTACAGTTTTCTTAAAGCTAGACCACTTTTGCTACAGAATGCAGTCCCAGAGACAACTCCACATTGCAACTGAGATAAAACCAAGCTTTTTCAACGGAAGATCATCACTGATGTAATTATAACCCACCCCTCAGATGTGGCATTTTTGCACAATTCAAGATTCAGTAAAAAGACACCTCAACTTACCAACTTACCCTTGCAGAGGTGATGAGAACATTTGAAGCATTATTTGAATCTATAAAGTGGCTGTCTACGGGCTTTCCCTGCAACTGTCAATTTTGGTAGGAAAAAGAGTTTTCAAAACTGCCAGTTCTACTAAGGAATACACTCAGCAACAGAGAGAAATCTCTCCATCTCAGAAAGAAGGTTTCAGGAACAAACATAATACTGAGGTGAACAGTAAGAATAATCACATGAGGTAAAGTCAGAAAAGAGAGATAGCGTTGTCTCATAAAGGAGATGGTTCCTTGGAAATAATCCTGGCTGGCTCTCAGACACAGCAGTTTCCCTTTTAGCAAGCTTCAAGCCTGACAAAGATCAAGAGCACAGCTAGCCTCTAATGAAACGGAAATCCAAACACACTGAAACTTGTTTACCCAGAAGATGAAAGAGGACATATGATAAAAGAGTAATTAAAAATTCTTGTATCATCATAAAAGGATCTAGAAATAAGGATCAGATCTGTTCTTGCCTCACAGCCAGTTTTAACTGCACCACCTGGCCTCCAGCTGCAGATCAGGGGAAATACTCAGTCTTTTGTGAGCCACATCATCTAGCTGGCAATGTGTTCACTGCTCACACTGCTGCTCCATTTCATACATGGCTTTAGTATACGAACAACTGGACAGTAAGGAGTGTTACAGTCAAAGCCTAATTAAAAAAAAATGCATACAGTTTCAAAAACAACTAGAATTCACCATTGCACCATGAACAGAAATGAACAAAAATTCTGAGGGGATTGGATTATGCATCTGTACATTATCATCATGAATATTTACCCAGAAAATATTCTGATGGGTTTCATGTGGAAATGAAATGTTACATTTTACATGATATGTCAGCTCTCATTATTCAAAATTGCCACAAGATAGGAAGGAAAATATTATCCAGTGTTTAGCCACTTCAGATTTTTTAAACACTTTTATGAAGCTGTAACAGCACTTGAGATTTATAACATTCGGAATAAGCAGTCAGCAGCTAATAAAACTAGGCAAAAAAATCGTGAATGAAAAGAAGCACTTCTCACAGTAATAATCACCAGTGACTTCTAGATTTACAATATCCTCACAGTATAGCAAACAGACACATCAGTCTTTCTGCTCCACTTTCCTTCTTTCCCACTAGCTCAGTTTTCTGACCAGGAAGATTGAATTTTAACAGTATAATGATGTATGACTGGATTTCAAGTGTAACTCCAGCATTTATTGTTATCAAACAATAGCAAAGCACTTAATTTTTAGTTATGTGTAAGCAAAAGAAAATCTGAGGTCCCACAGAATAAGATCAAGATCTGTCTTCTAATCTAGCTCTGCTTCTAATAAAAACTTCAATAAATCACTTATCTTCACCTCAGTCTTCGTATTTCAAAGGACTTGTCAGTAACACAAATATTTCCTGAATGGACTTGGAGGAAAAAAAAACTGAGTACCTTTACAACTTCCATCTATTAAATATAATATTGATTATTTTTAGTGTGTCTTTACACAATTTCAATGAAAGCTGAATTCAACACTAGTATTTATTGCATATTTCTTTGCTCTGATGAAAAAGTTTAGGGTATTGTAACACATAGAAATACCAGTTTGGCTTGTATTGGCTAGCATATAATTAAAAAGGCTGCATGTAGATGGTTTATATGTTTATTACTGTATATCAAATGGAATAGATGTTTGATACCTCTCTTTTCCACACAGTAGTTGCTTTCCAGTTACAGCACTTCAATAAGTGTAAAAGCAGAAAAAATCCCTATTAGCTTAATCTGCCATTTTTACTTCCTCGTTATAAGAATGAAACTCATCCTCAACACATGCTTTTCACTACCTCAGCCTTCACAGAATAATAAGTAAAGATATAAATAAAAAGCACAGAAACAAACCTTTGATGTTCATCTCCTACTGTCAAGAAGTATGGCATTTTTTTCATAGTTTCTCTAAGATCTTGTTTTAAGGCCAACATGTAATCTTCATCTTCTCTTATTTTCAGAGGCACTGGCTTGTTGTTCGTACTCCGTACAAATTATGTTTACTATTTATAAGGTCCTGATAGCCACTTGTCCTAGGGTGGCTGTATGATGCCTTTATCCCCAATCGTCTGCCCTGTTTATGTTGAAGTCTTGTTCCAAGAATGAAAGGAGGAGGGAAGAAGCTCAGGGTTTGTTTTCAAAAAACTCACTCCCTCCTCCACATTCCGGCTCCGGGACGGTTGTTGTCTGCAGACAGACGGACAGCGAAACAGAGCTCTCCTTTGCTTTTTCTAGTTAGTTTTAGCTAGCTGAAGCAGAGAAGTTCCCTAGACTGTGGTTTTTTTCCCTTTCTCTGGACCTGCTCTGGACTGAACACCAGAAGAGCATCAGCAGCTCACATCTGTGGCCCAGCGGGCCGGGCCTGGGCCGCGGCATTGCCAGCGCCGGAAGGACTGGTCAGAGACTGAGTGAGCTGAGCTGCAGCCCGGGGGGATTTGCTCTGAATTTGTCTCTCTTAGAGTGGCAAGAAGTCTTATTGTTTAATATTGTCTAAGTTCTCTTGTGTAATAAACAGGTTTTTTCCACTTTTTTCCTCCAGAAGTATTTTCTCCCGAACCAGCTGGGGAGAGGGGCCAATTGACTCTGCTTTCCTAAAGGAACCCTTTTTGTAGGGGGGGAGGGGAATTCTTTCCCCAGACTTGCCCTGAACCAGGACAAATACATTATTTTGGCGCCCAACTACCGGGGCTCGAGAAAGTGGAAAAAACCTTTATTCCTCTACTGATTGCATGCTGGTTGTGTTTGTTTTGTAGTGGGTTAAAGCACCCAGTAGCCATGTTGCTTACATCCATAATGTCTCTTGGGGTGGAGGCCTTCATGTGGTTCTGGTCACTAGGCCTTTTTGAGGTTTTAGTACTTTTCTGGTCACTAGGATTGTCCCTTACACGCGGTTTTTACAGTAGAAGAGCACAGATTAAAATAGCTATTGTGCTGGCCTTAGCAATAGTGATTTATAAGGCGCTTGTAAAGATACTGGATTCTGTTCAAAATATGTATGCTTTATAGTTTTTTCACCCTACCCTACATCCTAGTTCCAGTAAGATGTTCTGGAAGTTTATTAGTAATTGCACCTGGTTTGTTAGAGGAGGAGCAGAGGATGAGGTTTTCCAACCCCTCCTTTCCTTCTTCTCTTTTAAATCTGTTATGTCATTTTTTGAAAATGTTCAGTCTCCCCTGAATGTTAAAGAGACCCTCTTTCTGGTATTTATTCTGGGAAACTCCCCGGGAAACTTCCTTTATACAGCCTGCAGTTTCTCTAGAGTGAAGGCTGAAAAATCCAGAGGGACTGATAAAACCCCTCATCCAGATGTAGAAAATCCTAAGTAGTGTGGAGAATAGGAAAAAATAGGCCAGACCCTAAAGGAATTTTCTAACCCTGTAGAGTGGGATTTTCCAAGTGAACAAATTCAGAACCCAGATGAGGTAGGGAAATACCTGAAAGAGAAGTGCCATGATGACTCTAAGGAGAAAAGGATCATTGCAATAAGCTGGGCTCTGGCTTATGCTTATCGCACACTGCTAGATACTGTAGGCCAGCAGACAGAGGCAGGGGGGCAGGGAGATAAACCAGCAGCAATCCCAGTCACTCAGTCCGCAGCCAACCCCCCAGTTACTCAGGCTGTAGCTAAACCAGACAGTGAACCTAAACCACTGGCAGTTGCTGCGGGAAAGAAGAAAAGCAAAACTGACCAGCCAGGGACTGATGATGATGATCCAGAAGAAGGACCCTCAAAGCTAATTACTGACACAAAAGCCGAAGTTAAGGCAACTGATGCAAGATCAGAAGCCACTACTGAGTCCTATTCCCTGAAAGACCTTCGTGGCCTAAGGAAGGATTACACTCGACGACCTGATGAGTCTATAATTAGTTAGTTGGTCCGTCTTTGAGATGCTGCAGGGGAGGCTACAATTCTAGATAGTAGCGAAGCGAGACATTTGGGATCCCTGTCACATGATCCTGCCATTGATCAAGGAATGATGAGGGGGGCTAATCCTCGCAGCCTCTGGGCACGGGTTCTGGACAGTGTAGCACAAAGATACTTGTGTGCAGATGATCTTTATATACAGCAAACCCAGTGGAAGACTATAGAGCAAGGAATTCAACGCTTGAGGGAAATGGCAGTGGTAGAGATTGTCTTCTCGGATGATCTAGACACTGTAAATCCAGACTTGGTATCATGTACATCTGTGATGTGGCGAAAACTTGTAAGACTTGGGCCAGATGAATATGCTTCTGCTGTAGCAATAATGAAGCAAGATGACAGTGAGGAGACTGTGCTTGATATGACAAAGAAGCTCCGAGCATATGCAGATGCTGTACATGACCCAACACACATGAGAATTGCAGCAGTAGAAACACAAGTACAGAAACTAAAAAAAAAGATAGAGAACAAGATAGAGGAAAATCTTAAGAGATTCAGGGAGGAGATTAAAGAGGACCTTCTTAAAATTTCTGCAGTACAGATCAGAGGTCCTGGTACCCAACGCAGACGTCCCTCAGATAAAGAGAGAAAGTACACCTCACAAGCTGAACTGTAGGTCTTCCTGCGCGATTGTGGAGAAAATATGAGGAAATAGGATGCAAAATCTACTGCTGATCTGGCACAGCGGGTGCGTGAATTGAAGGGAAGCAAGACTCCGAGAAGAATTTTCACCAAAAAGGAAGCAGCTCCAGTGACCCATAACCAAACTGCCATATATGATGATGATAACGATATTTTCAATCCCCTTGAAGGAACCTCCAAGACATATGCCCCAGAAAAAAATGATAACCAGGCTTAGAGGGGCCCTGCCTCTAGCCAAGTAGAGGCTAGAGAAAACCGTATTTTCTAGACAGTGTAGATTCGTTAGCCTGGCACATCAGAACCACAAGAATATAAAGCTTTAGTCGACACTAGTGCGCAGTGCACGTTAATCCCATCAAACTATGTGGGGACAGAACCTGTTTCTATTGCTGGTGTGACAGGGGGATCACAGGACTTTACTTCAGTAGAAGCTGAGATCAGCCCAACTAAAAATGAGTAAAAGAAACAGTCTGTTGTAACTGACCCAGAGGCCCCATATATTTTAAGCATAGACTTCCTCCGAAGTGGGTATTTCAAAGACCCAAAGAGACTCAAGTAAGCATTTAAAATAGCAGCTGTAGAGACAAAGAGCATCAAGCAATTGAACAGCTTACCTAAACTATCAGAAAACCCATCTGCAATAAGACTTTTGAAAGTAGAAAAGCAACGAGTGCCAATTGCGACCTCGACAGTGCATCGCCAGCAGTACCAAACAAATCAAGATGCCGTGATCCCCATCCACAAAATGATCCGTGAACTAGAGAGCCAAGAGGTAGTTAGCAAAACCCATTCACCCTTCAACAGCCCCATCTGGCCTGTGCGTAAATCCGAAAAAGAATAGAGATTGACAGTAGACTACCGTGCCCTAAATGAGGTAACTCCACCGCTGAGCGCTGCTGTGCCAGACATGCTAGAACTCCAGTACGAGCTGGAGTCCAAGGCAGCAAAGTGGTATGCCACTATTGATATTGCCAATGCGTTTTTCTCCATTCCTCTGGCAGCAGAATGCAGGCCTCAGTTTGCTTTCACCTAGAGAAGCGTGCAGTACACCTAGAACCGACTGCCCCAGGGGTGGAAACACAGCCCCACCATCTGCCATAGACTGATCCAAGCTGCACTAGAAAAGAGTGAGGCTCCAGAACACCTGCAGTACATTGATAACATCATTGTGTGGGGGAAAACAGCAGCAGAAGTATTTAAGAAAGGAGAAAAAATCATCCAGATTCTCCTGAAAGCTAGTTTTACCATCAAGAAGAGCAAGGTCAAGGGACCTGCTCGAGAGATCCAGTTCCTAGGAGTGAAGTAGCAAAATAGACGGCATCAGATTCCTACAGATATCATTAACAAAATCACAGCGATGTCTCCACCAACCAGCAAGAAAGAAACACAAGCTTTCTTAAGCGCCATAAGTTTTTAGAGAATGCACATTCCTGAGTATAGCCAGATCATGAGCCCTCTCTACCTGGTCACTCGCAAGAAGAATGATTTCCACTGGGGCCCTGAGCAGCAACAAGCCTTCACCCAGATCAAGCAAGAGATTGCCCATGCAGTAGCCCTTAGCCCAGTCAAGACAGGACCAGATGTAAAGAATGTGCTTTACTCTGCAGCCAAGAACCATAGTTTGTCCTAGAACCTTTAGCAGAAAGTGCCTAGTAAGACTCGAGGCCGACCACTGGGATTTTAAAGTCAAAGCTATAGGGAGTCTGAAACCAACTATACTCCAACAGAGAAGGAAATTTTAGCAGCCTATAAAAGAGTTCAGACCGCCTCAGAGGTGATCGGTACAGAAACGCAACTCCTCCTGGCACCCCGACTACCAGTGCTGGGGTGGATGTTCAAAGCAAAGATTCCCTCCACCCACCATGCCACCAGTGCCACATAAAACAAGTAGATTGCCCTTATTACGCAGCGCGCCCGGATTGGAAAATTGAATCGCCCTAAAATTTTAAAGATAATTACAAACTAGCCTGAAAGTGAAAACTTTAGTCTTACAGATAAAGAAGAAGAAGTAGCACATGCTGAAGAAGCGCCACCATATAACCAACTGCCAGCAGAAGAAACACACTATGCTCTTTTCACTAATAACTCTTACCGCATTGTAAGAATAAAACAGAAGTAGAAAGCAGCCGTATAGAGTCCCACACGACAAGTTGCAGAAGCTACTGAAGGGGAAGGTAGATCAAGTCAATTTGCTAAACTCAAAGCAGTTCAACTGGCCCTAAACATTGCTAAAAAAGAGAAGTGGCCAAAACTCTACCTCTACACTGATTCATAAATAGTAACCAATGCTCTGTAGGGGTGGCTAGAGAAGTAAAAGAAAGCTAATTAGCAACGTAGAAGAAAACCAATTTAGACTGCTGATAAGTAGAAAAACATTGCCACCAAGGTAAAGAAGCTACCGGTAAAAGTTCATCATGTAAATACCCATATCCCCAAAAACAGAGCCAATGAAAAACACCAAAACAACCAGCAAGTAGATCAAGCTGCAAAAATAAGAGTATCAAAGATAGACTTAGATTTAGCAACACAAAAGACAATTGTTCTTACCACAATGGGCCCATGATACCTCAAGCCATCAGAGTAAAGATGCCACTTTTAAGTAGGCACAAGATCAAAGAGTAGATCTAACCATAGACAGTATATCTCAAGTAATCCACAACTGTGAAACATGTGCTACCATCAAACAAGCCAAGCAAGTAAAGTCCCTGTAGTACAGTAAGCAGTAGTCCAAGTACAAATATAGAGAGGCCTGGCAGATTGACTACATCACACTGCCCCAGACACACCATAGCAAGTGTTATGTGCTCACAATGGTAGAAACCACCACAAGATAGTTAAAAACCTATCCTGTGCCTCATGCTACCGCCCGTAACACCATCCTAAGCCTTAAAAAGCAAATTCTTTAGAAGCATAGTACCCCTGAAAAGATTAAGTCCGACAATGAAACTCATTTCAAAAACAGCCTTATCAACACTTAAGCTAGAGAACATAGCATTAAGTAAGTATACCATATTCCCTACCATGCACCAACTGCAGAAAAAAAAAAAAAGTACAATAAATTGTTAAAAACCACACTGAAAGCATTAAATAAAAGATCTCTCAAAAATTAAGAACAGAATCTAGCAAAAACCACCTAGTTAGTTAACACCCGAAGCTCTACCAATCAATAAGGCCCTGCCCAGTCTCAGCTTTTAAATATAGTAAATAGAGACAAAGTCCCAGTAGTGCATATTAAAAGCTTATTAAAAAAAACAGTGTAGATCAATTCTGCCTCAAGTACAGACAAACCCATTCGTGAGATTGTCTTTACTCAGAAACCAAATTGTACATAGTAAATAATACAGAGAGATAGAAGAACACAATATATACCTCAAAGAGATCTAATTATTAAATGAGAACTATGTATAAATATCACTGTTTGCTGAATACTGCTGCCATTATCTGTATATAGTTGTATATTAAATGTATAATGTATCTATTTATAAAGTTTAAATATATATATTAGTTTTAGTAGTAAGCTGACGATATAAGGATAAAGGGTAGAATGTCCTAGGGTGGCTGTATGATGCCTTTATCCCCAATCGTCTGCCCTGTTTATGTTGAAGTCTTGTTCCAAGAATGAAAGGAGGAGGGAAGAAGCTCAGGGTTTGTTTTCAAAAAACTCACTCCCTCCTCCACATTCCGGCTCCGGGACGGTTGTTGTCTGCAGACAGACGGACAGCGAAACAGAGCTCTCCTTTGCTTTTTCTAGTTAGTTTTAGCTAGCTGAGGCAGAGAAGTTCCCTAGACTGTGGTTTTTTTCCCTTTCTCTGGACCTGCTCTGGACTGAACACCAGAAGAGCATCAGCAGCTCACATCTGTGGCCCAGCGGGCCGGGCCTGGGCCGCGGCATTGCCAGTGCCGGAGGGACTGATCAGAGACTGAGTGAGCTGAGCTGCAGCCCGGGGGGATTTGCTCTGAATTTGTCTCTCTTGGAGTGGCAAGAAGTCTTATTGTTTAATATTGTCTAAGTTCTCTTGTGTAATAAACAGGTTTTTTCCACTTTTTTCCTCCAGAAGTATTTTCTCCCGAACCAGCTGAAGAGAGGGGCCAATTGACTCTGCTTTCCTAAAAGAACCCTTTTGTAGGGGGGGAGGGGAATTCTTTCCCCAGACTTGCCCTGAACCAGGACACCACTAAATATACAGGTACATTAATAAAAGCTACAAGAAACATATAAAAAAGAGTGCAACTATGCACTATACTATTTCTCAAGTACACTTCATTACATCCTGATATGCATAGTAACTATGTTTACACCTAAATTTATACCTTATAACTTTATCTTTCTGCAAAAATGTACCATAAGATCAAGGAAAAAATTATTAAAACTGTTACACAGTCATTCATAGTAATCCTAAACTCTTAATTGCCAAAAGCAGTTATTCTCACCAACCTAACTTTCTCAGAAACCAGTCCTTCTCTCTTCAGAGTAGTGTTGTTCTTAACCACTTCTATGATACTGTTACAGCTACATTAAGTATGATATCTGGATAACATGGACACTCTTCCCATGACTATTACCATGTAAACAGGTTGTGTTGTCTAAAACCAGGCCCTCACACAATTGTTTCTACCAATTGAATTTAAATGAATTGTTAAGAATTGGATTTTTGGGGTTTGAGAGAGGTTTTCTTGTGGGGTTTTTTGGGGGTTTGTTTTGGGGTGTTTTGTTTTTGTTTCACTTTAATCTTGAAAGTGAGAAAGATAAATATGCAAAAACAGTTTTTAAAATATCTAGAACATCTACATCTACAGACAGAATTACAGAATGGATGTTGTTTCTCTCATGTGATAAATGGTGCTTCATCAATAATTAAGTGGCAGGCTGCAAAGCATGAAGTGCTATCACAAGTCCCAGATCTGGACCATGAAAGGAGCTTACTGCTTCCATCTATATTTGCTAATTGGCCAACACTTTAAATCACTTGCTATTGCTGATGGTAAGCTGGTGCTCCTTAATTGGGTTTCTATTTGCATTTACAGAAACTTTGTATAAACTCAGAAATTGTCTAGCTTCAAATAATTTCACTGTAAGTTAGTCAAAGCTATAACATACTTTTGGTCATTGTCCAGTCATAAAATCAACACTTGAATTTTTTATTGACTCTACTATACAGTTAGGTTAACTCTGATTTTTCTGAAAGGCACCAGATTTCCCCTGAGAAGTTTAACTCGGTTCTGAAATTTTGTTCACAGAAGGAAGAAAGCTTTTTTACCTTCTCCATGGTATACATTAAAAATACTGGGGCTAGTAATTCTCCTATAAGGCTGCCTGTACCTCAAAAGATGCAGTGTATACGGAATTCAGATGGCACAGAACTGTGCTACCATGCGGACTGCAACGTTCACATAAAAAGCAGTCACAGATGACTTAGTAATATGAAACACCTTAACTGTAATGCTGGATTAAGAGGATGAGTAATATACGGTTCAGTAAGTCAAAAGCTTCCCTGCACATCAAAACACAGTCAAAAAAATGGTCTTTATTCCCCTTTGATTTTCAAATACATTCTAAATGCCAAGTCTCAATTAAGCTCCCTTAATTACACAAAGTATCTTTCACTTATTTTCAAACGCTGGCTTCTGCAGTACAGGACAATCATACACAATCTTTCGTGTTTGCATAAATAGTAATTTTCTAAAATCAGCAAATCTATTTATAGCTTCAAAGATTAATGTAAACTCATTTAAGACAAATTCAAGTATCCAGTGTTTCTATTCTCGTAATGTGCAGAAAATCATGATGAGGACTTCAACGTGCTAACTCCTTGCAAGCAATACAATTAAATATGGGATACAACAGTTACCAAAGGGGCAGGAAAGCCCCTTTGCTGATGATTTAAGAAAAATGGTGACTTATATTATTATAAAATCCAAAGTTCTTAGGGGTGTTCATATATTTCATTATGTTCTCTAAACATGAGTGTGAACACAGTTTCCCTGAACACAGAGTGTGCTCCAAGATACTGGCTGTACTTTCTGGAAATGGTGGTGGAAGCTTACAGATGACATGAGGTAGAGCTGCACCTTTACCAAAGCAAACAGCCTCCATGTTGAAGGCAAATGAAGCATGTCCTCTTCCTCTACCTGACCCAGCCATTTGGATGCACTGAAAATATTATAGATTTTTAAACAAATATTTTCCTTACATGTTTCAAACTGATGTACATATTAACAAGAAAGTTAGTGTCGAACAATTATTACAGTCATTTTAAAACCAGAGGTCATTTTTAAGTAGCAAACAGTTTTCAATGCCCATCTTAGATTCTTCCACAGACTGTAAATTTGATACAAGCATCAAATCAGCTTCATTCTCTTATTTCTGCTAGCCACCTCTGCATGCCTGAAATTGCCTCCTAACCTAGGAATTTTAAGCCATCTGCTTCTAAACCTTAGATGCACTGTATTGAGTTCAACCAGAAGAACCAGAAACAACAAGTGAAAAAGAGTTTAAGAACCCTGAACTTTCTGTGACTACATTCTAGTGTTTTTTGAACTTTTCTCCAAAAACCAGTTTGTGTTTGTCATTCATGACTTCTTCATCCTGACTATTTTTTTTTTCTTTTATCTTAGTAACTATTTTTGGATCTTGATAAAGTGGCACTTTATCAAGACACTTTATCTTTGCCTCACAAGGCAAAGAGGTAATTAAGATAATCAAAAGTCATTAGAAACTCCAGCAGGACTGCAAGCTAACTGCTGAAAAAAAAAGGATGTTGTTTCTAACTGAAATATTTTAAAAAGTCACAAAAGAAGAGCCTCCAAAACATTTACAGTCACATCTCTCCACTTTCACAGTTTTACCAACTCATTTTCATCTCATTAATAGCAGAACCCATGGGTTGACAAGTAAATCCAAATGTGAGAATGGGGGAAGATGTCAATAAAGGGAACCCAAGAGAAGCTGAAGCACTGTGATACTGCTCATTCCCACATGCCACTCAGATTGGTGCAAGGTCCTAGCCCAGAGATCCCATGAGCTGTTCACTATTAACTGCAAGGTCACTGTACTTGCTCAATACAACCAGGTTATTCCAGACTTACTGCTGTACCTGTTTGAGTGCACCTGGTTCACCCCAGACAGAAGCAAAGGCCTTTTTATTAAGGCCAGAGAAAACATATTGATGGCAGATTTTTTCCTACTTGTTACTTTCAACAGAAATAAGCTCTATGTGGATAAAGCAAAATCATATTCTATATTTCCATGTCACTCTGCAGCACAGAATACTGTCTAAAAATAAGCAGAGAGACCTAAATAAATATTTTTGTAAGAAAAACAAGGGAAGGGAAGGGAAGGGAAGGGAAGGGAAGGGAAGGGAAGGGAGGGAAGGGAAGGGAAGGGAAGGGAAGGGAAGGGAAGGAAGGGAAGGGAAGGGAAGGGAAGGGAAGGGAAGGGAAGGGAAGGGAAGGGAAGGGAAGGGAAGGGAAGGGAAGGGAAGGGAAGGGAAGGGAAGGGAAGGGAAGGGAAGGGAAGGGAAGGGAAGGGAAGGGAAGGGAAGGTTCTCTGAAAATAGGATGAAAACCAAGATGTGAGACTTGCAGAATGGAGAAGGTAAAAGACACTGTAAAGCCCAAAGCCCCAAACATGAGCAATTATCTAGATGTAAACAAACAAACAAAACAAAAACAAAAACAAACAAACAAAAAAAACAAACAAAAAAAACCAACCAACCAAGCAACCAAAAAAACAGCAGCAGAACAACACAACAAAAGTTAAACAAGATGCTGAGCTAGCAAGGAAAGGCATTAAATGCAGTGAATATGAAGGTCCATTTTTTAAAAGCTGCTTTAAAATTAATTCCTAGTAAATTTGCTTATAATTAGTCTGATGAGAAGTAATAAGCTTTAAAACTAGCAGCATTTCAACTTCACTTTTTTACCCAAAGTTACGTTTTTTTCAAAACCTCAGAAGGTTTATGTTTACTGACAGCACAAAGTGACAGTGACAGATAGAAAAATCCTGAAGAATTGAGTTGGACAAGTAAGCCACCAAGCCTGACAAAGTTACCAGAACTAGTGTTCTGTTTGCCTTGGGTGATGTCTAAAGGATTACCTGGGTGTATTTTTTTGGTCATGGGTAGTTCGTATGCCATTTATAAAAGAGAAGATTTACAGATTTAGGCTTTTCAAATTCCTCCACACCAATGCATGCCGTTTCTCGGGCAGTTACTCAGGGGAAAGCAGCTGATGTTTCTGGAGGGAAAGGCCCGTGGAATCCGGATACCCGACAGCTGCGGGGCGGCTGGTGCAGCAAGAGTAGATTTAAGTAGACTGAGCGCTCTGACGAGCTCTCGGTATCCTACGCTTTCCTCACAACGAAACTCCTGATCGTGTTCTGCTGGTTCTGGTCCTTGATTTTCAGAGGCAGGTGCCATCAATTAAAGGGAGGAACATATACAGAAGAAAGTACTGAATTTTAAATACTGAGGTTTTATATTTTCTCTCTCTGCCGTGTGAGCATACCCCTCTCAGCTGCTCTCCGCTCCTTTCCCGCTCCCTGCCCCTCGCTGGCCCGTCACCCCTAGAGGGTCCCGCCGCTCCCCGCACGGCCGGGGCGCTTCGCCTTTACTGCCCCCTCTGCCGGCGGATCTCAGTAAGGAAGGTGGCTCAAATACGCGGTCCCGCACGCTACAGCTCAACCCCCCCAGCCTCTCCGGATTCCCCGACTCCTCACCCGGCACCATCATGCTCCGTCTGCCGCTGCCGCAGTGGGCCGGGCCCGCGCCCGCCCCGCCCCCCCCGCCCGTGCCGCCGCCGGGGCGCTGGTGGGGGGGCTCGCGGGTCCGCAGCGCCGGCCGGGTGATGTCGGCGTTGGAGTGGTTCGCGCACAAGCCCCTGGGCGGCGGTATCTTTTGGATCCAGGAACGCTTTTACGAGTCGGGCAACCGGGCCAACATCTGGCTGGTGCGGGGCTCGCAGCGAGACGTAGTGATCGACGCGGGGCTGGGGCTACGCAGCCTGCCTGACTACCTGCGTGACGCCGGGCTGCTGGCGCCGGCTGAGGGCGCCGGGCCGCGGCCGCTGCTGGCCGTGGCCACCCACGTCCACTTCGACCACTCGGGCGGGCTGCAGCACTTCGACGAGGTGGCGGTGCACAGCGCCGAGGCGGCGGCGTTACTCCAAGGCGACAACTACGAAGCCGTGACGTGGCTGTCGGACCGGGAGGTGGCGAGACCGCCGCGGCCTGGCTGGAGCGCACGGCAGTTCCGCGTCCCGCCCGTCCGGCCCAGTCGCCTGCTGCACGAGGGTAAGTGGGCGGCCTCGCCGCTCCGAGGGGTGCGGGGGCACAGTGCTCTGGGGATCATGGAGCAGCTTCTTTGCCGGTGAGCGCCTCTTGGTTTACCCAGCTCGTTGTATAAAATAATTAAATTGATTAATTTTGTCACTCCTGCGAACCTAAAAGCTACCCGCAGTCAGCATGGGACCAAAAGACGCATAGTGGGTTAAACCGTTTCTACCGTTTCTGAAAGTTTTGGCGGCCGGGGTTTTTTCCATCTAGAATGAGAATCACTCAGCAATGTTTTAGGTGACTAATTGAGTACCCCAGGTTTATCCTTAGGCTTCAAACGGTATGTCAGCAGGTCATGTTCTGGCATTTGGTGACCTTTATTGTTTATAAGCTGTCAAAACATGGAAAGTGTAGTTAACAGAACAATTCCTGAAATATGTACTGAGAATACAGTTTTTGTTTTACAGAATTTGTGTGAATTTTACATAAATACATCTACTGAATTTTACCTGATTTACGTAAAATGTAAAAAATCACTTGTTACTGATGTAGCATTTACAGACGTGGCTTGTTGCAGATAAAAAAGATCATTTAGCCTCTAATGGGAGACAGTGACTAGGGTTTTTGGTAACAAAACACCTAAACTGTACAATACTGTTCAGCAGATGTTAAAGGGTGGGTGTCAGACAGGTGACACCTTAGGCACAGTGCTTACTCTCTTCTTGGCTTTATTAGACCATCCCACATAGGTGCTGGAAAAGCAGAACTGAACTTCCTGAAGGCTTCAATAAAGATTGGATGACATTTAACTATACTAATAGTTAAATAACTATAGTGATATTTCGCTATAGTAAATCAAGAGAAGTTTTAAGTTTTTTTTTTTTTTCCTCAAAAAGTAGGGAGTGTGGATTATTTAAAAAAATACTTTTATAAAAGAGCAAGTACACTGGCTGCTAGAGTAGCATCAGAGTTTCTATTAACTGAGGCATGAGACACAAGTATCAGTTCAGTGGCTGGTACAATTAAAAGGCATTAATATTTAAATTGTCAAAAAAAAGACCTAATGGTAAGAAAGTTCTATTTTTATGTCTTAATGAATGAGATGAAGAAAGTGTGTGGAGGCCTGTCTTGGTTATCCTCCAGCAATTTATGTTTTAACCTTTTGCCTTTTAGGAGTAACAGCAATGCAATTCTAGAGGAATTCAAAGGGTAAAATTATAATAAATTGTGAAATAAATTCTTTGCAAACTGTCAAAGGAGAACCAGCTTATATGTGTTCTATTTGTGTCTCATTTTATTTTCTCTACTGCATTGCTTTTCACATTGTGCAATTTATTAGAATGTGAATATATTCCATTAATACAACCCAAGCCTGTGTTAACTGTTAGTGTCATTGGAAGATACCTTTTTGCTAAGTTTATATTTCAGACACCTCTTTAGCACTCACAAAGAAAATAAATGCCCCACTCCCATTGTTGTGATATGTAGTATGTATAAACTCTGCATATGAGTAGGTAGTTCTCTTTATGTCATTTAAGAAACGTAGCAAATGCATACAATTTCCTGTAACAAATCTGTTTGCAGGGGATGTGATCAACCTTGGAGATCGACAGCTCACTGTCATGCACATGCCTGGTCATTCACGAGGCAGTATTTGCTTACATGACAAGGACCAGAAGATTTTGTTCAGTGGAGATGTGGTGTATGATGGATCTATGATCGATTGGCTTCCTTACAGCAGAGTTAGTGACTACATTGCAAGCTGCCAGCGCCTGATGGAGTTAGTAGACAGAGGTCTTGTGGCAAAGGTACTACCTGGGCACTTTAACATATTTGGAGCAGAAAGGCTGTATTGGTTAGCTTCCAACTACATTTCCCAAGCTGGAATTTGTCACAAGATTTCTACCTGTGCTATGAGATCCATTGCAAGCATAGCACTTCATGTTGCAAATTCAAGAATCACTTATCAATGACAGTCAGTTTTGTGTGATCTGTCACGTGCTGTAAAACCACATGGGTTGTGAAAGCATCAATAACAAGCAGAAGCAGTATGTGTTAGCAAAAAGATGGCCAGTTGATACAGGTGAGCTTAAAAAAATCTCTGTTTTTTCCTACTTTATGCATATTTTTGTAAAAATTCTGTAAACTAGTAGCTTTAGCCAAAGCTATCGTTTTTCTTTCTACTTTTTCAGAGCATGTTCTTACAATTGAAATATATTGTTTTATTTTTGTTACAACTCTGGCAGATGGATATATATGAAAATGAGAGGTTTTACATTCATGCCTGAAACCTTGTTGATATAGTACTAGACTTGTGATTATTCATCACCTCCTGTTCAGGTTTTGACATAACAGAGCTCTTGCTAAGACCTAGCGTGTGCTAGGAGCAGTGCCGTTAGGTCACAGCAGGAGCAACATCTGCAGGACTCAGTGAGCAGAACAAGATAATTCTGCAGCCATTGCCACCTGTTGGCATGGTATCTGCTGCACCTCTCACTACTTGAAGGTTTATCTTCGCAAAATACTCGTCTGGCAGTTTCTTTGGAATACACTAACACATGGAAATTGTAAAGATCAAACTTTGAAGCTGGAAGTCACAGATACATCAGTTTATCACAAAAGCTTTTGGTGCAGGCTGTTGAGGCTTTCCTGTTTCCTGGTGGGGTGCAAGGAACCACTGCACCAGTTAGTGAGTGAGGGAGCAGGCAGGAGCACTCTCACTCACCAGGCTAGGGAACTGTTTTGCTTGTAGGCATGTGAGTTAGGAATTAGAGAATTTGTGAACTAGTGAATTGATGTGTTACATTACCCTGTACAAAGTGGATTGAGCTTTTGCTGGGTTTGTCTATTTTTTTCTGATCAGCTATTTGGAGAGTTTGTTGTTCTGGAAAGCTGAGAGAAAAGCTTTGTTTGTTTATGCTAAAGGATATTTTTATGTGATGGTGTTGTAACTTGGTTGTTAATCGTCTCTGTTAGGGGAGGGGGGAGGGATTGACACTTTAACGTGACCTTGCCATAGTGAAGGTGCTGCATTAAGCACCCAGAACACTTTTTATCACAAAGTAAATGTAACTCAAATTGTTTATTGTTTGCATCTGAAGTATATGCTGCACATGGCTGTTCTGAAATGTAAAGTGTGTTGCATTGAGTTTGTTCCAAAAAAAAATGTTGAATATATTGAGAAATGCTAAATAGCATTGTAATTTGCTTATGAAAATTGAACGTGTGATATTTAAAAGCTGCTGAAATGGTTAGAGTTTGTGTAATTATTCTAACAGTTTGTATATATTTAACTTTTTTTAGTGGACAGTGTCAGAATTTATTTTTGTACATAGACATATGTTCGTAAAAAGACTGCAAATGTTTCTCTCAAATTTTAGTGCAGTTTAACTTCTTTATTTGGCTTTCACTTTATGCAGAAGATTTTGCCCCCATCATAGCCAATAGTAAGGGAGCCAGAGGTTTGGGCTCTGTCTAAGGCATGAAGGAGAGGAAGTTGATAGCCTTCTAAATAGATGCAAATTCTCATGGAAAAAAAGGCCAACCTATTACTAAATTAAAAAAGCATCTCTGTCTAAAAATGATAAAAGCAAGTATCTTATGTAAGGCTTTTTCCCTTTCACAGATGACTGCACTCCTGCCTTTACTGTGAATAGGATTTGTACTGATTGTTGTTGCCTAGTTCTTCTTAGAAGTGCCTATCTCCAAGCTGAAGCAAAACTGTGAGTGGGCAGGCCATGGGCAGAGATGCAGCACTTGAAAGACCTGTTATCAGTCAGTTCACAGTCTCTTTTTTTATTGAGAAATCCATGTACATCAGTGTATGACATGAGGAGTGTTCAGTGGGTAGACATGTCATAAAACCAAGAAGTGTTTATCTTCGCCTCAGCTGGCAGAGGAAGAAATAAAAAAACAGCCTCGGAAGCAGGCTGAAGGTATACATATCTCTAAATCTTACACCAGTTATCCAGAGGATGCCAGGTTACCTGTTACCTGTCACAGGTTAACTGACAGTAATCAAATTCCTGCAAATTAGTTGACAGTGGTGTAACATCAGTAATAATAATTCTTTTTAAACAATGCTTTTGTGAAGACTGTGGGAGCCCTGGTGGTAACCCTGTGCGTTAAAGTAGTCACCAAGAAATCCAAAGCCTGCCAATATGGATGTCAAGTTGCTAAAGTTTTGCAGATGCTCACAAGATCACTTTGAATTAGCATTCTGTGTTATACCACTATCAGTTTATTTGATCCAATACTAGAATCTCTGTAGCCAGATTTTACTATACTGTAAAGCCTGAGCTTTTACGAGAGGACTCACAGGCAACATCAGTTCAAAAGAAAGAATAACCTCCATCCTCCATCATTTGTGTTTAAATCTGTGCTCAATATCTCTATCAGCTAAGATCCTAAATAGCCAGATCACTGTCCAAATGCCCTATTAAGCTACACTTAAGTCCACTGAAATACGTAACCAAAACTTTGACTTTTTTACTTTACCAAAATCTAGGGGATAATTTCCTAGCTCAGAAATGAACTTTACATGCACATAACCCAAAGTGGAGTTTGTTAGTAAACTGCTGCTATAATCCAAATGAAAGTAGTTTTTTGAGGGTCATGAAATAGTTTTTTGTATTATAAGAAATTCACTACTAGATAAACAATATTTAAATGATCTTAAGTTAAAAAAAAGGTTTCTGATTATTTTTGTTAAGACTTACCAAATTTTAAATCATAAGAATTTGACAGTGGTCCTTTAACACTACTTGGATTAAATATTTTAAAAATACATTTTAAGTTTAAATACTGTGTCATGTGAGCATTTAGAACTGTGTTGATTTCTTTGTAACATCTAAATATAGGTTAATGCAGTTTTCAGTAGGCTGGGGAGTTGACATAAAAATCAGATGGGAAGTTTTGTTCTGTAATCTGTCAATGCTGTTATGATGTTAAACAACAGTTTGCACATAATGAATTTTTTCATGTACTATCATAATAAAATATTATAATCCTATGCAGTTAAGTAATAATTTCTAGGTATATCTCAACATAAGCACTTTTCATTCTAGATGGAGTAGATTTACAAGTTGCTAGCAGAATTATTTATGCTTCTGAGAAAGAAACTGTATTAAAAATGTTTACATACTGTACATGCACTTTGCCTTGTAAAAGCAGACATCTGTAGCCAAAGAAAAACTAAATAATGCAGCTCTGTTAAGGAGAGTGTGAGGGATATAAAGGTGGAGGAAAATGAGGATTTATTAATATTTAATGTTAAAATCTAGGTCTCAGCATTCAGCCAACACTGGTCCAAGTTCCTATTTATGCATATGTAACTTAAATCAGTAAGCACTACCTCTTGGGTCTAAAAATTCAACCATGTATTATCCAAAATACTGCTACTCCATCTAAACTCTTTTCACTTTAATTGAATTAGGAAGTATAAAAATGATCGAGAAGCAATGAAAAAAAATCATTACGTTCTATTTTAAATTTATTT
Source organism: Vidua chalybeata (assembly GCF_026979565.1). Taxonomy (NCBI): domain Eukaryota; kingdom Metazoa; phylum Chordata; class Aves; order Passeriformes; family Viduidae; genus Vidua; species Vidua chalybeata. Next base: position 60,884,589 of record NC_071570.1, on the reverse strand, counting down.
GACGTTAACTATTACACAAGGGAGCTGCTAGCCAAAACATTTTAGCTGTATTGCACCAGGTTTTCAGGGTCGTCAGAAAGCCGTTCCGATGTGTATCAGTAGTCCAGGCGCTCTAGAATGCTGCGAAGTCATTTTACTAGCTTATGCATTAGCCGTGCATTGCTTGGCATAGTGGAATCCTACCCCAAAGCCTGTTACTGCTCATGCAGGGTCCGTAGGGGCGGGATGCCCCTTCCTGTGCAGTGTCTGCAGGGTGGCAGTGTCCTCTCACTGTCTTGCCCACTGACCATGCAAGCACCGCGCTGGTGGCCACAAGCCAGGCGGGGCTACATTTACCATGAAAATAACAGAATCAAATATCAAACTAGAAACCAGTGGTGTTATAAGCCTGCTCCTTGCTTTTACTATGCTACCCAAAGTAGTTAGGTTACTCCTAACTACTCAGATTTTATTGGACATGCTAATCTCACAATAATTTAAAAATTATTGGTTAAAAAATTATTTTAGAGCTAACTGTGCATTTTCCCAGACATGCCCACCAGAGTCCCAGGGAGGCAATGAGGCATTCAACAGAAATAAAATTAGGAAAACAAACAAACAAACAAGCAGAAAGAGCCCTGACATGGAAAAAGACACAAAAGCTTAGGCAACGCTGCTGCGACCCAGATGCACAAAGAAGTGCATTCATAATCATCAAACTGGCAGTGATACTTGGTATGTTTTTAATTTGGCTTTATATTTTTACATACAATTTGTTCTAAGAGTGACATGAACAGAACTATTTTGACTTTCACGAAATCTTGCCCAACTTCTCCTTTAAAAATTCAGGATTAATTTGATTACAGTTCTAATATGTGATCTGATTTTGAGCAGCTGGGATGAGGTTTATAGTCCTCAGTTTAGGACAACAGAGTGGTAGGATAGTTTCAAATAGTAATAAAATAAGGACTAAAGAAGAATATACCTTCACTCAAAGGAAAGAGAGACCTGGCAGACGGCCCCACAAATTACTTTTAAAAAGCAATAGATGAGTTTGAAAATTAAGTAAAAGCCAGTAACAACATCTTTAAGTATATTTCATTATCAATTATTTTCCTTATTAAGCTGACAATATGTATGTATGGGGAACATGCTAGTGCATTCATAAGAGGTCGTTTTAGGACAGCTTTGAAAATGCAAGAATTTACAAGTCACTACTACCACAACCATGTACTTATTTTTAGCTATTATCATTTGAGCTTGTCTTTTCTCTTTGGAATTCTGTGCATCTCCATTTCACATACAGTATGAGCAGCGCTGCTAACTTAAATCAATTTACAAAGAGTGGCACTTTGGTTTCTGGAGCAATTTTTTAGCTTATAAATTTAGAAGTAGGGACCTGAATGTGGATCTCCAGTTCCCAGAAGCACACCCAGAGTATCAGTATCATGTATCTCACTCTGCTTGTCACAGAGCAGCCAGGGCATGGGTGCACCATGAGAGAGGACAACCTGGAAGCAAAGCACAGTCACAACACAGGCAGGGATTATGACCTCCCTGCAGAGTAACTTGACCTGTAAGCAGCCCAGTGACTGCAGACAATGGCAAGGTCATGACTCAAGTTCATGGCCAGGCCACGAAGACTGGTAAATATGTCAGCAAGAGCAGCACACAATCCAAGACAGGAATAACCCCAGTGCAGCCCAGGCAAGAACCAAGGGCCCCTATGCTGAGACCCAGGATCAACATGCAGAGGAGGTGAGAATGGGGGCGAAACAGTGCAATTTGGGGCTCTTGGTGCAGCTGGGGGCACCTCTTGCTATTTTCTCATACTTCACTCACCATTTGGTTAATGCTTCCTTTTCTCTCTGGACAAGTAAATGCATTCTATGAAACACAAAAAAAATTAATCTGTGATTATATTTGCACCACAGTACAGGTTGAAGGTCAAACCTGACAGTAATTTATTTGCTACCATCTGTAAACAGAGGTCAATTACAAACCTATTGCCTCTGCCTATTAGATCTGTGGACCAAGCATAATATGAATAGACAGCAAAATAGGTTTCATCTCTGCTTGACTTTGTTCAGGAAAAATGTGTCTTGAGCAAGCCAAACTCTACATATTCAACACTGTGTACTCAGTGTAAACCCATTAATAGTTTATTACTGGAAACACAGGTGCAAACCATTTCCAAGACAAGCTGTCAGGACTGAAACGCCTGTAGGAATTTTTCATTGCCTGAGAATTTTCAGTCTGTCAAGCCAGACTGCATAACGTAGTATTAGCAAGGATCTGAATATCATCATGGTCCAGTTAGTGACACTGTACTATGTTGTCAAAGCTAGTTATGAAACAGCCCTTTTTTATGAAGCAAGACACAGTGACAATTACTTTGTCACAGACTAGAGCGCTGAGGCAGGACTTTTCACAAATCTGAGTTTTCTCACCACTGATATGAGCATTTTCTCTACACAGATATGTAATGTTGATTCACTGACTGTTTTGCAAGACACAAAACTATTAGTGTCAATGATAACTGGAACTATACATAGGTCTTAGGTCTATATATATATGCACTATATACTATAAGGTCTTCAGTCTCCACACAGTACATACTGCTTTTGTTATGAATGGGGTCCACTATGTCCAATTCGATAAATCACAAGATTGAAATTTAGCAGCAATTTTTAATTGGGGTATAAAATAAAAATAATACAATCAAATATAATAAAGTGGTTACAAATAGTAATTTGGCAATGGTTCGGATAAAGCATAAGCAAAACCTATCAACTGGGGGACAGGGAGGGCTTCCCACCCTGTTTTCCATGCAAAAGGCGAAATGATCCAAACACAACTTTTATACTGTATGCTAATACATATTCATTAATATTTTCCTGTAAATCTCCTCCCATTTTCAATTCTTGAAGCCTAGGTCACTATACTACACAGTGCATCCTCCTGTTGTTGATATGGGGTCTCCTGGGCTCTTCGGTGGTCTTCTCAGAGAAAGGCCAAAGGTCTTCCTCACTTGTCCTCTGGATAACCTGACAGGTGGCGCATGCACATTAAGTTTGGCGTTATGTAAGTAAGCACTATGTTCCAATTAAACCTTATTTATTTCATAGATAAGACCACTATTTTAGACTCCCTTTCTGAAATTATCCCAGCTTTATTAATCTTCAAGGTAGGTCCTGCTCTGAGAGTTGTCTTACTCCATCTTTTTGGATGCCAGTTTTGGTTTGGGAATCAGTTCCTGACTTCCTCCATTCCCAAGGCCAAATCCAACTCCTGCATCCTGCTTTCCACATGTATTCTTGAAGAAACCCTCTGCTTCATAAAACTAATCACATATACTTTTCCAATTATTTTTCCAAATTATTGATGTAAGTACAACTTATTCAGCACAAATCACATCCATTTATCACATTTTCAATCAAATTTTTAGCAAGGCAAAATCTGTACAAGTGCCGGAAATGCTTTTATAAATGCCATTTTTGCATGCACCTCCACAGCCCACCACACCTCCAACAGCTGGAGTGAGTCAGTAGTGAGCAGGCTCTGGGGCCACGGGGAGTTCTTCTGACACAGTCACCACACATCCAGGCTACAGCAAGGCCAGTAGAAGCACTGACCACAAAAATCAGATTTATTAGCCAGTGTGCAATAAGCCAATAATTACACACTTGAGGGAGACATGGATTATTTATTTCAGAGTTGCAGAAGCCTGGGTGCTGCATGGTATTCCATGAATCAAGCATACCATCAAAACTCTTTAGTATTTTGTGTATTTATACACATTTTAGCAAACAAATGCATTAATGTTCACTGGCTTCAGGTTACATAGTTCTCTTAATTATTACTTTATCTTCTGATGTTAATTATTCTCTTACTTCTCATGCTAATTAGTCCACATGCCCAGTCCTTCTCGAGTCGGTGGACAGCTTGGTAAGTGGTCTGCTGGAACTGGGGCTGATTCAACACAGTTGCTGAGTTGCCTTTATTAATTTCTTCCATATCTTGGGAGTTCTGCCAAATGTCCTTGGGGCCCGTAAATTCTGAATTGTTTGTCTGACATCACTGAAACACGTCGTGCCCTAGACCTTAACACGGAAATTAGGACAAAAGATTTGTCTTTCTAACCCCTGGACATTACTTTAACCTTGTTTAGTAGCGTCTATCTGTTTCAAGGATTAAATCTCCTTTCTTGTTGATTAGGCTTGAAAATCAAGATCAAACATCAAGAAACATCCTTCCTTAGGAAAACTTTCTCGTGTTGCCCGTTTGGCAGCAGAAACGGCTCAGCCGCCGCAGGCGCCATCGGGAGCCATCGCCCGCTCGCAGCGGGGACCGCACTTTCCGCTCTGAGTGGCAGGAGCTCAGCCAATAGTAGAGCGCCTACGGCTCGCAGGCGGGAGTTTATCGACCCTCGGCCAATCAGACTTAGGTAATTGGTGGGGGCGTGGTTTGAGCGGCGTCGTTAAGGGCAGGAGCGCGGCGTCACCGGGCTTGGACGTGGAAGGGTCGTGTGGAGGAGGGGGGGTCGCGTTTGCGGGACCCAGCTGCGCGGCAGCGGCACGATGAGCCTGGCCCTCAGGTCGGTACGGACACGGCGCTTTCCTTGCTTGCCCCGCTCGGGGCCCATATGTGGTGGGCGTCCCTCAGGACCGCGCCGCCCCCGTTCGGGAGGTATTGGCGGAACGCGGGGCGCATCAGGCCGTGGCGGGGCCTGGGTCATTCCCGGCCTCCAGCCTGTCACATCTGATTCCTTTGGCGCGGCGTCTGGCCTTGGGAGGTTCGCTTCTGAGTTGTCTGATGTGCTTTCAAAAGGCCTGTGAATAGGCATAAAGTTAAACTGCTCGGCTTTGTTTTGTTTCTAAATTCTGATTTAGTAGCTATTGCATAAAGGCGCCTGGCTTATGAGTCCCAGTACCTGGCAAATTCTTGTCTTCAAGTGTAATTAATACATTTACATGGCACCTGTTACCCTTAATTTTCAAATCTAAGAACTTCATGCTTATTATGGTTAAAATAGTTACAGAAGTGGTACTGAATTACTTGTATTTGAGTACTGCTTTGTCTTTTGATAAATTATTTTATGCTAAGCACTAAATGAACACTTAAGTACACAGATTGCTCTTTCAGAAGAAATCAGTGTTAATCTGCTCTCAGATTTATAAATGGATTTCTTCATCGTAGCTCACAAAATCTGGGCTCCCTAGATCTGAACTACTCTCTTGGTCCTAATTATGTAGCCATCTCAGAGTTATTTTAGTCCTTCCAAGAGTTGTAATAATCCAAAGCCTGTGTGAAATCATACTGTCACAAGTGGTCTGTTAAGAAAATCTTACTTTTTGAGGGTATTGTGGTTTGAAGCAGCTCAGGTTCTGCAGCTTGCACTTTTCTTATCTGTATTTGGGTTTTTGCTTCAGTGGTTGTTGAAAGCAAAGTCTAGATAAGTGTTTAATCTTAGTTTTAATTAAAATTAGCAAATTGTTAACAAAGAAGGGCATATTAATAAAGAAGCAGCTTATTAGAGGGGATTTGGAAAGTTAATCTTGCAGTTTTCTGTTCACTGATCAGTAATCTTTATGCATTCTACCCTAGGTGATGCAGCACTCATTCTGTCTCTGGTGCAAAAGAACAAATGAGCATAAAAAGCCTATTCCTGAGAGTATAACATAAACTATGCAGTAATTTATGTTAGGAAAGACTTCTGGAAGTAATCTAGTCCAGCTTCCTGATCACAGCAGTTTCTACATAAAGCTAGCTGAGGATGCTAAGAACATTTCATAGTTAGGTTCAAAAAATTTCTGATGATGGAGACTCATTTCCAGTGGAACTATTCTAGCATGTCACCACATGCATTGGGAAAATGTTTTCCCTTAGATCCAGCTGCAGTTTCTCTTCCAGTTGCAGTTCTTTCCCTTAAATTTTGTAGCTTATTGTCTCTCGTCCTTTTACTATGCTCCTCTGAAAATATGAGCTTATTCCTAGACTAGCCAAAGAAAAATCTTTGAGCAAGATTTGCTGATTTGGGGGGATTGTCTCTTTCATATATACCAAAACAGAGCAAAAAAAATCTTCAAAACAGTGTGTATGTGTGTGATCTAAAGGATTAAAAAAAAAAATCCTACTATTTATCTAAGTACTATTTATCTAAGAATAAAATTTATCTATGAATCAGATTTATCTAAGAATCAAAACAGTGTGTATGTGTGTGATGTAAAGGATTAAAAAAAAAATCCTGCAAGTACTATTTATCTAAGAATTGTTACAGGTGACAAAGCTGATTTGTAGCACCTAATGCTAGCTTTAGTAGCCAGACTGTGGCCTAGTTTGGCTTCCACTGGTCTATCAGTATCCATATTTATTTTATTTTTTAAGCTACAATGTAGAAACTAATTGTTTTCATAAGTTGTATAATTTCAACTGCTAATCTAGTTTGAAACCTCAAGAAACCTTTTTATCTGGTAATTTTTCTGTCCTCTTTTTTTTGTTGTTGTTGCTGCTGATTATTAACAAAAATGCCTGTTTATTTTGGGTGGGAGACTGGAGGTGTCATTCAGATTTCACAACAGAATTGTCTATTTCGAATGTTATTTTAAACTGGGAATACAAACTGGGAAAATATTGACTAGGTAAGGTAGTGATTTCTAAAATTATAGTGAGTTTATTATTGGTGGAAAATGTTATGTACAGTGGCATCTTCCCCCTAGAAATTTGTTACACTATGTTTCATTTTCTTTATATAGGAATGAGCTCTCAGTAGATAAAACTAAAAAGAAGAAAAGAAGAGAACTGACTGAGGAACAGAAGCAAGAAATTAAGGATACCTTTGAATTGTTTGATACGGACAAGGATAGAGCGATAAATTACCATCAATTAAAGGTAGAAGTTTCCTTTCATTTAAGCAATTTTATAGCAGATAATGCATCTGTTCCATAGTGAATCCTTAAGATGCTGGCTATATCTTTAAAAACTTCTTTCAAGATGTCTTGCTGGATTAAAGGAGTGAAAAAAAAAAAAAAGAAAAAAAAGAATGGGAAATTTCTATTGGTATAAGAATAAGCTTTTCTCCTCACTTTATATACTTCATGCATAACAGAATTGCTATAGCATTCTAAATAACCCTGGTATAATTGCCAACCAGGGATAAGCATGGACAGATGGAAAAACTGTCCAGGGATAAGCTTGGACAGAGGGAAAAACTCTTGAAAAACTGTTTGATTAGTTCTAAAGACATTGTAAAACTTAAAGCCTGCTGTTGGTTTCAGATGTGTAGGTAAAATATATAAATCAAATTTGTAAAACTGTAGACTACAAGCCAGAGCTTACCTGTATTTATCAAAAGAAAGCCTATGATTTGTAGGAATAAGGTGTGCTTTTTGAGGGAGGCTCAGTAGTTGCCCTTCCAAAAGAAGGATGCTCCTAATGATAGCTATTAGCAGATGGAGTTTAGGATATCTTTCTAAGTAAGGCCTCCCACCTGAAAGTATACAGAGTAGTAAATGGGGTTCACTGAACTCGCCTTAAATATTTTATACATTTTTATTCTAATTAAGACATCAAGAACAAAAAGTAGCTTTGGAGAGGCCAGTGTTTCAGTCACATATAGGATGAGATTTTTTTTTTTTCAAAGAATGCCTAATCCAGTGTATTTGCTCTATAGTGTGGCTCTACCAAGTAATTTGAAGAAGGAAAAAAGTCTTATTTTTACTTAATTTGCTACTGTTTGTGTGTTAGGTAGAACAACTCCCTTCTCTTTATTTCAGAGTTCACTTATTTTATTTTTGCTGGAAGTCACTGTGACTAGGGTTGTGCTGGGAACTCCCGTGGTTATGGTTATGCTTTTTCTGGTTATGGTATGCTTTGAATTCCCAGCTGTCATGATTACTTGAAAACCTCTTTCTTAGTTGTCCAATAAAGTATTGTCACCCCGAAGCTTATACTGTGAAAGAGCAGAAATACATAAAGAAAAAAATTACTTATCCCCGTCTCTACAAAATCAGCACATAGCATCAATTTTTGAATAACTACTTCAGTGGTTTTCCATGTGTGGTTAGCCTGTATTCATCAGTTTGGAGTAAGTTAGGTTGCTGTGTGCTGAACAATTGCCTTCTAAGGTGAAATGGGAAACTAAATGTAAACTTGTGCACTAATGGAAAAGTACAATATAGGTTGGCTTCTGTGTCTGACGAGAAAAGCAGTTAAAAGAGTAGTTCTAAATGCTTTTAGTATCCCAAGCTCTTTCCCTTTTATTTATTTTATTTATTATTGTAACTAGACCACTGTTATGCTCTTTCTCTCTTGGACAAGAAGGTAATCACTGAAATTAAAAGGAAAGTCTGTTTAGTGTTTATTTTGATCCTTATCTATGATTGCACTTCTGTTTTATTCCAAAAGGTGGCAATGAGAGCCTTGGGTTTTGATGTGAAAAAGGCTGATGTCCTGAAAATACTTAAAGATTATGATCGAGAATCAACAGGCAAGATCACCTTTGAAGATTTTAATGAAGTTGGTATGTGTTTGATTGTGTTTCTACCTCTAGAGATATTTAGCCTTTAATAGTGAGTACAATTTCAAAGTCGTACTTTGTGGACTTCTTCAACTATTTAAGAAATAGAAGTGGGAGATTTCATTTCATATTTTGCTTAATATAGGTCAGTAGTAAAGGAAGATAAATATTTGTTTTCTAATTTTTTAATTTGATATGTAGAGATGAATGATAGCTGCAGTATAAAAGGAAGTAGGGTATAGAAATCTCTTCAAGCTTACATAGAGGAATAAATGCTAGTATAAAGTGTAGATGTTCTTGTCTTGTTCATGGATCTCTGTAAGATTCTTCTTCCTGCTGTGGAAAAGGTATTTGGCATTGAATTTCATGGGAAGGAGTGCATACACAGACAACCAGACTACAGACTTCATGTATTAAAAAGATAGAGAAGTTGATTTTAAATACTGTACTACAAGAATTTTCAACTGTTGATAGAGCCAGTAGGACTAGTTGTGTCTTTTGTCTGAAATTTGTGTATTGTGAAATTTAAGTATTTAGAGTTTGTAGTGATATGCAGAATTTTTAGACTTGATGTTTCTTTGAAGATTTTAGGGGATTTTTGTTACACATAATTTATGCTTTTGCTTACACTTTATGTTTACCAAAAAGTATTCTGTGTGGGTTTACGTTTCTAGCTTATTATGTCTGTTATAGTTCATTTTGCTCATGATAGTCCCTTTTCTTCAAGGTATTGTAATTCTATAGATTTTATGGAACAAAACACTCCAGTACTTGCTCTTGGCTACAATTAGCAATCATCTTAATGTATCAAAACAATTAGTGATTAAAATGTGGCAACATTTAATTGTTTTACAGATTAGTACTGGAAAATATGTCTTGTTAATGACAGGTAATATTTTTGTAGTTATATTCCAAGTTGGAGAACATTATTTTTAGTTCTTTTCTGATTTATAAAGCCTATTTGGAAGTATTAGAAAGAAAATGAGTGTATTGATTTCATAGTAATACTAGTCTTAAAATTACATACTACATTATGTATTATATTATGTATATAAATGTATATTATGTATAAAATGAATATACTGTGCAATTACTTTTTCAATTCCTGATCTCCAGTCCTGTTCATTGTTTTCTTGTTTTGTCCTGGCTATCAATATCGACAGTCATTACATGCTGCAAGAAGCTAGGAAATTCTTGTAGAAAGCACAGTATATACTTGGAAGGGTATTGAACCTGTTGGAAAACTTGAGTTGAAGTAGCATACAGCTGTGGTGTCATATGACCTTGACACAGAATTAAGTATGATACCACTTTTAACAGAAAGACTGGGGAGTTAGATAAAATAGGTTACTGAGACATTAAGTGTGAAGAGCTGCTGAATATGGGTAAGCAATTCTTGAGCTATCAATTTCTCTTAATTTAATGTTCAGTTGAAATATATAAAGATGCAATTATATTTTGTCTTTTATAGTTTTGTATTTAGAGACATTTTATTATTTTTCAGTTGTCTTTTTTGCCACTCATGCAGCACTGTTTTTGTTTTAAAAGAAAATACTTAAATTTAGGGTAAATCTGCAGATATATAAACTTGATTGCTGTAGTTGGCTTATATGAGCATGGAAAATTCTCTCCTCTCAAATTAGCTAAGCCAGAGCAGACATTCCATCTGCAGTTAGTAGCAGATAGTAAGTGGTTCTTTCTGTGCAAACAGTGTTGATGTGATTTTAATGGCTTGATAATCCAAGACTAGCCCTGTAATATAAGACTAGTGGGTACAAAGATGAGGAGATACATTATTCTTGGTTTCATGAGGCAAGTTTGTATTTTCTGTTGTGGAAACTGACAAATGGTTGTCTTGAAAAGAATAATAAAGGCTGAAGGGTCCTTTCAGAATAAACATATTGTAATTCATAGCAGCATCCTGCTGTAATTCATAGCAGCATCCTTTTCATAACCCCATGCTTAGTCTTTTTTGTTTTCAGGTTTGGGGGCTGGGAGTGGTCAGTTGGTTGGTTATGGGGGATTTTGGGTTAGTGTGGTTTTATTTAAAAGAGAGGTTCTGTGTGGATCTTTTTCTTCACTTAACTGTTTCAGTGTTCTCCCCAGCTCAAAATTTGATCCTGATGAAAACATGTAGAGTAAAAAAAAATCACACCTCCATCTAAAAGAGCTGAGGGTGTTTTTTCTGAAAACTTGGAATTTTAAAAGAGAGGCATCTTGTGTATACTTTAAATTCCTGTTGGAAAATGTGTGGGAAGTGTGACTGTGGCTGAACTGCTGTGCAGCTTTCTAGTGCAACAGTTATGTCCCAAAGAGCAACTCGGCTTGGGAAAACAGAGGTGAGAAAGAGAGGTCAGACAACAGCCAAACAAATATGTACATTGAATTCTACAGAAATATAAGAACAGGTGAAATCAGACATGTGTTCTTCATATTGTCTTAGTTTGCAAAGGTCATTCTGAGTTTACCTTTCTGAATTTTGTAACTTAAGTATCCTTTTTGCAGTTACAGATTGGATACTGGACAGAGACCCACTAGAAGAAATACTCAAGGCATTCAAATTGTTTGATGATGATGACTCTGGTAAAATAAGTCTGAGAAACCTGCGCCGAGTTGCTAGAGAATTGGGTGAAAATATGTCTGATGAAGAACTGCGGGGTATGATTGAAGAATTTGATAAGGATGGAGATGGAGAAAGTATGTGTTGGCAAATATAACACCATATCATCTTGTTCTTAATTTTGTTCCCTTTTTAGGTGTTATTTTGTTGTGAAAATGTCCTCTTTCATTTCATTCTAGATTACTTTCATCTCAAGCATAATTTAGCTTATAAATAATTCAGACAATTGCTTTTGACAGCTACTAATCCTGGAGTCTTAAGAATTGAGTTGATTCACTACCATCTCTTATTCAACCAATGTCTATTAAAAGATGGGTGAAAGTGTAGCTGAAGGTAGAAGTAAGAGAGATTCTGTGTACCTACATTATATTTTTATTTCCTTATTAATCAGTAAAAGCAATAAAGTGCTGAGAGACAGTCTTTTGATCACTTATTCAATGTATCTTAAGTGGCGATGTGTCATTGTTGTGATTTCAGTTTTGGATATGGAGCATTAAGCTAATAAATCATGCTGGAAGTAGCCTGGGTCTATGTAGGATCAGCTTGCATGGCTCTTTAACATACTTCTGAGCCTTGGAGTGCTCAAAAGAATAGTGTGAAAAATGGGTCTGCAACTGACAAGGTCCATACAGAGTAGGCTGCAGAAGTTATTTATTAGGTAGATAAAGTATGAATTAGCAAATCAAGTTTGATACTATACTTGTTAAATCTTTGTGAACACTGAAACTTTTTTTTCATTATCTTCAAAACAACCTTAATTTTACATCAGAAACCTTAATAGGTGAATTTCAAGGATCACTCACTTAAGACCTTGCACCTAAAGACTGTATCAGTCCATTGAACACCATTCTTACAGGGTGGTGACTCAGGAGATTTCACTAGCAGGTCATCAATTTTTCCTGTGACAATGATATTTATGCTTTGGACTCAAAACTCACACGTATTAGTGGAAAAATTGTGTTGTCAGCCTTTTGACAGATAGTATTTATGCTATTCAACGTAGGTGTTATTTTTTGGAAGTCATAGCTGTAGAGGTGAGTGAAATTAGAATTCTTTGTTCAAATATGTTTTTTCATGTGTTGATCTCTTGGAGCTGCCAAATTATCTTTTTTTTTTCTCAGAATTTCTCAGAATTGTGGATTAATGTTCTTTTGTCACATTGCTATTTGGGTACTACATATGGGACATACACCATTAGCTCCTTTCAGGAGGGTTATCGAGTTATTATTTTGTGTCAGTGCTACATTTTTTTAAATCAGATTGATCAGCTAAGACTAAGTGGCTCAATTTCCTCTTATTCAGTCATCCATTCATTGTCTTTGTTAGAGCAATCAAGCAGAAGACTGAATATGGAAGAATGACAGCATAATGTTTGTGTATGGTGCTGTTTATCTTTAATGTTCTTTGTGTTTTTTGTTCTTTAAAGAAAATAGGCTGTTCCTAGCTTTTTAAGATTCATTCTGAGAAAGTTAATTATGCTGTGAATCACCATTTCATTTGTCTTCAAACACCTGGGTCATGTGGCAAAATCATGCTGTCATCTAACTCTCCTTTTCCTGCGCTGAAAAAAACGTTTGAAACTGTTAATTGTTAGCATTTTTTATTGATATATCAAATACAGATAGTAGCACTTTTGGTTTAAACCCTGTATTACATTTGAGAGATTGTTTTGCTCACAGTGAAATAAGGTATCTTGTATGGTACTCAGGTTACATGAGTTGCTTATGTTACCAGCAAAACCACTGAGCTGTACTGGTGGAGTGCAGTACTACACAGATTTCTGTAAAAGTATATTTGACATATTTTTGTCTCCCTTAGATATCTAAGTAATCTTACTTTAGTATTCTTGGGTTTAATAATTACTTCTGGTTTTGAGCACAACTAACATGCAATTTTGATAATCTTGTAGATGAAACTATAGGAAACACTGTCCAGTCTTGTGTCTTGGATTTTTGGCACAGAATTAAGACAAGTACCCAAACCCACCACTGAAAAAATACACACCTTTAACGCTGAAGATTCTAAGTCAATGTTCTCTTTCTATTAGCTGTGATTCTAGTTTGTTCTTTTATGATTACTTATGTCATGGAGGTGAGGGAAATCTGATGCCATGAAAATCTGATGTCTCTGCTTTCATGGTGCTTAACGTGTGGACAGATCCTACATCTGAAGGGGACTAACTGGGAGCACTTGGGTTACTGGGAATTGTAACTACACTGCTTTTTGAAGTTTCTTTGAATGTTCCAAAATTTGTTTGTCAGTATAGTGTTGTATTTCCACTTTGCAGCATGATTTTAAGGATGTTGTAAACTAGAGAATATTTTTGAGACAGTGTTTGAATTTGTGCTCTTACTATGTTGTTACTGTGATAAAGCTGTAAAAATGCTTCTAAAGTCATACAGTGATGGTCTTTTTGTGTGTTAGAACTAGATGTAGCTGTGTGATGGACTGGTATTTCAGAGCATAGTGCCCTGAGCTAGACTAAATATACTTGTTTCCTATTTTTTACATGCATCACAGCAGGACATATTTAGATTTTTTTGACATTTTTATTCTTTAACATAAGTAAATTTATTTTAATTTTCTTCCAGCTGTGAATGTAGTTCCTTCTGCAGTGCTTTGTTTAGGAACAGCTTGGGCATGTTGGCTGGGATGAATAATTGTCAGGGCTTTATATGTGTCTTGTCTTTTCAATACCACCATCTTACTCTAATCATTCCCCAGTACAGTAATTAGTTGCAGAGTGAACATGTTCACCGGTTAACTCTTTTACAGAAGCTATGTTTTAATGTATGAGAAAGATCAGTACCTCAGGTATAACTGCAGCAAAATAATTAATGAATGTGAATTAATGTATTATTATGACTTAATTTCTTCAAGTGCATTTGTGTAAAAATGCAGTTTTATTTTGTAAAAATAAAAGCACATAACAAAATAAAATAAGAAAAATTACATAATTTCTCTTAATTATGAATGAAGAAAGTTCAGATGGGGAAAGGCTTATCAAATGTCCATTTTAAATCTAACTAATTTATGGAATAATTGCTAAATTATCTTAAAATTTGTTTTGTATTTGGCAAGTGTTACAGAATGGGGAGATAGGAATAGCATTGTTCGATCTGTGGTGGTAAATTGGGTGTAAATGTTTTGACTTATGCTTTTAAGAATAAAACTGAATTTAGTCATAACTAACTGAGGTATTGCTGCTTGAGAAGTACTTACTTAATAAAATTTAAATACCATTCTTGACATTTTTATAGACCTTTAAAATAATACTATTTTGCATAGCCATCTTACATGTTTCCCAGGGATTTTTTTTTCTATCATATTTCACTTTTTTTTTTAGAATGTTTCTACTTCTATATAATTAGAAATAATATAAGTGATTATAAGTGAGCTAGATTCTGGGTTTAGTATTCCACATAATGAAGCTTGCATTCTGACTTCATGTTATATGAAAAAACCTGTGCAAAACCCTTGTTCTAGAAGCAAATTTATAAACACTTACAGTAATGGATCAGATGCAACAAATACTAACAGAGAAGCCTTTAAGTAAAGCACAGATATGCATTATTTCATTTTATGGTTTATTGTTGTTTGCAGTTTGTCTAATGATTTTCTTTTTTTTTTTTTTTGCAGTCAATCAAGAAGAATTTATTGCTATAATGACTGGAGATATTTAGCATTAGAAGAAAAGAAATTAACTGACCACAAAAGGGAGGAATTGTTGGCAACTTCCATTACAATGTTTTGTACTTTCATTTATTTTGGTAGCTGGAGTGGTGTGGAAAGTTAGTTGTTACAAGACCAAAACAAAAAACGGGTTACATGCACTGATAATTCAGTACTTTGTATCATTAAATATTATCACTAGGATAATTGATGTAATATTTTAGAACAAGTAAGTAATGCTGAATTTCAGAATGTTTGAGTAACTTTGTAAAATAGCCTTGTCTCAGATTTCTAAATTGTATCATATAAGAACCTTTTGAGGTTTGTGACTTTGTGTTAGCATTAGTTGTGACCTTAGTTTTGATACATGAGGTTTGAAAAACTTCTGTTTTAATAAAACATTCTTTACTACTACTTGAATGTGTTATTATTGTAGTTCAGTCTGAACTGAACTAGAAGGGACAATGAATCAGAGAAAAGGGTTTTTTTTCTTTTTTCATTTATAAGCTTTTACTTCTGCTCTTTTAGATGAACTACAACATTAAATGGGCAAGCATATTGATCTTCAAAGATGCCATTTATTAACTCTATTACCCCTTTATATGATAAGTGACATGCAACTATGCATAATTTCAAAACATGCTTAAATCACTCAGATGTCCACCAGCAATTCTCTCTCCAGTATCCACTGTTCTGATAGTTGTGGAGACAATGACAGTTGCTAAATTCCTGCAAGCCAAGTAGTATGCTTTAGAAGCCAATAACAAAAACACCCTACGTGAAATATAAAACATATTTTTTTAATCCATTAAAAAACCTGCAACAAACCCCCATAACTTCTAAGCAGTATTTTGCAATCTTAGAAGATTTGTGATGGGTTCTGTTAATTGGTTTGTTCTCGGTTCCCCCTGTGTGTGGTTGCACCCCAGTTACCTCCCTTGTCAATCTTATGTCAATCCTCCCTCCAATCCTTGAATTCCACTGGAAATTTCCCTGTCTGTCCATTAATCCCTTCCCAGGCACCTTCTCTGTCACTCAATCCTCCATCCCTCTTCTCTGGAAACTTCCATGAGAGGTATCAAGTGATTGGACCGGGGCCAGGAACTCCTCCCATTAAGCTCTTTCAAAAGTTGTTTTAATTGTCAGTTATCTCCCAGTTTCCCCCCTTTTTGTTCCCTTATTGATGGACAGCTGAACTCCTCCTTTGTCACTCCCCCTGTACATAAGGTGGTGTTCCTCTGATCTCGGGGGCTCTCCAGAGTGGTACCCCCTGAGGTCAGGAGCTCCTTGTTCTCCTCAATAAAAAATCTTGGACTAAGTACCCCCAAAAGTGCCTAGTCCCTTCCTTCACCATTGTCGGTCATGTCCTCCTGGGGAAAGGGCTCATATCCTTAGCTGCCCTTCTGCACTCCTGAGTGCGGAAGTGTTCCCTGCAGTTGGCGGTGTCAGAGCTAGCAGGGAAGGGCAGAGCAGCTGCCTGGAGGACTCTGCGACAGATTTGTTTGGGCAGTGCACGTTGAGGGGAAAAGATTGAGTGTTTAGGACTAAACCTATGGATGGCTCTTAACAAGTATTTTCTAGGATCAGTATGAGAATTGTCCAGTTCAGTAGCTTCTGATTTTGCTTTTAATTTTTTTTTTTTTTGTAAACTATTTCAGAGACACTTGTAGTTTCTGCAGACAATCAAAGTGTCAAGGAACTGGAAAAGTCTGTTTGTAATCTTTAAAAAACTTTTTCCTCTAAAATCCTACCTTTGAATGAGTCAAGTGTTCTAACATGCTGCAGTGGTCTTTAGGGGGATGGTACTATCTCTGTAGATGGCTGCTATTTATTTTTTGATAGGTGACCACTTCCTATGTGTAACTCTTCCAGTAAGATGTACTTTGTGTCTTCTGAATTGAGGCCTTATTTCTAGCTTTTGCAATATACTTGGTAAACCTTACTTTGTTCTTGCAGACATGGCAGCATTTGTTAGGGGCCAGGTAACAATAGTACAAAGTTACATAAACAGAGGCCAGTGACCTGGAGAGAGGTCTTGTAAATCACTTAGAGTATGGGAGTGACAGAGAAGCAGGGAAAAAGAAATGATCAGAATAGTGATACTATTTTCTCAATAGTACTGGTACTAATGTCTCAGTGTTTGATTTTTTTTTTTTTCCCTCATTTCATTGTTCTGGAGATTTTTGCATTTCAAAACAATGCTTGTTCTTTGCTGCTGACTGTTGATCTTGCAGTTTTATTTACTGGGGTTGTTGCAATTCCTGTTGTTGACTTTTCTTGATATTCACCACCTGACAACAATTGTGACAGATCAGAGACCAGAGCATGGTAAGATCTAATATCTAAATTTGCAACTGTCAGCTTGGCCCCAGCATTGACACTATATTCAATTCTCTGTGCTTTGTGGGGTTCACACCTATCCTGGTACTTTTCTTGTAGTTCTCTTGGTGTATCATAGGGTATAGATTCTCTGTTTTTTCTTTTTATACTTTGCCTGATATCATAGAGGAAGAGAGTAATTTGGTGGCACATTTTATAGTATCTATTGTAGAACAGTGTCAAGGTTCAGCAGTCATCACTACATATGTAATAGGTGTGCTGTTGAATGTGTCCCTTATTTCTAGACTCGCAAAAGTGGATTAGTGTTAAATGAACAAGGTCTGGTTTGTAGTACCTGGGACAAATATTCCTCTGTCACCTCTGCTGTGGAGGACAGTGATGTCTGGTGGGAGTCTAAAAATGACAGTTTAGGAAATGCCATTTCCTAAATGCAGTGCATTTCCATTCAGTGCATCCAGTGATTGCACTGAAATCACTGGAACCCCTTTTTAAGAGCTTATAGTAGCAATTGTTTGTAACTGTGCTAAATATCAATAATCTCATTAATTAATCCCTAATTAATTGCATGTAACTTTGAGGAAATTGAGAACTTCCAAATTAATAAAAATACCATGTTGGAATGCAGTGTACACCACATACTACTCTACTGGCTTATTTTAGAGCTGTCTTTTATGTACTAGGTTTGTGACATCAGTCATATTTGGTTTGTGTTTATTCATGGGAAAGTTTCCATGGCATAGTTAAGTCATCAACAGTCAGACAATGTTAAGGTTATATGTGCTGCATCATGTGGAGGCTCTGCTTGAGTTGAGAAACATCTGGAGTATTTTGCTGGTGTGCTTGACTTTACCATGTACAGCAGAGCTGTGCTTAACTGTGCTGCTGGAGCTTGGCAAAGAGGAAAAGGGAAACTATGACAACTTGTCTGGCAATAGAGCAGAGGCCAAAGAGGCAGTTTGTGACAGGAGGGATGAGCACAGAGCCACTGGGAAGGGACACATCCGGCCCTGAGCTCTAAAGCTAAGCCACAGGTCTGCATGAGAGGAATGGCAGCCCAAAGGGGAGGGCATCAGGGTCCATGATGATCCCTTTGTCTTTGGTCTCTGCAGTTCATAGTAGAGCTCATGGATACAACTTCTCTTCCTGCACTGTGGCTGCAGCTCGGGAAGATGTTTCTCTTGTGACTGGCATTGTTGGAGATTGTGTGGTGGTTAAGCCACGAAGCAGTGTGGAGAAATCCTTCAACTGTTAAATCCCTGCCCTAAGAAAGTTTTGCAGCCTATGTGCAGTTCTGGGATATAACAAAGTAAACTTTGTTAGCAGAAGTTTTTATCGCAAATTACACAAGAACAGAGGATAAGGACAATTGCACCAAATCCATTTGCCCCATAGATTGCTTGTAGTTGCTCATAACCCCTCACATATTTGGAGATTTTTTTTTGTGGACTCATATCTGATGGATGCACTGCTCTGTTGAGACAAATTTCAGGAGAAAACACCCTGAAATGACCATTTCCTCTAAAGAGAAACGGATTCAATAAACCTCTTTTCTTCTGCCAGTGCGGCAGGGGCAAAAGTGTAAAAACCCCTGTTTATTAACAAAAAAGAAAAAGGGTGCCCGCAAGGTACAGGAAAGGAAAGAAAAAAAAATTGAAGAAATGCTAGATATCGAAATTGCGAAACCTTACCCCACAGAGACCCAAAAACAGCCTTCCCTCGGCTGTCAGGCAATTTCCCCCTTGGCGCAGTTCCGGTCACAGCCAGGCAGGGGCGCTGGTGGCTCCCCAGCTAGGCCGGGCGGGTGCGGTGATTCCCCCGCGGCTGCAGGGAGCGCTGTAGCGCGAGTTTCAATCGTCTCTCTCACATGGTAATGGCTGACACAGGCGGCAGAAGGGATGGGGAAGGGGCTTCCTTTCCGAACCGCAAGGGGCAGCCGACCGTGGTGTCCCTACGGATAGCAAAAGGAGCTGTAGCAGGAGTTTCAGGAGAAGCAAGCTGGAACGGCAGGATGGCGTCATCCGGAGGTAGCAAGCAAGCGGCAGCACAAACTCCTCAGCTGCAAGCCGGCGGGGGAGAGGGGTGAAGAGCTGCAGTGTAGCAAAACTCCCGGCACAGAGGCAGGTCGGGGGGTGGGCAGCAGCAGCCCGGCTGCCGAGAGCAGCACCGAGGCTCCCCGGCTTTTCTGTCTGCCGGTGGCTGCAGCCTGGGTCTGAGCCCTACGGGGCGGGCAGTCCCCAGTGGGAAACGAGGCGATGCCGGGGTCCTTGGCGGGACACGCACTGGCTCTGGGCTTCCACAGCAGAGCAGCGAAAGAAGCCAAGCCGGCGAGCTCAATCACAGCGTCAAAGGGGAAAAAAAAAAAAAAAAAAAAAAAAAAAAAAAAAAAAAAAAAAAAAAAAAGGAAAAACCTACACAAACAGCAGGATGAAACGGGGGGGAGGGGGTGGGGTGGGCACGGCAGCCACTCCTGGGCACAAAACAAGACAGATCAAAAACCCCTCAAAATGGAATAGGATAAACCAATACACACTCATATAAGCAATTCTTTATTTGTTTTGGTTGAACTGGGTCCTGCTATTAAGCCGTAAATGGCTGTGACTGCAGCTTGCCTTAGTGCACAAGGAACCCGATTGAAGCAAGAGCTGCGTTTTCTTCGACCTTTCAATTAAATCAATACGTTGTAGAAGATACCTACTGGCATTAGGAAAACTTTTGTATAACTCATTTTCTCTAGTTAATACAGATGTAAGTCTGTAGGGATGCTTAGAATGTTCCTGTTTTTAAGTAAAGAAATAAAATTCTGCAGAGGGAAAAAGAGGGCAGTGTTTTTGGTGCTTCCCTAAGGTACAAGGGAAATATCTTGATAAATCTGTTCAGACACTCTTACTAAGATGTTACACATATTAGCACAAAATCAGTGGAAGCATCATATACTTCAAGAGAATGTGCAAGTGTCTTTTATGATTGCACAAATGGTACATCTACTGTAAAACTGTTGCTAAGCAAATGGAACTCATTGGCAATTACCAGCAGTCAGAAGTGATAGCTCTCAGAATACGTAAGTGGGAAATTTCCATATGTAGGTCTTTTTGAAATGACATATGAGCGTATTAGTGGTGGAAGTTGTATTTTCTACCTTTTAGCCTTTACTATTTTGAAAACCACTTATAAAAGAGTACTTAAATGAATTTCAAGGAAGAAATAAATTTAACGGGATAATTCCTTTAAAATATTCCTCTTAAGGGGATAAAGAATGGGCTTAGCAGGAAGGGACTACTCTTTTAAATAAGATAATTAAAATATTTAGTGGAAATGATTTTATATTATCTGGATAATTTTTTTAAATTGCAAACTATAGTTATGAATACTTTAATTAAACTTTAATGAAATGAACTTCTGAAAGGGTTCTATGTTGTTTGATTTTTTTGGCTCTTTTAAATTTTTTTTTTTAATTTTGTTTGGTTTGAGGTTTCTTTGTTTCAGTTTGGGTAGTTTTTCGTTAGTTATGCGTTTGGATCTTTTTCTTAAGTGACTTGGAAGTTTGACTGATTTAAAGCCTACTTTATTGGCATGAAAAAGATTTTGACAATTTGTGTTAGCAAAAGCTTGCAGCAATTTACATCAAGTTCTGTAGCCTCTTCCTTCTTTTCCAGGTATTGGCAGGCGCTCTTCCCATTCCTCTGCTGGAGTCAGAGACATTGCAGCACAGTGACTGTCCCAACTGTAAGTGAAACTATAGGAAAAGAAAGAAATATATTAGGGAACAGTTGCCATTGGAAAAGGAGTTCTGAAAACTCCTGAAATAAAAAGATCTATTTTAACCCAGTTGTGATGGGGTTAAAAAAACCCAAAACCCAGCCAATTTGTGCTCTCCTGGTTAGTGAAAAGCAGAGATACACATAGAGGTTAAAAGAAGAGTAGTGTGCTGTACCTGAAAAGGAAAGTAGTAAAAATGTCTGTATGGTATTTTTTATAGCTATATATGTAGTCATCAAACAATCACATCCAAACAACCCAATTAAATTAAATCAGTAAAAAATGCTACTTAATGTAGATCATACTGGGCAGCCCTTAAAAAGATATTTAAAAAGGCAACAATTCAGTTATTCGGTCCCCATTGGAAGTTAGCTACTTCCCCAGTACTCCTAAAAGGGCAAACCATAATCCCACTGTCTTAATGAAGACCTTTTCAGTTAATAAAATAGGTGCTGATGTCTGGAACTGTGTAGGTTAATTAATTATGCTAGTTTATAATGGCTGCCACGTTTACAGAAGCAGTTTCAGTGCTAGCAGCATCTATTTATTTCTCTGTGAAACACTGAATTTCATTACTTGGAAGAATGTTAGCAGGATTAATTTTTCTTTCTCACACAGTTTTTTTTGTTTGAGAAATTGTCTATGCCCTACCCAGGGCAATCTTCACAAAAAGATTTATTGATATTACTATTATTTTAAAACATAGATGTTCAAGATTGTTACTTGATTGTTTAATGAGACAGTTACTTGATTACTGTCTCATTACTTGATTGTTTAATGAGACAGTTCAGTAGGAATATATATCGTTCTGGCTATGCATTATGTTTTTAAAAAGTTGCACGAAAGTTAGCCATGTCTTTTCATGTCCACTTTCCTAAAAGCAGCAACTTCCACTTGGTAATCAAATGTGATACTTTGCTGTATGCAGAGAAATGAAGAACAAAATTCGTCAGTTATGGTTTTACCCACTAGGGGGACCCATTGTTACGACTAAAAGTGGGCTCCGGAGTTTTAAGTAAAGGCAGCATGATCAAATATCAGGTGGGATTTTTATACCTGAATCTCTTCTCTCTCTTGGTGTGCACGTACACCATAAAAAATCTGTGGGCCTTTTCTACCCACTTCCCCAAAATTTTCCAACTAAGAGGCAACTTCTGTGCAGCACAGATAAGAACTATTTTGCATGTATTGAAGGCTTATGTTTCTGTGTTTTGTTGTGGTTTTATATATCTTTGCAGATATATAAAAATAGGCAGATAACAAATATTTGGTTGCTTGTGGTGCGCAGAATTTACTGAGAAAATATGTATTTATTCAAAGATACACTGGTAATTTTATTTGATTTTATTTCTGAATGGAGGGGAAAATATGTCCTTTTTTTTTGTTCTGGCAGCCAGACAGTGCACTCGTGTCCTAATTTTTTCTTGCCTCAAGCAGTCACTCTGCTTTACTCTGGGCTTTGCAGCTCGGTGCCCTGCTCTTACAAAGGCTCCTTGCTATATCTTCTCATGTGTGCATTTCCCCCGTACTAGACTCAGCATCCCTTTTAGCTCCTGTAAGGACCTCGCAGCTTGGCTTGTCTCTGATCCTCCCCCCTCTTTTCACTAACACTATCACAGCCCTTACCTTGCTTAGGTAGATTAGAGAGGAGCAGATTTCTAAAAACCAGCAATAAAATGGTCTGGAAATTTCTACATGGCAGCATTTCTTGATCAGTGGTCATTTCACCGGTAGTGTTAAACCTTTTTTCCTCCTCCTGTGCCCATGTCTGTGTGGGAGGCAGAAGAGGAGAGGAATTTTCTTTTCTTTGTTCTGTTGCCTTTTGTCAAGATGAATTTGTCACCCAAATTCTAAAAAGTTAAGGCAGCATGTTTCTTAGATGTGAAGTAAAAAGCAATTATTCTTGTATACCTAGAGTGAAGTTATTTTAATACTGCTTGTAATGCTATCAGTAACAATTCTTTTTCTCAGAAAGGATGCAAAGCTTTATTTACCCTTGCTATTTCACATATTTATTATTTTAAATTTTTTTCGAGCTCTGATTGGAATGTGATACAGTAACATTTCTTTTGTTTTTTAACAAGGATTTTTTTATTTAAATGTGCTCAAATGAGTGAAAATGTATTTTTGAATTAGTATTTACTGAAGTAAAATTTTCTTCTCTTACACAAAGACTGATAAACAACTGTACTGTGCACAATTTAAAAACTTTCCAGCAAAAGACCTATTTGGTTCAGTTCAATGGGCCTTTTTGATGCATTGTGCAGAGCACGGAGACGAAATATTCAGGTCACATCTGAGTAAGTAATGGACCTGCAGCTTGATTTCCACAGTGAAAAACAGGAGATGGCCACCTCAGTAACCAGTGCCTTGGCCTCTGAACCTCATTTTTTCAAATTCCAAAGAACTTTCAAATTCCTCTGCTACCACTGGAAAATAAGTACCTTCCACATCCCTCGGAAGCGACTTTCACTTTCTAAACTACAAAGTTGCTTTTGGAATCCTGATACACTACCTGTGGCAGACTTCCAGGTATTTTTTTTTTTTTACTACGTATTTATTATTCATGAAATTTTAAAAAGAGGATAAAAACAAACAGCAGAAAATTTTGTGTGGTTGTGATAAAGTTGAAGGATAAATCTGCACCCACTTCTCTCCTATTGATATTAATGTGTCATACAGAGCTGAGCCTGATGTTGGCCTTTCTGGGCTAGTCTTTTTGAATCCAGCACTCCTAATAATTCCAAATACAGAGTGGAAGGCAGGCAATTCCCAGGCCTCTTCCTCTACTTCAGTGAGATGAAACATGATACATGTTAGAATCGTGGGGAATGGCTAATATTTTGCAAATGGAGTGGAAATTAAATGTAAGTTCTCTAATCCTCCTGTGCTTGATCTATCCAGAGACCTGCCCCAGAGAGCTGCACTGGAGCAGCTGGAGAGGCAGTGTTAGGATGGAACACAATGGGGGAGGTTTTGTCCCAGGTGCTGTGGGCTCTGCTGCACACACCAGCAGAAAGGACATTGTCTTCTTCTTGCTGCCATTGTAAAGTCTGGTATCTCAGTGCTCACCTGACTTTCTGTGGTGGATTGAGTTGCATAAGGTGCAAACTTACAGCTCCTCTACATTTTCTGTTAGGGTAGCATTTGTTTCTTTTTTTTTTTTTTTGTCAAAGGGGCATCAGAGACAAAAGAGATGTTAACATCTGAAATTATAGAGTCTTTGCATCTACAAGATACTTGTCTTTTGAAACCTTGCATTGTGGTAATTAAAGGCTCAGCTGTATTAAACTGGTACCTGTACCCTTGCTTTTTCTTATGGAAGGCCTTTGGAGCTGTTACATCTCCTGTTACAGCACAACTGAGTACTGGACAGGATATGCAGGCTCCCAGTTCTTTTATCATGGTAGTTTTAGGGGCCTTCCGTGGGAACCTTCTGCAGACATCTGACAGTGAGTTCATGGTGCTGCACTGAGTGCGTCAGGCTGGTCTGTATTAGAACACAGGCTTCAATGCAAAGAAATATGTTAATTCCAATTTTGTTCTTGAAAAAAAGAAAGGACAATATATGTAACCTGCTAAGAAATTACTGGTTTTAAGCTGCTATGAAGATCTGTGATCAATAAGAGATAGAATAAATGACCTATAATGCCCCAATTGCAATAATAGTTATGACCTTGTAATTTAGTACAGGCTCTTGTAGCATTTAATTTCTTGTCTTTTTCTAATTGCTCAATAAGCACCTAAAAATGTGCAGTGGGTAAGTATTTATATCAGACTTCATTCATTTGCGATCATCAAAAGTTTACTTCTTCTTTTCTTTAGCAGGTTTAAAAATCAGAATAACCTAAATGTGCTACTAATCTAATTTGATTGCAGCCTGTAAACATGTGCTTTAGAGAACCCAAGAATCTGGTGGCTGTTTCTGAGTCTGTTTTTCTCTTTAGTTTTGGAAAGAAGTATTTACATGGAAGGGTAATGATACTAAAATTAATAAACGGAGGAGTCACTGAAAGAAATTGATTAAAATGCGTTCTTTTTGTCTAAAAGTGAGTTGGTGCCAAAAAAGTGGTCTCAAACTCATGTGAAAGATTAATTTCATTATTTGTTTATTTGTATGTTTACATAGCTTACAAAATATCTGTGTAAATAAGCACTACACCCTAAACCCAAACTAGCAAGGTCAACAGCACTGGTTACTAAGGCCAGAGCATATAATTAAAAAACCCCAAACCAACTAATACAAACAAGAATATAATTACTACCAATTCTTAGTATTTTTTTTTGTAAACTGTTCCTGGTGTATGACAGATTCCTATGCTTGTTTTATATTCTGAGACACACAGTAATATGACTCCAATATCTCTCTTTTAAATTGCTGTAATGTTAACTGCAGTTTGAAATAACTGCAAAGTTTAATAAACTGTAGAATTACATGAAATTGCTTTTTTTTTCCTTATGAAAACCTGTTTTTTCTGCTCATTAGAAGCAAACCTTTTGAATTGTAGCTGGCATCCTTACTCAGACCTTGATCTAGGAGAGCATGATAAATATGCATATTTTGCAATGTTTGCATTTTAAAATCCTAACTTAGAAAAGACAAACAAATGTAAACGGTGGGAATTCAGTGAAAGGAATCCAGAAAATCTACCAGGATCTACTAACTTGTCATTTAATCTAAATACATAATAGGCACAGCAGTTGTGCAACTGTATGTTTGTATACAGCTCCACATTTTTGACTGAAAAGAAAGCTTTCTTAATATAGACTGAAGTGTGATTTTGCTTGAAAAAGTGAATTTGTAAACTTAGCATCATGTTTATTGTCTCAATGACTTTTCATATTCCAGACTTGACATGTACACTGGCGCAGCAACTTGTTTATCCTATCTAAAAGCTCAGTCTGAGGTCAGCAAGTCTAGCTGCAATCAAGGGCCCAAAATGAATGCAACAGTACATCTGTGGGAATGGTTGCATAATTCAACATCTTATCAAGTCACCACATCAATCCAGGGTTGTGATGGTGAGGACTATAAAAATGTTACTGCCTTGTCTCCGAGCTTCTCCCACCTATAATGTGTTTTCCTGTCTTCCTCCCTTCAGTTTTCCACACAAAAGGGAGTTCATGGAAATGCCTGGTTTCTCCCCAAACTACTAAACATTGAAATAAAGACTGGGAAAACAGCAAGGCTTTCAAATGAAGGAAGTACTTGTCTTGTTGCTAGCCTAAGGCTAGGCTCTGTTAAAGGAATCATTCACCAGCAGCAAATCCTTTTCCATGCGCCCTTCCAGTGCCACCAGCTCTGCTCATCCTGCAAGGCTCTATTTACATGGATTTGCACCATCACAGTCCCATTCCTGGGAACATGTAGGCCTGGGTAAACAGGAGGAATGTGTGTGCTTAGTACCTGAAGTCTTTGCTGACAAGTGCCTTCACAAGACACAGGGAGCCCATCTGTGACTCCTGATGCCACTCTAAGATGAGTGCAAGTTACTGTATTTGGTAAGGCTGTGGCTACAATGCACAAGTATGCAGAACTTTTATTGTCTGTAAACATGGTACAAAAGAGCTGATTCAGCCCTTGTGAAGGGGAGAGTGCCTTGCAGTACTGGCACTATGTAACCCAAGGCAGACTCAGTGGAGCAGATATTAGAGCACTGGCTCACTACCATTGGAGTCTTAGTTAGGTGTCCTGGTTCAGGGCAAGTCTGGGGAAAGAATTCCCCTCCCCCCCCACAAAAGGGTTCCTTTAGGAAAGCAGAGTCAATTGGCCCGTACGGGGAACGAACCCGCGACCTTGGCATTATCAGCATCAACATAAACAGGGCAGACGATTGGGGATAAAGGCATCATACAGCCACCCTAGGACATTAGGCTATAAATGTCAGGTTGTTTTTTTGGTTTTTTTTTTTAATGCATTGTGAAAGACATGACAGGATGCTGCTTCAGCATTGTGTGATGAGATAATTTGTTTTCAGGTAGCCCAAGTTAGGTATAACTCCGAGAATGTTCTGCTGAACACAAACTGATTTTCCATCATGAAAGATTTTCTTGTATTAATAGAAGAGGTTTGGTGATGATGTTTTGGTTTGGTGTTTTGGGGTTTTTTTTGGCTTGTGGGGTTTTTTTTTTTGTTTTGAACAGAAATTAAGTTGTTGCTGAAAAATAAAACAGGCTGCCATCCCTTTTTTTTCTGGGCTGAAGTCCTGTTTTACACAGCAGTCACAAAGAAAAAGCAAACGCATCTCTAGGTTCAGCAAGAAATGTTAAAACAGTATCTCTGTCAATATAAAATAGCTTTGTGATTTACATTACAATAAATCCTGACCTTTAAGCCCTGCAGACTAAGCTAATCTGTAAAGTGCTTTATCACTGAATCAACATGTGAAACTACAGCAAAGTGAACTGTGTTTGTCCCATTGTGGTGCCACTGAAGAGCAGGTAGGAAAGCAGATTATAGTGCATGGTGCCACATGCATCGAAGCTGTGATGTAACTTAAATGTCTACTGTGGATTAATAGAGTGACTTACTACTGCTGTAGGAAGTAAAATTAATATTTTTATTAATATAGAGCATATAACATTTTAATTTACATTAACCAGGACATTTAGAATTAAGTTTTAAAATCTGGGCTGATTTTCTATCAGTAATTCTCAGATCATTTCCTCATATCTTGCTACCCTCATTAATTTTATTTTCATTTTTTTAAGGATAACTTGTGTATCAGCACAGATATTGCAACCTTAATTTACATTTTTTTTGTCTTTTGTGTCTTAACCGTGTTGTTTGAATACAGCCTTTAGTAGATATGTCACCACTGGCACTTAATTTAGTTTTCTTTTGTTCTTTTTTTTCAGGGAAAAGAATCTCCAGAATGAATATTTCAGTTTCTTTAATTTACCCAGTGGTCACTACCAGACAGCACATAATATTCACCAGATGGTGTAAGTAGGTTATTGAGTTCTTGACACTTTATCCCACAACAAAGCCCCTGATTTTATTCTGTCATGGCTTGCTTGGAGCAAGTGCAGTGTACAACTTCTTCATGAGGGAAAGAGGAGGATACTGGTTCCTGTGGTGCCCCGTGACAGAACTTGTGTATATGGTGTGAAGTCGTCTCATGAGATGTTCAAGATGGGTATTAGAAAAAGGTTCTTCGCCCAAAGGGCACTGGAACAGGCTCCCCAGGGAAGTGGTCACAGCACCAAGCATGACAGGGTTCAAGAAGTGCTTGGACAATGCTCTCAGGTACATAGTGTGACTCTTGGGATGGTGCTGTGCAGGCCAAGGAGTTGGACTTGATGATGGCCCTGTGGGTCCTTTCCAACTCAGGATATTCTGTGATTTTCTGAAGTGTTGGCAGGAACCTAATACCATGGAAAAAGTATATCTGGTCTTTCTCCAGTCTTTGGGTCATGCCACCAGTTTCTATTTTAATTTTACGTAGTATTCTGAAGCCACTTACGTTGTCTGATACATGTCAATCAATATATGTCCCTTATCTTGGAGCTTTCAGTTGCCTGTGTATCATTCATTACACCTTCTGAACAGGATGTATGTATATATTGTATGACTATATATATAATGTATATATTATATATAGTCAGTTGTTACGTATACATAAAATACATATTTTTTACATGTATATGTACACATATATGTATATCTTTTTTGTTGATTTTATATATGTATATATATTCATATATTAATATATAAATTAAAAATCCTTTGGGATTTGGGATTACTCAAGCCTGCCTGAGGTAATCCAAACCTGGATCTGATAATCTGGGTCAAATCAGGAAGAAACAAAGGGGGCCAATAGGAAACATGTTGAAGATAAAAATGGACACTGATGTGCAATATTACAAAGAGGGATAAACAGTTAAAAGCTGGAAGGACAAGTTAAAAGTGTTGTAATGAGAGAAGGAGCTGCAGAAGCTAAATATTCTAAACTATAATCAATGGGAAACTGTTCAGCAGTGTAAGATTTGCAGTTTTGCACTTGCTGTGGTTCTGAACAGAAGTCACTGAAGATTTTCTGATTTTTTTTCCTTAAGATAAGTTTAGACAGTGTCTCAGTACTTTTACAACAAAACCATTTTCTGTCAATAGTTGCTTTTCAGCTTCACTTTATTATTTTTGACAGAAAGTTTTGAAATTGCTAGACTGAATCAATTTGACTTTTTTTTTTTAAATTAAAATATCTCAATTCAGTGGTGTAAACAATTTATTTGGAAGCTTAAGGTATCTACAGCTCAAAAGCAGCTAATATCAAAATGGAAATTTTAGAAGTTTTGGGAAGGGGAGAATTTGAGAAATTTCACAGATTTCAGCTGTTGGTTTGTTCACATTGCTCCTTTGCTCTTGCCTTTGATGGTTTCCACTGAGATTTCACAGGTTTGATTGCCACATTGTTAGGGATACATTTACCTTCAGCAATCTTCTGCCTGCCTGTGGCAGGCGGTTTTAAATTAGATCTTTAAGGTCCCTTCCAACACAAATCAT
Source organism: Vidua chalybeata (assembly GCF_026979565.1). Lineage (NCBI taxonomy): Eukaryota > Metazoa > Chordata > Aves > Passeriformes > Viduidae > Vidua > Vidua chalybeata. Next base: position 60,855,198 of record NC_071570.1, on the reverse strand, counting down.
TCTATGGTTCTATGATTTTCTAACTGTTCCTGATAACATTTACCTCTGAGACAGCAGTGGTGATGCCAAGGTTATATTTATATTGAAGGACATGTCAAAGAGTGACACTAGACTCTAATGGATGCTGTAGGAATATTGTTTATTCCAAACTGTTCAGATATACTGTTCTGGATGTTTCTCACAAAAAAAATTTGAACAGCTGCATGCAGAGAAGAAAGAAGTGCAGATATTTCAAACAGATGGTAGTGGTAATTGCTTCTTAAAGCCCTCCCCTTATCTGCTTACCTGCAACCAGGTCAGGATATGAGTTAGCAGTCAGTTAGGCCAATGGAAGAGTCATCTGACCACAAAACAGGAATTAAAAGAATGGGATAGTGCTGTTTCATGCTACCAGTTGGAAGGGAGCTCCATGCATCAGAAATGCAAATGCTTAGGGAAAAGCCTGTTTTCTTTGGCTCTTAATTCTTTAGGGGTCTTCCATGGGAAAGAAAAAAAAGATAAAAGATTGTGTGATGAGAAGTTCTGTTGGGTTTGCTTATTACCCTCCCTTGCCTCTTCTGTGCTCATTCATGACTCTTCCATGGTCACTGCATCCAGTACCTCCAGGTGAAAGTTCCACTCTCTAGGTTTTGCACTCATTTTCCAAGTGAGTTTATTTAGCAGTATTCTCTTAATCCTCGTCTTCTAAACAAAATACACATCATCACATGAAGTGGGCTTGCAAAATAGTTTTCTCAAAATAATATATATCAAAGCCTCTCTGGAGAAATACTCAGGTCTGTCCATTTACATGAAGATTTTACAGCAGCTTGTTTTGAGATGTTCCTTGTGCTTCTGTTCAATACAACCTTAAATATTTAATCAGGTCTTAAAACACAGGAGTCTATCTGTGGGAGGGGTTCCTGCTCTCCCTTGGGAGGCAGCAACAGTTTAGAAATCAGCTGCTGCTCTCCACCCCAGAAGAGCTGTCCATCAATGTTTAGCATACTCCCCAGTTCCAGAAAGTTCAGTTATTCTGTTACCCCCATTGGCTCCTGTTAGAATACCACTCCTCCTCTGTACCCTGATTAGTTCTCTGTCTCCCCCCTTTTCCCGTTGCCGTTGGCTGTCTTGTACCCTAACCACTCCCACTTCTTTGCCCTTAATACCCAGCCCCGCCTTTCCTCGGGGCTTCCGGAGTTCGCTCCCTTCTGGAGAGCTCGTGTGAAATAAAGCCTCTAGGAATAAAGCCACTTCGTAGCCCTCTTGTCCTTACAGTGGAGCTATCCGGGTCCCGCCACATCCTCCCCACGGACCAGTCCTCTGAGGGTTTTCCCCCGGACAGGCTGGGCACCCGGGTGAAGCCCGGAGGACTTGTATTTTAATACAAGTGGCGTCCCGAACACGGCGACCACTGCCCTGGTCACCGAGGAGCATCTCCTGTGAGCGTCCGGATCCGTGACCCCGCGCTCCGGGACTTCAAGCGCCGTTCGCCGCCGCTTCCAGGGGCAGCTGTACTTCGATTGTTAGAAGGCTTTTGCCTCCTGGCGCTGCTGACAACTCGTGGATATCCGACCCTGCAGCTTCGGGGGAAGCGCCGGATTTCACGAGATCGGCAGCACTCCACCGCCCTGCCACAGCTTTCTTCTTTTCGCTGCGTCCCGGTGTTGGTGAGTTTCGCTGCTCGAGGCGAGCAGCCGACGCAGGCTCTTTCTTTTCTTTTCTCCTTTTGCTTTGGCCGGGGATCTCTCTTGCAGCGGGAAAAATGGGCAACCGCCTTTCCCCTGCACGACGGGAGTTTTATATCCAAGTTAAGTCCGCCCTTGTGTTGGGGAATGTTTAATTTAAAAAAGGGGTTTTAAAATCTTTCGTTAAATTTATTTTCGAACATTTTCCTGACATCTCCATGAACGATGTCTTTTCTGTTTCGTTTTGGGGGAAAGTTGGACGTTACATTTATGATGTTCAGGTTACGGGGAATTTTAAAGTGGGGAGATTTTTTCCAATTTATGATTCCATTTTTAATTTAGTTAAATTGAAAGGGGAAAGTTTGGGTCCCAGTTCTCCTACCCCTCATTCCGCCCCCCCAGCTCCTAACCCCACTTCCCCTAAGGATGGATCGGGAGACAGATCCTGCCAGAATGAGGCACAGGGTTGCTGCCGTCTCCCTGCTGCCTCCCGTGCCACCCTGTCCTCTCCTTGTGTTGAGACTGGCCACCCCAGCACGAGCCCTACCCACTCCCTCGTTCCACGAGTCCCTGACCCCAGTTGTATCCCCAGTTGTCATGGTTGTTCCAATGCTGTTTTAATACCTCAAAATGGCGACGGCCTCGTGGCCGGTCGCCACACAGCACAAAAGGGCGCTTCCTCCTCCTCCTCCTCACCCCCTCGGGTTCCCACCATGGTAACATCTCCGCCCCCTCCGTCGGTTGCCGCCCCCGCGTCGGGTCCCGCCCCCCATCACGCGTCGATTTTGGTGATGTCGGGACCCTCCCATCCTGCCTCCTTGACCACGCCCCTAGGTGGGCCCCTGGTGGGTGGGACAGGCCTGCCGGAAGGCCACACCCCGGTGGGTGGGTCAGGCCATGCCCCCTCTCCTGCCGCTCCCGGTTCCCATGCTACCGGAACCGGAAGTAGGCCTTGCCGGAAGCAGGCCATCTTGGTTTGCAGGGTCTCCCGGCACCGGGACCCACCGGCAAGAGAGAGGCTCCGCGCCCTAGCCCGTCCTGCCTCATCCTCGGAAGAGGATGAGGACAGTGATAACCCCCGGCAAACAATCAAGCCGGGGGAGGGCTGGGCCCGGATCCGGGCCGAGGCCATCAAGGATGGGGACCTAGATCTCGCAAGGGATCTAGGTCCATTTGCGGCACCAGTTGTGCATAAGAGGGGAAAAGAGCCGAGGTGGGAACAGTTACCATACGTGGAAGTGAAGGAGTTGAGGAGAGGGCCAAGGATTATGGGAGAAATTCTCCCTTCTTTAAAAATGTTTTAGACCTTACCTTATCGGGACATTGCCTTGTACAACATGACCTTCGCTATATAGCGAAGGCCCTGCTGTTCCCCACAGAATTCCTTCTGTGGGAGATACATTGGAAAAAATTGATTAAGCCTCTCCTAACGAAGTATGATCTCAGGGAGGTGTTAGGAGACGGCGCGGAAGGACTTGAAGCTTTGGCAGGGGAGGGGGAATTTAGCAGACCTGAGGACCAAATCCTCCTTCCCGAGAATTTGTTAAGTGACATAAGGGACGCTGGGAAGGAGGCACTGCTGAAAATCCCCGATGGTACCACCCCCCTCCAAAACTTTTCATCAATTCTTCAAGGCCCTGATGAAACTTTTATCAAGTTTGTGGACAGGTTAAAGGAGGCCATCGACAGGCAAATTGAGAACGTCGAGGCCCGAGAAGAACTTCTGCGAAAGATGGCCCTGACCAATGCCAACCCGGAGACCAAGAAGATCCTGAGGGCTCTTCCCCAGGATCCGGAGCCTACCATCACTAAGATGGTAGAGGCGTGCACCAAGGCGACTTCGATGGAGCAAAGAGTGGCATTTGCAGTGAGCAAAGGGGTGGGGGAGGCGATGGTAGACCTGATGAACACTCGCTGTTTCGGCTGCGGCCAGTTGGGCCACATCCAAGCGAACTGCCCACACTGGCCGCCAGATAGGTCTTACCACCCTTACAACCCCTCCCCGAGACCAACATACAGGAATCCCCACTTCCATCGGCCGGGAAACGGAAGGCAGAGCGCGGTGATGGGCCACGCCATGACACCAAATGGCCCATCCCAGCGCCCAGGGCTGCCATCTCTCCCAGAGAACCACGGCCCCAGTGGTACGCTTCTCCGGATGTCCGCAGCCAGGAGGACGGGCTCCGGCTCCTCAGAAGAACCAGGCAACTGAACTGCGCCCGTTGCCAAGTCCTCCAGACCAGCCTTCACGTCATGTTTCCAGATGAGGACTTGGTTCGCGTCCCGGCGGGATTCCTGCCACCGCCCTACTGTGACTACCCCACCATCATCTTGCTGTCAGGAGACTCCATCAGCACGCCGGACGACCTCACTGTCATCCCGGAGGTCGTCTACTTCGAGCCGGGGGCAGAGCTCAACGTCTCTGTGGTTTGCCATCACCCTCCGTTCTCTCTGCCAAAAGGATCTCCTTTAGCCCTGTGCTACATTCTTCACTGCCACGGAGAAGAAGACGACCGTGACGCCTCATCGGACTCTCCACTTAAACAAGACCCTTCTGCTTTTCTTGTACAGAACGTTAATAGACAAAGACCAATTATTAAAACTACTTTTATTTTTCAGGGGAAAAACATCTCGTTGGACCTGATGGCAGACACCGGTGCAGACGTTACCATCGTCCCTCAGGCAGAGTGGCCGCGCGACTGGGAGTTAGTGTCCCCTTGTGGCACAATCTCCAGCGTGGGAGGAGCCGTCAATTCCTGACGCAGTAAGCACCTCGTGTGTGTAGAGGGGCCGGAGGGCCAGGTTGCCACAATTCGGCCTTTTGTGGTTGCATCTAACATCAAATTATTAGGCAGGGACGTATTGTCCCAATGGGGTGCCCGTCTCGACATCCCTAGCCCTGCGTGGGATTTTTAGTCTGGGCCACTGCGGAGCGCACCTCCCCACCGCTTAATTGGAAAACTGATACACCGGTGTGGGTGGACCAGTGGCCCTTGCCAATCGGAAAACTTAATGCGCTCAATGAACTAGTAGAGGAGCAGGTGCACCTGGGGCATTTAATACCTTCCACCAGCCCCTGGAATACGCCTGTCTTTGTTATTAAAAAACCCGGCAAAGACAGGTGGCGCCTGCTCCAGGACCTACGCAGGGTTAACGATGTTATTGAGGATATGGGACCCTTGCAACCAGGCCTTCCCTCTCCCTCTATGCTGCCCCGGGATTGGCAGCTCGCAATCCTTGATATCAAGGATTGTTTTTTCAACATCCCGTTATACCCCGGAGATGTTCCCCAGGTTCGCGTTTTCGGTTCCCTCTATCAACTGAGGTGAGCCGTATAAACGGTACCAATGGACCACTCTGCCCCAGGGAATGAAGAATTCCCGGGTGCTCTGCCAAACCTTTGTGGCACAGGTCCTTTCCCCAATTCGTCGCCTCTTTCCAGAGGCCATCATCCTTCACTATATGGATGATATTTTGATTTGTGCTGCCAGCTCAACATATCTACAAGCAGCCTTGGACAGGACAATTAAAGCTATCAAGAATGCAGGCTTTCAGATCGCGGAGGACAAGATCCAGCTGTCGTCCCCCTGGAAATACCTGGGCTTCCTGATTACGGGAAGGACCGTCGCGCCCCAGTCTCTTTATCATCAAGGGCGACCCACGGACCCTGCGGGATTTGCAGCAGCTTTGCGGTACCATCACCTGGATCCAACCTCTCCTGGGACTCACCACAGAGGAGCTGTCGCCACTCTTCCACCTGCTGAAAGGCGACGGCGACCTGGCATCCCCACGACATCTCACACCGGATGCCCGTGAGGCCTTGGAGAGAGTTGCAGCTGCTATCAAGTCCTGCCAGGCGCATCGGGTCGCGCGGTCCCTCCCAATCCAGTGTGCCATCCTGGGTAAGTCTCCCAACTTACATGCCCTGCTATTCCAGTAGGACAACAGCCAGAGGGACCCACTCCTTATCATCGAGTGGCTGTTCCTCCCCACCAACCCGCCAAGACAGTAACAACATATCCTGAACGCATGTCAAAACTAATCATTAAGGCCCGCCAGCACCTCTGGACCCTCGCAGGGTGTGACCCAACATGCATTTATCTACCTCTAAATCTGGACCAATTGGACTTTCTTCTACAAACAAATGAATACTTACAAATATCACTTGACAGCTACCCCGGTCAAATTCTTATACACTATCCCAAGCACAAATTATTTAAAGACACTTTATATCTGGCTCCAAAAATTTTCAAGAGCAAAACACCACTAAAAAGCACTCTCACGGTGTTCACTGATGGGTCGGGAAGATCCCACAAATCAATGATCACTTGGAAAGACCCGGACAGTCAGAAGTGGGAATCTGATGTCCAAATAGTTCAGGGTTCCCCCCAAATCGCTGAACTTGCAGCGGTTGTGAGAGCCTTCAAAAAATTCCAACAACCTTTCAATCTGGTAACTGATTCGGCATATGTAGCCGGGATAGCAGAGCGGGCTGAACATGCCCTGCTCAAAGAAATTCAAAACAAAATGCTCTATAGCTTGCTCTCAGAACTAATTTGGCTGATCTCCCACCGAGAGCAACCTTATCATATTTTGCATGTTAGGTCACACACAGACCTGCCGGGAGATATCACCGAGGGCAACCGGAGAGCGGACACTCTGGCTATGTTAGCTAACACCGCGAACCCAGCAGCTTTGGCACCCGCCCTGCCAGATGTTCATATGCAGGCTAAGATGAGCCACGCCTTTTACCATCAGAATGCTCCAGCGCTATGCCGCCAATTTAAGATCTCTAAGGAGCAGGCGCGAGCCATCTTAGCCACCTGCCCCAACTGCCAGTCCCACGCATTACCATCAGTAGCGACGGGGGTTAACCCCCGGGGACTGGGGGCATTGGACATCTGGCAGACAGATATCACTCACTTTCCTTCTTTCGGGCGGCTCAAATATATCCACGTGTCGGTGGACACGTTCTCGGGGGCAGTGTTCGCTTCCACACATACGGGGGAAAAAACCAAAGACATAATAAAACATCTGTATATGGCTTTCTCCACTCTGGGTGTCCCAAAAACTATCAAAACTGATAACGGACCAGGGTTTGTGTCCAAACAGTTCATGGAATTTGTGCAACTATGGGGCATTGACCGTGTTACCGGAATTCCACACAACCCTACAGGGCAGTCAATCGTGGAACGAAAACACCAGGAGATTAAGAAATTATTAGAACAACAAAACGATTCGGCCATCACCACGAGCCTTGTAGAGAGGTTGTGCAAGGCCCTGTACGTTCTTAATTTCATGAACTGTTCGGACCGCGAGCCAAACCCCCCGATCCTGCGCCATTTCCATAATAACACCAGGGCGCAGTTGAAGGAGAGGCCTCCTGTGCTTGTGAAAGACCCTGAGTCCAAAGTTATCAAAGGTCCATACCCTCTAATAACGTGGGGGAGAGGGTATGGATGTGTTTCAACAGAACAGGGCCCAAGGTGGATCCCCGGGAAATTCATCAAACCGTACCGGGAGGACATCCCTACAGAAAGCCAACCCCTGGAACACTCCCCCGAGACGCCAGCTCCATCAGAAACCACCGTCGCGTGGAGTCGAAGGAAGAGGAAGAAGACCAGACCAGTCAGCACCGCCGTCAGGACCCTAATAACTAACAGACACTTCCTGCCGGCTTGGACTGTTTACCCTCTGACCCCATCCCCTACCATCCCTCACCCTTTTCCATCCTACCACTTTCCTCACCCCTTCTTCCCTCATACCTGACCTGATTTTGTTTTCCTGTTTTGTTACTATCTTGATTTACACGGGGGAGGATGGGGATTCAAAGGGGTCACTATCCTCATTTCCTTTATGTATCTATTTATTAGACTTTGGGCCACCCAGAATGGCAGTCACAGCAGCCAGAACACCCTGCAGTGACCGGCTTCCTGCAGCAGCACTCTTCACCATCGTGTGGCTTCACCTGGCAGGAAGCTGGATCGTACCACAGCCCAAAGAGAACGTCTGGGTCACGCTGGCAAAGTCCATCGGGCAAGAACAACTCTGCATGGCCATGGGAGGTGTAGACAACCCGTTGTCTACATGCCTGGTGGGAGTCCCCCTGTCGGAAAACGATTTTCCACTCACAGCTATGAAACCCAACTCGGTGGACTCCTGGGGGAGTTGGATAAGGACACTACTGCAGGCACCACAGGAACCCCAGGAATTGGACCTACTGGGGTCCACAAGGGCTCACTTATGCATTAGGTTTTACACTAAGGCCCCTCAAGGAAAAATAGAGCATAACATCAAAGAGGTCACACCAACTGATAAAAAATATATTAATGAGTGGTGCAACTATACGAGCCAGGTACTGTCCAAGTCCTACCCATACCCTAAGGAGCTCCCTCGGGGTGTGTTTTTGATCTGTGGGGAGAGGGTGTGGGCTGGGATCCCCTCTAAGATCAAAGGGGGTCCCTGTAGCCTTGGCAGGCTTACTACCCTAACCCCCAACAAGACACAAATTCTTGATTGGAAAAGGGGAAGTCAATCGGCATGCCAAAAAAGATCTTATGGGGAATTTGACCTAAATTGCGATTCCGAAATTTATGATTGGAGTGAGGGAAAGAGGGTTGCCGCTTCTATTTTTCTACTATGGTACGCGGCAGCAAAAGCCCTCGGTGAGATTTCTCACCTGGGGTGTTGGATGAGTAAGCAGGCCAACGCTACGTCTGCCGCATTATCAGACCTCTTGGCAGAAGAAGAGACCACCAGGTACACCACCTTAAAGAACAGAGCAGACATCGATTTTCTGCTGCTCGCCCACGGCCATAGCTGCGAGGACTTTGAAGGGATGTGCTGCTTCAATCTGACATCGAAGAGCACATCCATCCAAGCCAACATCCAGCAGATCCAGGCGTTAGTCAAAGACTTAAAGACTGAAACCAGGGCTGTGGATGCGGTGAACAAGACCTTCTCCCAGTGGGGTGTTCCTGGGTGGGCCGTGCCAATCGTTAAAGGTTTAATTTGGATTTTGATTATTATTTTCTTAATTTCTGTAGCCTTAACTATCTTTAAGAAAATGTTAACGAGGAACTTGGGGAATGTTTTTTTAATAAATCAGAAAGGGGGAGTTGTGGGAGGGGTTCCTGCTCTCCCTTGGGAGGCAGCAACAGTTTAGAAATCAGCTGCTGCTCTCCACCCCAGAAGAGCTGTCCATCAATGTTTAGCATACTCCCCAGTTCCAGAAAGTTCAGTTATTCTGTTACCCCCATTGGCTCCTGTTAGAATACCACTCCTCCTCTGTACCCTGATTAGTTCTCTGTATGTCACCCCACTCTGTCTCCCCCCTTTACCCGTTGCCATTGGCTGTCTTGTACCCTAACCACTCCCACTTCTTTGCCCTTAATACCCAGCCCCGCCTTTCCTCGGGGCTTCCGGAGTTCGCTCCCTTCTGGAGAGCTCGTGTGAAATAAAGCCTCTAGGAATAAAGCCACTTCGGAGCCCTCTCGTCCTTACGGTGGAGCTATCCGGGTCCCGCCACATCCTCCCCACGGACCAGTCCTCTGAGGGTTTTCCCCCGGACAGGCTGGGCACCCGGGTGAAGCCCGGAGGACTTGTATTTTAATACATCTATCCATTTATTTGAAGTTGGATTGGGGGGGGGGGTTTCCCCTTCCTGTTAATTTATAGTTTTCACTCTCAATTACACAGCAGCTCTACTTTTTGAAAGATCATGGATTTTTTAAAAAACACTTATTTTCAAGTAAAATAAAGGCCAGAATGTTAAACACAAAGTGTTTCTCCACATTATTTTAGACTCCTTGGTCACCTTCAATAGCTATTTAATGACAGCATGCTGCAAACAGCTCGCCTTCTAAATTACACTGTTGACTTCCTGTCTGTTTATGTGGGTATCATTCTTGGACACAACCCCCAAAGTGAGTCATCTCTTACAATAAGACAAAAGAGTGTGGCTTTGTGAGACAGAGGAACTTTTAAGTCCCTCTAAGAAGAGAGCAGTTAATCTCAGCAATCTGTTCACAGGGTTAAGAAAGCTATCACTGGAAGAAAAAAGTATTTTTCTAGAGGTTTTTTCCTTTTTTTTTTGTTCCTCCCTCCCCAAGTTGCAAATAGATTTTTGGTGTTTTTTCCAGGGAACAAAGGCTTGTCCATGCAGACATAAGCCTAGTTGTATCAGTGGTAGTTTGGGAGGGTTTAACATAGGCTGTGTTGTGTACTGGCTGTAGCGGTCCCCATGTGGGGTTTAGTGAAGTTCTGTCAAAGGCCAGCACTGCAAATCTCAGTGGGCTTGTGATTTTCACCCACAGGTCAGGCTGCTTCTGTCACAGGCAGTATGCCATTGGCTTCAAATGTGGACTTTGAGTGCCCTACAGGTAATGGGGAGCAAATGCCTCTTTGGGAGTAAACATAATCAAAATAGAATCCCTGACACATAAGATGAAGACGTGATCAGCAGGGAAGTGCCAATTTCTCTACCGTAATTCCCTGCTGTGTTGGCATCCCCAGAGGCACATTAATGATGTCTACATTAATGATATCTATGCATATGATAAATGTTTCCCAAAGCACTGAATTTTCTATCTAGCCATTATTGCATTTGATGATGTTGAAGGTCCAGGTCATTCCTGAAATTTTTCTTCCACCGGCTCTCTGTGAACAGATCTGCACAGTGTAGTGTGTAGTGGTCCTTCCTCCCTTCCCACATTTCCAGGACCCCCAGTCTCTCCACCCCAGGAGCATCACCCTTGTCTACAGCAGACCAACAACCATGTGATAGGTTTTTGAGTGGATGGTTTTTGGGTTCTGTAGGCACTGGAGAAGTTGTATCCTTGTGCATTTCAGTTTTTTGGGCACACTTCTCTCCTTCCGCTGCTCCTGCTCCTGCAGGGACAAGCTGTCACCATTCTGCTGTCATGCTCCCCACCTTACCTCCATGGGGTCCTGTTCCCTATGAACCTCTGAAGTGTTCCCCCTGCCCCTTTCCTACCTATCAAAATGTAGGTGAACATCTGAAGTAAATTTAGAGGCTTCTCATCTAGTTTTTTCTGCCCTTTTTTTTTGGCTGAAAGTCTCTGCAGCAGTAATAAATCTGAGATCACAGAAAGAGTTCACTGCTGAAAAGAATTAATCTTGATATGGTTTAAGCCTTAATGAACCCATTTTTGTGGGCCTCCTCATTGATATTTGAGGATTATTAAGGAAATACCACCAATTCTTACTACGGTAAGGAAGGAAAAAGAAAAAGAAACAAAACCAACCATGTGATGACTCAGAAAATAAATTATAGATGTCTGTTCATTTTAGAAATAGTATTAATATTCCTGGAATGATTGTAAATAGCTTGAAATAAACTATCATATACAACAGCAATTTATAAATAATTGTATCTCCTATTTTATTTAGATTTATACAGTATTAACTGTAAAAAGTCCAATAGTGGCAAGAACTGTGGAAAAGTATTTTTCATTAGGAAACAATGTATTGGAAATTTATTCTGTTGCTGAGCTGTGTGAATGTGTTGACCATTTGGTGTAAAACAAAGCAAATACTCAGCTTGTGAAAGGTTGTTTTCTCTGTCTTTGCAACTTCCTGAATATTGCCGTAACTAGATTTTCATATTGGTTTCTGTGGTCTGCAGCTATGCACAGCAGAAGAAATTGCAGGCATCTTTTAAGCTGAGAGAGTATTTTTAGATGTTTTGTGGGCTGTGTATCAATTATTTTGTAACATAGAGTTAGCAAGAAATGTATGAAATATATTTAGTGCCTTTGAGAATATTTTAGGAGCACTGATTATGACACATGGAATATAATTTACAGAGATGTAAGTTACATCATTATAAAATTATATATTGAGTAAACACCACCCCCCAAAAAAACAAATGAGCCAACAAAAAAACTTGTGAAAAAATTGTTTGAACCCTGCCCTGAGGTATCCACCCTTGAAAAGAGTAGAAGCTTTCACTAAACGTCCTTTGCTTTCCTTTCAAAGAAAATTTTCGAAGGATTAGAGAACCTGTGATTTTTCTGTAAATTATTGTATCAGTGGCTATGTCAATGCCAGTTTCATTAGTAGCTGACTGTTCCTCTAGCCTTAAAATATCTTTCAGACATGTACCAATTTCCTTGGCTCACTCTGTCTGTTGGCTTCCAAAAAAGGAGGTGGGAGAAGGATGCTGTTGTTCTGGGTTTTTTTTACTTTTTTTTTTTTTCCTTATAGAAAAAAGGTGAAATGTTTTGGTAATATGAGGTTCTACAATTAAAAACAAAAACAAAAACAAAAAACAAACAGACAAACAAAAAAAAAAAACTAAAGCAGAATTAATATATGTTTCTTAATATGAATAACTGATGTATTAAACCCAGGTGTTGTTTTCCTAAATGTCATTACAGTCAGTGAATGTCATTGCAGTCAGTGGGTTGAGAAGAGGGAATTGCCAACTTTCCTTCTGTTTTATTGGTGACTGGGTACATTGGTTGCATAAGGGTAGCTATAGCTTTATACTGAAAGCATTAAAAAAAATAGTAAACATTGTCCCTACTCACAAAGAATAGCTTGGTAAACTGAGAATGAGGAAACCTTCCCCAAATTATACCAGCCTTGACAGAGGACCAGTGGGATGTGGTGATCACCAGCTGTGGTGATGTCTTTCTACCTAATCACTTTCACTCTCCTTCTGAGCCCTTTATTTTCTCCTCTTTCTTTCTGTGTTTCTACCTCACATTTACTGTTATAAAAAAATCCCTATTATTGACTTCTGTACGTGGTCTTGTTTGCAACTTAATGCAGGCAGAGGCTTATGATAATATCATAACAAGCCCTACAAAATATCCAGGAGATATTTTCCACAATGATCTCTCCTGCAGGCTGCAGGCTCAGTCCTGTTCTATTCAGTGGCACTCAGTATTAAATTTGGGTACCTGTTCTATTCAGTGGCAACAGAAGCCAAGCTATGGCCCCAACAGGATATGGGTTCTTACATGGCAGTAAATCAGCCATGTTGCTTTTTTTCTCAAAGATAGAAAAATAAATATAATTTTGAGTATATTACAATGATTTGATTTTGAAAACAGTCTGAAAAAAAGTCACCAAGTTGATGTTTTTCTCCTTTTAAATAAATATGAAGGCCAATGAGCTTCCCAGGGAAGAGATCTTCTTTGCCCACCACCTTTTTGTGTGATTTTCACCAGGAGGCCATGGTGATACACCCAGAAGGATTTCCTCGCCTTCTGAAGTTTGGTCATCCTTTTTTGGCAAGAGGTGTAGTGTGGAGGCTTACTGGTGTTGTAAAGCATCATTTCTTCCTATAGAAACCATAACCAAATTTAAACCTGTGCTTGCATATTTAGTGCCTGACTGTACAGGTGCCTATTTGTCACCGTTGAGGCAGGACAAGAATAATGAAGACTCCAAGTCAGAAGGCGAGAAGAGAACTGATTTATTTCAAATACACCGCTCTTTTTATAGAGCACATAGTGCAGACCAATTTCATTGGTCTTAAAGTAAAAACATCTCACACGATTGGTGCGCAATGAATGGCGCACGTTGGCAGAATGTATCTATAAACAAGAACGACAAGAGAGATAATGAATTATTTACATTCCTTTCAAACTCTTTCCCAGGCTCAGCCTGGTAGAAATCTCTCCTTTTCTCTTTGACTGAACTGAGAATATCCACACCTATTTGCAGAGACCATTGACCCTTTCACTGCACTTAGGCAAACCCTGGCCAGATACTCATTTTGCAGTCACCACTCAGACAGTGAAGGAAACATCTAGTAAAAGTAACATCTAGTAAAAAGGAACATCTCTGAACTGAAAATTTTCCACACAGATCTCAGCAGATTTCTAGTAGTTACTGCTTCTTGTTGAAAACAACTATTATTAGATACATTTAAAATTTCTGCTTTCAAAATGAGCCATAACGTTTCACCTGCTAAAACAAAACAAAACAAAAAGCTCATAAAAACGTAGCTATTCTGTCACACCTCACAAAAAGGTAGCTATTCTGTCAAACCTCATTGAGTTGTTTCTTCTAACATGAGCAACTGACCCATCCTTTTTGGTAACACTGGAAAAGTTGAAAATATCTACTAAAAAGTTACTTCCTTATCCTGAAATGTTACATCTCCCCTATCAACACCCCAGCTAAAAGCAGTCAGGGCTGCCCTCAAGGCAGAGCTTGGTTAAACTTTTCCAGAGTCTTGTGCTGCTGCCAAGCAATCCCAGTGCAGTTGTATGTTCTGGGCTGCACCTACAGGGACCTCTGTACAGCTAGGAACTGGGGATTGAACTCTATAAATCCTGAGGCCAAAACTAATCTGAGATGTGTTTTGTAAGAATATATTTAATTCTGTGAGGACTCAGACACCATAATAAGATCATACTATAAAGGTCATATACAAATCACAGGAAGCTGTCTGGTCTTCTCCTTGTCCTCCTATGTAAAAAAACCAGTGATGTCCTCTGCTTGCATATCACAAGGCTATATTTCTCTGATTAGTATAATGAAACTGCATAACATTTCTCACTGGCTTCTGTAAAGGGCCACTCTTCAATGAAGATTGTGTAATTGGATGAAGTCTTCTATAATCTGTGCAGATCATGACAAACAGCAGTCAAAGGCTTTGCTCTTTTTAAAAAATAATTATTTTTATTTAATTACAATAAATTCAAATTACTTATTTTCAAATAAAACTGACAGCATGTGAACTGTGTGGCACATTTCTTTCTATTTTAGCACAGAAAGGCATTAATACATACTTTGTTTTCCAGTGGCCTAGAAGTCAATGCTAAAGGATCAGTAGCAAGGGAATAAAAATGCAGAGCATTTACTGTAGATTCCTACTTATTATTAGCCCACTTGCCACGCAGATTCAGCTAGTGCTGTGCAGAAGACATGACAGAAATACACACAAACATCAGATGAACTTGCATAAAAGTAGTTCATGCCTTCAAGGAGGAGTGTCGGGCACTGAGTAAAGAGTGCATAAAGCCCAGGATTAGGCAAAAACATTTGCTCAAGTCTCTGCCAGTCCAGCAGGACAGTTGATCTGATCTCAGAGAGTAAAATTTGCATTTAAATGCTTAAATCCTAGTTCTTGAATAATTTAATTTTTCATATTTTGTCTTCACACTCCTTGAGGATGCTCCAGAGTGCAGAAAAACAAGAGTGAGGAGCCTGGCCTGCAGGATTTAAGCAGACAAGATATGCAGCTGCTGGAAAGAGAGCATTAGCATAGACTAATTGACAGCTTGCAGAGAGGACAAAGCTCTCTGGGAAGACTTTAGAGCTTCTTGGAGTGCCTAAAAGGTTTACAGGAGAACAATTCTTCTTCAGGTGGTGAGACACTGGCACAAATTGTCCTGAGAAACTGTGGTTTCCCCATCCCTGGGAGTCAGGGTCAGTCTGGATGGGCTTTGAGCAACCTGATGAAGTAGATATCCCTGTCCTTGGAAGTAGGGTTGGAATTAGATAATCTTTCAGGTTAATTTCCAAACCAAACCATCTTATTGTTCTATATGCATCTCTCCTACAAACCTGGCCTTTACCACAGGACATTTTGAAATAGATTTCATTGTCTACGCTTGGAGTTTTCCAGTAATCTAGCTCTAGTGGAATCTGTATGATAATACAGACAATAGACTTTTCTTGAAGTATCCCTATTACTTGAAGAATAGTATCCCTATTTGAGTTTGAGTTTGCTTCCTTGGAAAACTTCTGAATTCTCAGCTAATCTGGCATTATTTCTGTATGTGGCATCAGCTTTTCTTCTTTACAGCACAAATCTGGGTCTTGTTATGAGGCCAAGAGCAGAGTAATTTGGACCACACTTTCCTCCTCTTTCTACCTTCATGTCTTTTAGGACTTAACTGAGTAGCTAGAGGGGTGAGAGAATGTGAACTTATTAGTTAGCTATAGAAAAAGTGTCTCTATCAATCCTCCCAGATTCACTCCAGGTTAAGAACAAGTGTTTAAGGAGAAAATGAAAATTAATATAGGAATTCGGGAATTTAGAGGACCTGTCCCTTTCTGGATGACTTTACGAACGTATTTTCTTTTGGTGGAAACTTAAAATAGTGAAAATTGAATGGTGACCTTTGGTGAAAATTCAGTGTTTAGGAGACGATCCAATGTTTGGTCCTCCTTCTATGTTTACTAGTCAAACTGAGGAGTTGTCCTCTTTCTGCTTCTGGTGTATTGTGGATGTTTTGGAACATCATATTGCAGATGTTGATGGAAATGTATAGACTTTGGTAGGCTTTAAAATTCATCTTCAGAAGAAGCATTTCTGAACACAGAAACTTTAACACAAAGGCAAATGTGTGACTGGGAGGAAGCAAGAGATAACGAGATTTTTTCATGCACTGAGTGTGATGGTTTTTTTAGCTGTTTAGTGTCATTGATCTCTAGTTAAATACATCACAGATAACATGACAAGAATGCAACAATGCTGAAAAAGAAAAATATCATTTATTATCACAAAGATCTATGTGAGAGTTAGTTCCACAAATATTCACTTCTCAGGATGCTAGATATAATCACTGTCATAAAAGAGTTAGTTGGAACATGACAATATCTCATGTTGAGACAGAATGGGTACAGCTGTCTTGTCAGTGTTTTCTTGGGGCTACATATGGTACAATTTTTCCATCTATTCCATGTGACACATTAGCTATGCTGAATTAAAATACTATTACAACTTTAAATGTATTGAAATGTTGAGAAGGAAGCACTGCTTCTGCCTTGGTTATTATTTTGGTCATTAAGAGATAAGGATCAGTAGCTAAAGTTAAACAGTGTATTTGTGAGAAGAGAGAGATTTATTTGCCAGTGCATAAATCTAACATTCAAATTCTTCCAGAAGTTTGGGTTTCTGAGTAGTAGCGGCTTCAACAGAGACCTCAGGATGAGGAGCTCCTCCCAGTGTGGTAAGCAGCTGGATTATACAGCTCCACCTCAAGCAGTGTTCACTGCTAGGACATCTTCCATGTAAATTTCAGGGTTCCAAGTGTGACATCAGGTAAGGTGGCAGCAGCGGTGCTGTGCCCATGCCCAGCTGTGCTTCCTCAGCTTGTGATGCCACAGGGTCAGACCTCTCAGTGCACAGTACACTCCACAGCTGGGCACAGGAGCTCAGATGCATCTTGGAGCAGATTTCCCAGGCAACACAGCTGCTCCAGTCTGCCCACGGCTAGCAGAGACCCTCTGCAGCATCTGCTGCGGTGCTGGCGTCTTTGTGTTCTGCACAGCTCTTGTGGCTCTCATATCTCAAGCCAGGGAGTTAAATCTAGCAACAAAGTGGACAAGCATTTCCCTTTCTGCAACAGGCCCAATATTGAGAGTACTGGGCCTTGTCTTCCCTGCTGCACTTAATGGCACGTAATACTTGTAGTGTGTCCTTTGCAGCTTTGTCCTCATTATTCAACATACCCCGATGAAGCCCAGATCAAGCAGGTTGATTTCAGGTCTGGACCAAATATTGCACCACCTGTTGAAATCACAGCCAGCTTCTTGGTTCCTGGTCTGGAAATTATAGGATGAGACATGCTTTCCTCTCCAAAAATGTCAATATAAATGAGCAGACCATGTGTTGCATGTTGCTTATCATGATACTGCGTGCATGCCTGGGAGCTCTACTTGTGTGGAAGTAAACATGGAGAAAAAACAGTGGAAAAAGGCAAGGTTACTGCTTCCTTGACTGAAAGATAGAAAAAACCACCAGTGCTAAAACCGTCTGGATATATTGAGAAAATAAAAAGAAAACAGTAAGGGCTTTTATCTGTGGTTGCCACCAAAAAGGTGTGCAATAAAAAGGGTTGCATTGTTCTAACATGACTTCGTTTGGAAGTGCTTCATCTGGTAAGGACTTTTCTTTACACAAGACAGCAGCTACTAACAGCAGAGGCATCACCTGAGAACCTACTACATGAAAATGAAAATTGCCCATGACACAGATCTACATTGATAAGGCAGAGAGAAGGCAGAAACACAAAGAAATTTGTAAATAGTCTGATGCTGTAGAGCCATTTTTAGGCTTTACAAAATTTACCATTTTTAGGGATGTCACTACTATCTCCTACTTAGAACAAAACACTGTGAAAAAAAAGGGGAATAAGTGAAACAAGCAGACAGAAAAAGAAAAAAAGAACTTATCAGACTAAGTGCACAATTAAGAGTTCTGATACTGTGGATATGATAAACATGAAAGAAATTTCCAAAAGTGTAATTTTTTAAAAATAAAAAGCTTGCTTTATGTGGGAAATATCAGAAGACCTGCTTCACATTTAAAAACCAAAACCAACCAAACCAAACCAAACCAAACCAACAATAACAATAAAAGCCCCCCCCCAAAAACAAAATAAAAAAGAAATCACCAAAAATTGAATGCATCACATTCCTTTCCAAGGGTTTGAAGTACCAGTAAAGGAAGAAGAGCTTACAGGTACTGTGAAATTGTGTCGAGGAAGAATGAGCTCTGTCATCTTAAAAACTTTTATGAAACTCAATTGTATATGGACTGAATGAATGTTTAAAAACACACTGTGGAATATTTTGAGGTTTTTCTAAACAATGGAAAATAAAAAAAAGAATACACTTTTTGTAATGAGGTTAATGATATTACTTTACAAGGGTGGGAGTGCCTCCATTTGGAGGAGAGGTTAAAGTTGTCCAGGAGAATAAAGAATATATCAGTGATATAGAAAGCACTGCTGAAAAATCATCTAATGAATCATGAGCAAAATTTCCTTTTACCTGTGTTAGGAACGAGAAGGGAACAGTTTTTACTACTCGCTAGGGGGCATTTTTGAAGAAATGGATGCCAGATATTCTTCACTGCTTGGTGTATCATCAAAATTATGATTTTTGTCTTTGAGGGAAAAGAGCTCACATTCCTTAAATTGGTTTTCAAGATGGGATTTGTCAATCTTGCTGCTGAGATAGGTACCAAAAAAATCCCATCCCATTTCTGTGGTTAGAAATGGGGATCCTGAGCTTTGGCTGCTCTAGAGCTCTTTATTACCTCACACCCACCCCACTCCAGTCATGCAGTTGTGTGCCAGGCTGGTTTATCTGGATTATTGCCACCGACCCCTTCTTCAAGGCTGGTAAAGGTGGTTAATGCAAATACAGTGATTTCAAGAGTTTCCCAAAGTAGGGCAGTCAACTTTTACAGGGCAGTCAGGCTGTCTAAGACAATTTTCATGGCTGGCTCAGGGTGCATGTAATTTGGTAGTGCCCAGAACTGTCTTTGTCACTGTGCTGACTCTGGAAGCAATGTACTTATATTTGATTTAATTAAAATTAGAGGACCATCTGTGTAACCAATCCATCAATTCTGTGGCCATGGCAGAATAAATTTGGATTGGGATTATCCACTGATTTACCATGTTAGTAGAGTTCTGGAATGATGGCCTCTGGCTCTGTTGGACCCCGGCAACAGAGACCAGAGACCAAATCCTCCTTTTGCACATCTGTCCTGTGTGATGCCACACTGCATATTAGTCATATGCAACATCCCATCTTCTTCCCATCTTGTCCCTACTCTCATCTTCCACTGGGCTACCAGTTTCGTGCCTCCACATCCTCTGTTTCTCCTAAAATTTTTCTCTCCTTCTTGGACAATCATACTCACCAGAGTACATTTATTTCACTTGCACTGAAGGACAAGGATGGATGCACAAGTTGTTCTTGATCCTCTTTTTCTTTTCCCTTTCTGGTCCCAAGTAAACAAGGCAGATGATCCAGTGTTTTTCATATTGTATGGATTTTGTCTGGAAGCTGGTAGAAAAGCCACAAAGTTTGATATTTTTGCAAACAAAATAGTTTCTGGTTTTAGCCTTTCAGATATTTCTGCACTGGCAGTCAGAAAACTAGAAATCATACAAAAAAATAATAATTCTCTCTGTTTATATACACAAAGCATTTTATTGCCTGATATCAATAATCCTCAATGGTTTTGCTTATTTTTTACAAATTTATAATTAACATTTACCAGCTACAAGTAATTGAATGTGCAAAATTATGGGTTTATATCTTGTTTTCATTGCATTCTTTAAAACATTTTTAATTATAGGAACATAATGTCATATCAACTTTAATGGAGATCCTGGAAACAGCAACCATTATTTTAAGGATTTTTTTGTAGTAAGAAATAACAAAATATATGGGAAAGCAGGTGTCTGTCCATCCCATCACTCTGAGAACAGCTGTGGTTTTTTTTTTTAAGTGTCCTGTTTTTTGAAGAAACCTGTCTGAAATGGAATAAGGAAGAGATCTCAAGGACATAGTGGTAATTCTAAAGCCCTGCCCCATATCTAGTATGTTTCATGGTGCATTGTCTTTGTTGAAGGCTCTGGATGATGACTTACAACGTATTTGCTAAATATCTATCTACAACAGGCTTCCCAATTGTCCCTGTGCCAGTCACTATGGGTAATGTTAATAAATGTGAAAGAATTCAAAATCACTTCAGTTATTTAAAAAACTTAATCACTTTTCTCTCTCTGTGATTATTTTCCATGTTTTCTCCTATCTTTTATCTTGTGCATTTGAGGCTTGTCATGACAGGCAGTATTTCTTACTATGTTTGTAGAATATGAAGGAAAATGGGAAAGTGCCTGGGTGGAACTCATGACATATTGCTAAACAAGAAATAATGAGTGAGTTTTAGTAATTATAACAGATCGCAGAGTGCACCCAATTTTCATGTATTATCTGAAGAACTATATTTATTGTTTGTTTGGGATACAGAAAGATGGGGTTGACTGATGAGGTGGTTAAAAGATGGTTTATTACAAATCAGTCTTGTATGGAAGGGCAAGACCATAAGGTTGTTACATCCAAAGCTATCACATCAGCAAACTATACATCAGAAGCTGTTATAACTTTAGTTACAATGTCCTTTATAAATTTCTTCCACAAAGCTTGCTAGCATCTTCATAAACCAATTGCTAGTTGCTATGTTTTACACAATTTTGCCACAATGCCTCTCTTTTTATCCAATCATGTAACTCTACATCAACTTATTGCTGCATCTATTTTTTATAAATTCTATAACTAGTTCTGTTGTTAGACTTTAATTGTTTTTTTACTATCTTGCTTAACATATTTATTTGCTTACATGAGGCATATTTCTACTTGCTTAAAACATATTTCTGCCTAAACTACAAATCTTTATTGTTATTTCATGTGTGTTTCACTATTCTGTTCTAAAGCTTCAAGCCTTTTCCAAGGTCTTAGGTCAAACATTGTATCCATCTCTATCTCTGAGCTTGTATGTTCAAGGCCTTGGGACCTCTCTGTTCTTGCATTTCCCACATTTGTTGAAAACATACCTCTAATTTTTAAGATATTTCACTTCCCAATACTATTTAGCTTGAAATATTTCTCTGACGTTTCATTTTGCCCATTTATTGAATTCAAATCTGTATTTCCAGTATTCTGTCTGTCTTTTATCAAGGCTGTATTTATTCTCTCTCCCGTGTTCTTATTGTAATTGTGCATTAAGTCCTTGGGAAAGTTATGTTTTTCTTTTCCATTAAAGAAACATGGACTGAATTTATGATGGCAGGGTGATTCCTCTTGACCTGTTGTTTGGGTCTGCAGGAGCAGATGAATGTAATAGCACCTATACATTTCTCGAGTAAGGTGTAAGGATAAACAGCCAGTTCAGTCTTTTGTATTACCTCCCTGATTCAAGTTTTTCCCCTTAAAAAAGAGGTGCACATTCAGCCTGGTCTGTGTCCCTTTACCTTTGAGGTAAACTCTCTAAGACAGCATAGTCTGAGCACATAACTCTGCTTTTTGTCAGATATCGCTATTGCAATGGAAAAATATGTTAAGACTGAATGTCATACCTTTGGGTAGCTTCATGTGTTTCTGACATGGAATCCATTATATCAGCCTGAAAAATGATCACTTCTTCAAAGCCTTCTGAGGTACCTAGTTGGTCTTAACATAGGCATATTCCAGGTATTTAGGGTATAGCACGCCAACATCATCAGCCATGACTAATAAATTCTTTACACTGAGAAAATCTTTACCAAGTACAGGCCTGCATAGCGAACTGTTCCTGGAGTGAAGACATTTGAAAGACATTTGAATTCCATGGCATCACACAGAGGACATTAACCTTTCTTATGATTTCCTCTGTTATAACAAAGAACAAGATTTTTAATGTGCAAACCTCATTAAATCATCCTTGGGAACTTAGATGCACAGTGTGATAAAGGCAACAAGTTTAAATACCTAGAGGCAATTTTTTCCATATGTTTTGCATCTTGGGTTTTAGGAAACATAAGCATTTTAATGGATTTTTGGCCCTATTTGCAATATAAAATTTTAATTTAAGGATGCCTTACTCCAGGTTAAATAGCATAAGGTTTTCACTTATTACAATGGAGTATCAACCTGTGTTAGGTGCTTTCGGTGTATAGTCAGGATGACTTTGGAGAGGATGGTCTAAACTATCAATTACCTAGTGCTACAGCAATACAGTATAAAGTATGAAAAAATATTGAAAGAAACCATTGGCTTTTAGACATTCTTGAATTTACTAAAATTTTTAAGCAGGTGTTTAAGCTATTGCATTTCTTGAGTTCCTGGGATTTAGCAAGACCTCTTTATTCAACAAATTTGTACAACCTAAACTGTTTGCAAACCTGGAATTTGGTTCTTTATTTGGAGAAAATAAAAATGTAGTACTACTTGGAAAAGCCAAAGATTGTCATTTTGCATCACAAAGAGTTGGCTGACTATGTCTAATCCTCAGGCATTTGTCAAGCCTAGGCTTCCCTTGGGAGAAGATTTTTACTGAGTGTCATAGCCTTTAGAGCAAACTAGGACATTTGATGTATTTCCACATGGATAGCAGCATTACGTGACATCTAAGTAAACTTACTTTACCTATTAATTGACAGCTTAGATCTGTCTGGCTCAAGGATAACAGACAACTGTGTGAAAGCTGAGGTAAGGATAGAGGACATGTCAAATGTCCCTGGGTTTTAGCTCATGAGACAACTGGAAGTCCAGCATTGTTACCTGGATTTAGCTTATATCATGATCTTTTTCCATTCTTTCTTTTTGAGAAACATGTTTTTCTGCAAACAGAATAGACCATGGGCACTCAAATAAGATGATCCTTTTTTTCCCTTTAATTGTGTGGCTACTATAATATAATCTCAGAAGATTTTAAGATATGTTTAATGTATTTCTATAATCCGGTCCCTTAATGCGTTGTTGCATTCCTCTTGCCGCGGTCTCGGGCTTCTAGGGCGCCCGGCTAGTAGCGCTGCCTTTTGGCCAGCGGATTGGGGCTGCCGCGTGTGTGCAGAGCTCTGGGGTTGAGCCTCTGGGTGGGTCTGCCGCATTCTGTAGCCGATGCTGAGAGGAGATAAAGGGATGAGAGAAGGCACACCTTGTCCTGCGTGGCTGGAGAACGTTTATTCCCGCATGGCTGCTGCAATGGCTAGGGCGACTGTCTCCTAGCACACGCGTGGTCAAGATGGCGCCGGGAGAAAGGGAGAATGGGGTTAAATAGGGGGCGGGCAGACAGGGGCGGAAGCCCCCCCTTGCCCAATGGGGACAGACAACGGGGGAGTGACGTGAACCACGGCAGCCAACAGGAACATAACGGGTGGGTACAGGGTTCTGGGACGAATAGGAATACAGGGATGGGGTAACTGACACAGAACTTTCAGGAACGAGCAGGGGGTGACTACAAGACTGACATGGGAAAGATCCAATGGTGAGTGACTTGGAGCGAACCATTGTGGGGGGGAAATGGGGGTACATAGAACCGGCTAACTAACATTTTTTAAAACCCCTAACTGAACCAACCCGGGATGCAACACCTTAACACAATTTTGCAGCTCCAAACATTTATGCACTCCACTATATAATAGAGACTCAGGAAGCTTTGTATCTCTCTGCTGTCTGTTCCTCTCTCTGAAGCAAAGCATCTCAGTTTACATGAATGAAATTAAAAAAAAAAAAAAAAAAAAAAAAAGAGACTAATAGGCAGTCTATGTGCAATTTGAGATGCCTAAATAACTTAACTAGGCTTAGTGAACTAATGAGTTAGATTTTTTTGAGAAAACTTGTCAGTCTTAAGCATTGCGTCCTTAAGAAGTTAAAAGATAAACTTTGTATAACCATTATCTTCATCACCTTCTGCATTTTTTTATCAAGTGCTGTCTTAAGCGAGTAGCTGGTGTCAGAGCATGAAATACAATTTTACAGTCTTTGTGCAGACTTGAGGATGATGAACAAAAAGAATGGGATGAGAAGGCAGATAAAAATTATCCATAACACTAGAGTTCCATTTTAAAACTAAAAGCTGCCCCTTCTGACCTCACTCAGTTGGGTCTGATTTAGTTGTATCTTTCATCTGGGATCGAAGGTAAAACTGTTCACTTCTGCTCTCCAAGGACAAGGTGCTCACACATTCCGGTGTGGAAACAGCAGAGATTCTCAAATTTTGAGCTCAATCAACATCTTCTGGACATCTCCATCCTGGTTACCTGACTACTAAGCAGAGGCCATACAGCGCCTACTAAGGAGCCCCATACTATTTAACTATCCTCCACTCCGAAAAAGCAAAGTGGCATTCATGATCCTTCACCTCATGGAAGAAAGTTCTCTTTGATCAGAAAGACTGGGCACTGTTCTGAAAAAAAACATCTATTGGAAGCTTTGCCACCTTTATTCTGGTGTCACCAGTCTGAATCTCTTTCCTCAGGTCCAAAAGCAAAGATGATTTGTGATGATTAATTCTTCTGTGAAGGCATTAAGACTTTCTGAAACTGCAAGAATGAGGAATATCAGTCTATGTGTATGGGAAGTATCTGTGAAACAGCTGATGTGTTTACAATTCAAACCTAAACTAGCCCTCTGACTTAACCTCTTG
The DNA here is from genome assembly GCF_026979565.1 of Vidua chalybeata. NCBI lineage: Eukaryota > Metazoa > Chordata > Aves > Passeriformes > Viduidae > Vidua > Vidua chalybeata. The sequence goes on along the minus strand of NC_071570.1, from coordinate 60,830,613 downwards.
TGGGCTCATGCCTTTGAGTCTTTATAAAAGCAATATCTAGACCAAGCCTGAAGAGATAGTAATCTAGTTGCTCTTGGAATCTTCCGCTGTCAGATTTATCATTATTTATTAACTAAAAAACAATAAACATGACTAATTGGATTAAAGTGGAGCTACTGTTCCTTCCTGATGTATACCTCTATGAAATTTTTTTGGATCAAAATCAGTAAGAAATTACACTATTTCCACCACTATTTCCAGTATTTCAGCTGATAGCGGCAGGACTACAAAAATCATTAATATTAAAAAAAAATCATAATTTCTGCTTGATTATGTTTTGTGGTTCAATTATTAAGTACTGTCATGTTTAGATTGACTCTAATGTGATTTCTGTACCAGGTTTATTATCAGAAGTATTGTAAATATAGTAAATATAGCCTTCTTTCTCACATGACTTCTTGCACTGTATAGGTTTACAGGCTGGAAATTACAGTATTACAAACTGTCTAGGAGTTAATATTTATTAAACAAGATAATAAAAAACCAAATATGCAATTTTCTGACAATGCTGTCACACTGCAAATCACAGAGGAGCTTATTAACAGCAAAAAATCCAGGTAAAGAATAACAGAAAATAACTAACATAATGAGAAGGCATAATGAAAACAAAGGCAATGGTATAGTTATCAAAACCATGATGAGAAGGTTACTGTAAGAAAAATGAAAACAAACTGTCAAAAAATAAAATGGCTTTTACAGAAACCCTGTTCAATGTTTTTAGACATACATAATAAATAGTGTATTTATTTCTTTTTGGAAAATGTATCAGCTGCAAATTAAGTTTTATAAATGCATTTTGTAGTCATTAAGGCTTGGAATTATTCTAAATTTAACATAATTCTAAAAGTGTGAGAAAGAAAGTGTATCTGTTGAAACTGGTGGCATGTGCCTGATGATAGATGCAGATGTTCTGTGACCTCCAAAGGGCTAATGGGGTATCTGGGGTGCCATGGGCACACAACCCTTCCACAGCCACCCCTGGTCTGGCAACAAAAACCAACACCATTCCTTGGTGTAAAAAGAAAGAGAAAAGCAGATAGTCCTGTAAATGTTATTTATCCCCCAAAACATGTGCCCCAGAATATTTTGAATTGCCCCTGCTGCAGTTCTCTGGGTGCTTTGTACATCAGCTTTCCAGACTTGACAACTGGGCTCAGGACAACACAGATACATCCTCCTTTTTATGATAGTTCATTCTTCGATTACAAGCCTTTAATGCACCTTCAGACTATAAAATAGTGTCATACAGAAATAAAAGCAGTAAAAAAGAGGCAGGCTGCAAATTCACTATTGAGGTTTCATTATTTGTGGAACCTTTTATTAAATCTTCCATTTTGTTGCAATTTACAGGCAACTCTAAACCTGAATTTCAGCACACATTTGCTTGAGGAAGCTATTACATTAATAACTGCACGTGACATGCATGGTGAACTATAATGTCTTATAGACATGTGGGTAAAACAGTGGATTTTTAGTATCTGAGAAAGTACAAGTTATAAACATAGTGCAGTAAAAATGCCTTCTTCTCTGTTTCTCACTGGGTGATTTTCAATTTATCTCCTTCCCACACTATCCTAGCACTTGGTGTATCCCTCCTTAAGCCAGCAATCCTAAGATGCACGAGGTCTGGGTATTTCACTCAGAAGTTCTCATGCAGCTGCACAAATGAGGAGAAATACAGAAGACTAATGAGAAAACAAATCTGATCTACACTGCCATACACTACAGCAACCAAGAGCTTGCTCAAGACTTACTACTCTAGAGAAAGCAATAAGTAAACCTTGCAAGAAGTACTATTGGAGTAACAATTAAGATGTACTTTGTACTTTTTTCTAAAGAGAAATGTTGGTTTGGGGCACACATCCTTTTTTTCCCCTTTGAATCTTAATCTTTAATCACAATAACCTTGCAGACAGCCAGTATAAGCTCTGTATAACTTACTTTAAATATTCAATATTGATCTTCTCATTTGTCTTTTTCCCATGGCAGAAAACTGATGTGGGGCTTGTCCTTACTGTCATATTCTCTTTTTTATTTATAGAAATATGAAACACTGTTTTGAAAACACTGCTCCATATCTATCTGTAATCTTTCCCGGGCTGTGCTCTCATGCAAGCATTCCTTGTGGCACTTACAGATATGATTTAGTGATGGGCCTGGCAGTGGTGGGTTAATGGTTGGACTTGATGACCTTAGAGGTTGTTTCCAACCTAAAGGGTTCTATACCTCTATCTAGAAGTCCCCAGGAAAAGGTTTAGGTGAGCTTGACATGGTATGAATCATGGTAAAGAATATGTGCACATACACTCCCTTCCTTCTCAGAAGTACTATAGCTTACTTGCATAAAGGAGTTTAGACAAAATAGGGTGAAAATCCAGCATTTAAGCTTATCTTAGGTTGGAAATGCAAGATGTAGCCGGGGGTATGTATTCTATTGCCATCTGTTAGAGGTAGGGCAGTTATCTTCTGTTAATTGGGCCACCTGTTAAAACCAGGTGGGGCAGTTTTCTTTATCTCTTCCATGACCCATCCTCCCTCTTGGAAATATCTTCTGTTAATGGGCCATTGAGTCTCACTGCCTGACTGATAAAATTGCATCCTCCCACTGGGAGATATTCTGTCCAGGAGGAGGAGCCAAGCATTCCTACCTGGATATAATCTGAAATTTAGAGCACCACAGGTATTCCAATGGATTCCCAGAAGAGCAGCTTTCTTCTCCACTGGATTCCCAGAGGAAGACCAGGCTCATCTACACCACCACTGGACCTTCAGAGGCAAACTACACCCTTCTACAGGATCACTGCTTCAACAGAACCACTGCAGGAGGACTGCAGCCACCATTAATGGGACTGCTTCCAACACCTTGACCCACAGGGTGACAGCTCATATTCTGACTCTGTCAGTGTTGTTTTTAATACTGCATTTTTATTTTATTTTTGTTTTTTCTCTAATAAAGAACTCTCATATCTTTGTCTGAGAGCCCCTTAAAATTATAATAATTCAAAGGAAGAGGGTTTACATTTTCTATTTCAAGGAAGGCTCCTGCCTTCATTAGGAGACACCCGTCTTTCAAACAAAGACTTAGCTGCACCATGCATTGTTCCCCCTCTGACTGCAGAGGTCTGGACAGATAGAGAGATTACATCCAGCTAGCTATCCAGTGGTTATTGGCCTAGACTGAGAAGGCTCAACTCAGCTACCAGAGAAGTACCATAAGATTTAACCCCCTGAAGAGATTTTAGGGACATATTGAAAACATAGAACAAAGTAATTTTCCATATTACCCATTTGAGGTGATTTGCTTTTTAGCACATAGTGCTTATCAAGACTGGTACAATTGACCATGCCTGCCTGTTGTGTGAGAACGTATTTAGCAGGATCCTCAAGTCCCCTCAATTCCATCAACATGTATTACGAATGTTGATTATCGGAGCTTATGCCTTACTTCACTTGAGACAATTTACACCTGTCAGCTGTAATGTTCCTGGTTTTCTGCTCTTTCTTGAATTAAAATACTCCTCAATGAGTGAGTTCAAATATGAAAGTTCCGAAAACCATGATGGAGTCATAATGAAGTTTCTCCCTGACACAGCCCTGCCAACTCAGACACTAACAGGGACTGTAAATAATTGGTACACAAGTTCAACTATGCCACTAGTTTGCAAGGACTAGAAATAAAATTTCTATGTTTTGCTGTCTCTTCAATCTGGGTGCTAAAGAAAATTTTAGGTAAAATTTGACAGTCATCCAGCCATTACCTAGGCTTTTTTTTTCTAATGTTTAAACACAGGGCAGCATGAAGATAATGTGATGCACCTGAAGAGGAGATGGAGTGACACCACCCATACTTCTTGCTTTCAGCTATGTAAATTCATTTGTCGTGTTAGACTTGGACTCAAAAAAACCAAAAGTGCACATGTGGACGCACTTCTGCTCCTTAGCATCATAAAAGCTCACAAACCAGCAATGCTAGTCATGATTAAAGCAGTCTGAAGTACCACAACCTGTTGATTATGCTATGACACACAGGTATAGTGCCATACTCCTTCCTCCTTAATGCTCCCATTTTAAATTGCATTTTGTTCAACTTTGTGGGAAAAAAACAGGAAATGCAGGACAATGTGGAACATGAAAAGGTCTCTGATCTCCTCAGGGGTGAAAAGACGAAGAGAAAAAAAAAAAAACACCTTTTTTTTTTTTTTTTTCCTCAGGAGCTTTCAAGAAAAACAAAAGCTGCAGCTCTATTTTACAAAACACACTTAAACAACCTAACACTGAATTATTCATGCCTGTTCTAAAATACAAGCTTTGTAACCCAGAATTAATTGGCTTAAGGGTGAGTATATATCTTTGCATTGTAAATACTTTGTCAATTGAAGTACAAACATGTTCTGCGCAAAAAAAAAAAAAAAAAGATGTTAACACAAAGAGTGTCATAAGCTTAAGAATATTATCACCTTCCTTTTCCTTATGACTTTGGACAAAGTTTTACTTTTGAAGCTGACAGACTGACTGGATTTTCACTGGTTTGAAAACTCAGACCTGAGTTTTTTCCAATTATTAGATTTTTTTGAGGAGAGAGTTCACTGATTCTGCCAGCATGCAGACATAATCTAAATTTCCATTTTTCTTATCAAACTCCCTCTGCTAGAATTTTTCTGCAGTTAATAATAATTTTGTAAGATTTTAAGATTGGACTTTTCTGTTGGAGTCCTGTTTCTACCCAGACAATCACCTGATCATCTGTGAGGTAGCTCTTCTTGGAATATGTTCCTGAAATCAGTGTCACTCCTAGAAATGCAGAGTCCAAAGCAGCTTGCCTCTTGAGTGGTGTGATATAAGAAAATCACAAAAACCCAAAGTGAAAAAGAGATTGGGGCTTTTCTGAAAGAAAAGCAAACCCTTTTGCAGTATGGAAATCAATTTTTTGCAATGAAGCTTTTTTTTTTTTTTACTATCTTCTTGATTAGGTATGAAATGCTTTTTCTGTTGATGCCTAAATATCAAGTGCACTTGGAAACCTGTGCAATTGGTTTCAGAGAGTAGGTGCTATATTTCAAACCAAGGCCTATTGTCCACTGCTGCCTACTAATGAAGGAAAGTTATTTCTCATAAGAAATACCATCTGTGCCCTGTTTCCTTTAACTGAGAGTTTTGAGAGTTACTCACAAAATAAAATTTCATCTCTTCACAAAAATCCTGGTGTCATTTAGCTAACGGACTCAACCCTCAGCACTTTTGTTGTGGGTGGTGGGAGGAGAAGGGTGACTAATTAATTTCCAGGCTCCTCTGATCCCATGGCTGTCATTTAAACTTTAGGGTCCTGCTGGCAACAACAATCAAACAGAATCACAGAATCACAGAATAATGAGGTTGGAAGAGACATCTAAGATCATCAAGTCCAACCTATGCCTTAACACCTCAATTAGACTATAGCATCAAGTGCCATGTCCAGTCTTTTTTTAAACACATCCAGAGATGGTGATTTTACCACGTCCCTGGGAAGACAATTCCAGTACTTTATTATTCTTTCAGTGAAAAATTTTTTCCTAATATCTAACCTGTACCTTCCCTGACTTGAGTAGCTTGAGACTGTGTCCTCTTGTTCTGTCAGTTGCTGCCTGGTGGAAGAGACCGACCGCCACCTGTCTACAGCCTCCCTTCAGGAAGTTGTAGAGAACAATAAGGTCACCTCTAAGCCTCCTGTTCTCCATGCTAGACAACTCCAGCTCCTTCAAACGTTCCTCATAGGGCTTGTGTTCCAAGCCCCTCACCAGCCTTGTTGCCCTTCTCTGGACGCGCTCAAGCATCTCAATATCCTTCCTAAACTGAGGGGCCCAGACCTGGACACAGCACTCAAGATGTGGTCTTACCAGCGCCGAGTACAGGGGAAGAATTACCTCCCTACTCCTGCTGGTCACACAATTCCTAATGCAGGCCAGGATGCCATTGGCCTTCTTGGCCACTAGGGCACATTGCTGGCTCATATCCAACCTGCTGTCGACCAGCACCCCCAGGTCCGTTTCCACCTGAACACTGTCCAGCCACACTGTCCTCAGCTTGTAATGCTGTAGGGGATTTTTGTGGCCAAAATGTAGAACTTGGCACTTAGACTTATTAAACTTCATGCTGTTGGACTCTGCTCATCCATCCAACCGATCTAAGTCTCTCTGCAGAGCCCTCCTTCCTTCCAATAGATCAACACAAGCTCCCAGCTTAGTGTCGTCTTTAAATTTACTAATGAAGGACTCGAAGCCGTCATCCATGTCGTCTATAAAAATATTGAACACAACTGGTCCCAGTACAGACCCCTGAGGGACACCACTGGTGACTGGCCCCAGCTGGATGCAGCACTGTTCACCACCACTCTCTGGGCCCGGCCATCCAGCCAGTTCCTAACCCAGCAAAGAGTGCTCCTGTCCAAGCCGTGGGCTGCCAGCTTCTCTAGGAGTGTGCTGTGGGAGACAGTGTCAAAGGCCTTGCTGAAGTCTAAATAGACAACATCCACAGCCTCTCCTGCATCCACCAGAGGGGTCACCTGGTCATAGAAGGAGACCAGGTTGGTCAGACATGACCTACCCTTTGTAAACCCATGTTGACTGGGTCTGATACCCTGGCCATCTTGTAAGTGCTGTGTGATAGCACTCAGTATGAACTGTTCCATTATCTTACCTGGTACTGAGGTCATCAGATCAGGCAATCATCTATGGGACCACACATTTGGCTCTGGTCTTATCCTGGGTAGAGGGAAGGGGAAGAAACGACTGAGAGACAGAGGCATCTGAGGGCCACTGAAGTATTTTCTTGCTAGATAGGGACCTTTAGCTGTCCCATTAGCTCTGGTTAAGACAGTGACTCTGTACATGGATATGTTTGGTAGGCATCTGTTAAGGCTCTGCTCTGTTGTTTAAAATGGGAATTTCAGTTGCAAAGGGGAAAGGAAAGTTCGGGGGTGGCTGATGCGCTCTCCCATCCTAAGGGGCTATGAAGACATGGGTTTCCTCTTATCAATCCCCCAGAGCAGGCTCTGTGGCTAAATGTTTGCCCTTCTGTGTCTAAAATAACTGTAGGTCCAGTCTTGGGTGTTGGTCCAGATTTTCAGCATTTCCCATGGCTGAAACCTATGGCTCCAAACCTATGGAAACTTATGGATCCTGACATCTCCACACCCAGACACATCCTTTGCTGGCATCACACCATGCTATTTTTACTGCCCTTTCATTCTCAAAACCATTTCTTGTGCTTCCAATAGCTCAGATCCAAGTCATGTGAACATTCAGGTCAGGTTTGGGCAAGGTTAATTAAGATGTTAGGGTGTGATGTCAGGGTATGAAGTTCCACTGACTCTGTTGGGAAGCTCATGCAGTTTTTATGATCTCACCCTAGATATCTACCTGGAAAGCCTTTAGAGGGAGTGGAAGCTGAGGTCAGACAAGCATCCTAATCCATTTGTGAGATTTGGAAACCATAGCTTTAAGCCAGTTTATAGTGATATGTAGTCTTAACTTGGTGATGTGCTGACTCTTTTCTTCCTTATGTGGATAGGGAAAACACTTTTCACATGCTCTTGTAGTTCACTAGCAGTTTAATTCACCTGGCAAGCACCATGATTATCAAAACACCAAGAAGCTGGGAATTCAGAGGAATTTTTGCTTTTGGGATTTTTTTTTTTTTTTTTTTTGAGCTGTGACATACCATAGCTTACATGGGACGTGGCATGGCACAGATGAGAAGAAAGAGTGATAAATGGCTTTCCTTTTATTTGGAGGTGTGAAATATGGTGAGAGATGTTGCAAACCTTATTAAGGCTCTTATTATTGTACTACCTAATGACTGGTGTGTATATATAAAATATTACTTCATTTTACAGAGACATTCAAATGTTCAAGAGCAGCTGATGGGGTTGGACATGCAACTGGCAGCTAATTCCCCTGTCTTCAAAACTCAGATTGCTTCAAAATTTTTCAGAAGTTGTACTGCTAAACCCTAGTGGTTTTGAAAATATCAGCTGTTTTTTTACCAGTTAGGTATCCTGCACTTCAAAACTAGGGCTTTTATTCCTCAGAAAAAGTACTAGCAATTAACTTAAAGGATATTTTTCTTCTGGTAAAAAAAACCCCACACGAGATGTGACAGCCAGGTGGACAAAAAAAAAACAAAACATGTAAACTCAGGGACAGTAAAAGATATAGTTAGAGATCCAAGAGGAAGCAAAAATATGCAGTAGAGTTCACAGTGTTCATTGAGGTTGGAAAGCTATAGCAATGCATCAGAGCTGCACACAAGTGTCAGAGTCAAGGCACTGAGGATAAACACCACTGGGATGTATTTCAGTTATCAGGTGCTGTAATTGCAAGCTTGATCTCAATGTTTTGAAAGAGTGCTATGGATGGGCTGTTCCCCATATAAAAATATTTTTTATTTATAAAAAGAAACATTTTCTTTCTCCATTTTTTACAGAAAAAAAAAAGGCCATAGCTTAAGATGTGTTATTCCCAACTAAGATTTTTCATACACTACATGTCTAAGTTATCCTTCATGTAAAGGCTATGGTTGTGCATAAGGAATGACAGAGGAAGCTATCATGCTCACACATAATAATATAGCATTATTTTATTTCTGCTGTCATGTCTCTTGTAAACATCATAAAACACAACCAGTGGCTAATGTGGCAGACAAGACAGTGAAATAACAAAGAAGACCTGAAAAAACAGAATTTTCTTTTTCTCAGTGGCAATGCCATTCACCCAGAAGGGGGAGATCTCAGCCTGCATGCTGCAGCAGCCAGCCCCGTAGATGGTATTTCAGTTCCAGCTCAGAATTTGTCTGACAGGGAGATTTCAACACAAACCATGCAATTTGGTGCTGGAGCACAATGGACTTCATCTGCTTAAAAAGATGCACACATACAGTAATCACACTTCATAATTCAATAAATTGCTAAAAAATTGCACACGTTTTCATTTTAGCAGCTTAGGTCCTGCAACTAAACTCACAATGCTACAAAGACATTTGAATTTTTCACTAATATGTCATGAGCACTGCACCTATTGCAAATTAATGAGTCTCTGAATAGCACTGTACATTTGTCATTTGAATTTATGCTAATACACTGAAATCTCCTGATGATGTTGATAGTCCACAGCAGCTGCTCAAACTATAGAATATACATGCATATTCCTTCACGTTTTATTCATCTTTCCTTGGATTTTTATGATCTATCATTTGGACTGCAGTTCTGCAGCTGGTTATTGATAGGAATGCTAATTCTCTTTGAGTTTACACTGCCGGCTTGACCTGAGCAGAAGTAATGGACCAGCACTGAGAGAATTATGTACCTCACACAGCAACAGCCTCACATCAGTGGGTCAAAAGGAGTTCATTGAGGCCCAATGGTATTTACAAAGAGTTGGCTTGGTAACTGGTAACTGTTCTCCCCCATCCCTCAATGAAATCTAATTCATTTCAGTCAGTCAGTCAGTCTGAGGCTCATACAAATGATATGTCATTGTAGATGGTATCTGTTCTTTTTTTCACCTAGAGAGGAGTAAAGGCCTGTCATGCACCCTTCCCACCCAGAAGAGAGTATGCAATAGCCGTCATATTGGAGTGACTGCAAAATGCTTGCCAAAGGCAAGACCTTTCCATCCAGAGTTCAGGCGGTGCCATTGTATAATGAAGAACAGCATCAGACTAAATCCATCTGGGAATTCGACAAAGAAACAAAGAAATGAACTACTAGGGAAACTAGTAATAAAAGTTTCAAAACATTTATCTGTGAGCTGTTGTGTACAGGAAGTTTAAATATTCCAGAGTAGACTGCAGTCTTTACCAACTTTAGCTTTAAACATGACAATTATAGAGCTGCTAATATACCCAGGAAACAATTATTTGAGCTGCCTAATAATTTTCAAATGACTCAGAAAAAATCAAGCACAAAGAATTAAGTAGCACATATACAGAAAGTACAGCTTGTTAAGAATCATTCCACTTTTTTTATTCTCTTCCAGGTTTCACAGGGACAGGGAGGCTTAGCAGTTTCGTTTCAAAACATCTGGGAGCAGTGATGCTGTACAATATAGTGTGGCCTTTTGTTTGCAGCAGGTTCTTTTAGAGGGAATGAAGCTGTCACATGAGGGAACTTGACTGAATTAGCTAACAAATGTCAAAATTAGATGCATTCTGATGACTTTTAAACACTGTCAGGAAAGGGTTTAAAAATTTAACCAGTTCATCTCTATTATCTCAGAGAAGCCCTAGAGTTGAACAATGGCATCTGAGAAGGGAAAAGAGAGCAGACTGACTCTACAGTCTCAAAGCATCTCTAAGCAGAACTCTCAGGAATGCTACTTAACATATAAATGTGTGTGTGTGTCTGTGTGTGTGTGTCTGTGTGTGTGTGTCTAACATTTTAGTACCATTCCTAGGGCTAAAGGCCTGCTTCAGATAAGTGTGTTTCAGTAAGAAGCAGCAAATAGCTACTTTCCTATAGCACTGTAGTTTTCCCATCAAGAAGGGTAAAGACATTTTCACTGTTCTCAAAAACTTTGAAATGTAAACTTGTTCGATTGATGGCTCCTTCTGGTCCTGGCAGCCTTTTTGATAGCTGGTGCTCTTTCTGGAATACTTGTTAAAAGTGTCTCTGTAGCAAAGATGTTGTGTTTTTTGTTGGTGTCTTTTTTTTTTTCCATGTAATTTTTTTTTAAGTCATTGCATGGAAGAGCAGAAATAGGCTCTTGTCTTCAATAGAGCTGTCTGACAGGTGAACACCTACTCTTACTGCCCTTTTACTCGATAATAACTTATGAGTTTAGACTGCTTGAAAGCAGTTTTTTTCATTTAAAATTTTCAATCCTTTTTGAGCACAACTCCTGCTCAGGAAAAGTGGCCATGGCATCACAGACTGTTCGAGAGGCTGTGAGTGTGTCAGGGTTGGAGGCAATTACATGCATCACTGTTATGCACTTTTTAAGACCAGTGCATTCTACAGCTATTAATGCCTCCCTGCATAGAGATTGACCCAAATTTGCAATGGGATGTGACTTCAACCTGAAAGATAGTATCCCATGTTCTCTCCTCCACCACTGTCCAAACCAGCCCAAATTCTGACCTTTACCAGCACAGAAGCCCCTATTCTGTTTTAATGGGTACCTGTCTGTTTGAGGCAGCCCAGCTTTCAGAATACGGCGCTTACATACTTTGTCAAGCTCACACAGCTCTTAGATTTGGAAACATTTTGCTTTGCAAATGTAAATAGTTTCCTGGAGATTGTTACATATGCTTGTTTCTCATCTCTCATGCTATCTCCTCTGACCCTGCTAGCTCCATCAATGAAGTGTAATCGTAAAAGAAATCTTCCTGGTTGAAATAACAAGTAGTGTCGAGGGGGTTTTCTGGAGTTATACCTTGATGCTAACCACCACTCACAGATACAGAGAGGATTGAACTTGCTCAGATTTTTCCATTCCACTTTTTCTTTCATTGTACTCAGTGTAGCAGTTAAGTAGCTAACGTCATTATTAAAGATTATGCTGCTACAAAATAGCAGGGATTGTTTAGCACAATAAACCCAAGAATCTGCAAGTGTCTCCCAGCATGTCTCATGGACTAAATCTTGTCCCTCATTCCCCCTGCAATAATCTCACTAGATCCTTTTTTTATTTCTTTGAAAGGACTTGTGCAAACTCAGATTGTAGACAGTGAGTAATTCAGCCCACTGGCAAATAAAGACATGGCAGAGGAAGAGGTTGGCAGATCCACATGGGCTATAATGTCCTTATAAAGAAAGGCAGCTAATCCTGATAATATGCAATGCTAGTCATGTCTGTTTGTAAAATATACAGTACTCAGTAGTCTCTCAAGGCTCAGAGAAGTCGCTCAAGGCTCAGAGGAGACTTTTGTTTCTCAAAAGTGACAAATTTTTTAGGCTTTTGTAGTCTTTTATGTTAAAAACCTTTGCAAGTGATTTTTTTATCAGTGTGCTTGTTAAGTGAGAGAATATTTGATTTTACTTTGGTTCCATTTTAGCTACAACAATCAGTTCTCTGAACATCTTTCTAATGTTTTAGATTTCTATAAAAAATCTTTTTCAGATGACTATCTTAAAGAAACATGTGCACAAGGTAGTAACGCAGATGAAATTTACATGTTAAAGTTAGAAATCTACAGGGAAAAGGTGAATTTGAATCAAAATCTGAGCATTCCAGACCCCATATACTCAGTGTGATTGGACATCTGAGGAATTTGGATTGTTAGATAACGTGGGTCAGTCTTGCCATGTTGATATCAGGAGGTTGATCTATAGGGATCATCAGTCTGTCACTCTGTGAGATTTCCTTATGGTTCCAAAATGAGATGCTGACTGCTGATTGTTACCATCCTCAGACACCCAGCTTGCATTTGATCTCACACCTTAGCAGTGCTACAGAAGTCTTGAAAGTATTCCAGATTTGAAGAATTCAAATATAATTTAAAAACCTCACCTATTAATTCTATTGTTTCTTGTGCATGTTAGGGAAAAAACCATATTCAAACCTCATTACAGGTCACAGATAAGAGTTGTTCGCAGCTTTTTTCTCTATTCCAGGAATACCTGCTGTCTTGCTAGCATAACATAGGCAGATAGAGTTCAGGGCCAAGCTGGGGATGCCACTCAGCATTAGGAATGAGGAATGTGGTCTGCAAGATGATGCAGGTGGGAGAATTTCATGCTTGCTCTTTTCATCTCTACCAGTTTTTAGCAAAAACACCCTCCACCGAGAGCTGGGTCAAGCACACAGAAGACCTCCAAAAGTGTAAATTCATTCCTTTTAGTAGTTGTTGGGAGCTGGCAGTTGAAAGTGGTAGTGTGTGCGGTACCTTCTCTACAGACTGCCAGGTACATCCCAAAGGTATGGTGATGAATGATTTCTGATGTTCCCAGTATTACAATGTATTTCTCTACCTTTTGGAAATAAGAACATAGCCAGGGAATAGCATTTAAATATCTGTATTGACAAAGCAGACTCATCCCAAATTTGACCCCTAGGCCTGAACACTAGAGGAATCTGCAGATGGCAAAGTCTGCGGTCTAGATGGCCCCCAAAAAAACCTGGTGCTCCAAACTTTAGACATATCTCTGTCCTAAATAGAATATTTTTTTTCCAAAGCTACGTATTTAATTTCATACATGCAGCATGCCCAGATGCTGCTTGTGTTTTTGAAAGCAGATTCTTACTTTTAAAATTCCATATGTGGTATTAATGTTTATTATCATATCAAATTGTATAGGATTTTAACTCAGAGGAGGTTTTACAAGAGACTCAAAATTTTGGTGTGTTAATCTTCTCTGGACCTACTTCTCAGCAAGGCTTAATAGCTACAGTGGAAGAGCAGCAGTACCACCAGCATCACTTTCTTTCTGGTCCCACGGTGCTGACATTACTGTGTGAATGGTATACTTTATTAACCAGTTCTAATGGTTCAAGTGCTGTTTCTGGGGATTTGTCCTTTCTCCTTCTCAATCCCTCCCTAACATGGTTCCTGTGTTCTGTGTGGAGGCTTTATAACTCTTTTTGCTTTGTAAGGCAGAGGAATCACAACATTTACCTTATACTTCTGTATTTACTTACAGATAAAATGCTGTGATTCTATTATGTACTGGACTATAGGTATATGTGTGTGGGAATGAATCAAGAGTCATTTTCTAGTATAAATTCCACAGATTTCATGCTCTTTTTTACCCCTATCACCAGAATCACAGGTTGCAAAGATTCTGCTTTGCTCAGAGGGAAAAAAAATGGTAGAAAAAAAAGTTTAAAAAAAAGTCATCACACCCTACTTCTTAGTAAGTTCTGTTTTCTCTTTCAACTAGCCAACATAAAACCCTTTTCTCCTGGCTTGAACAATCTTTTAAAGTACTAACAAGTGTTCTGTTGTTTCTAAGAGATTTTTTTTTTTTTCATAGCTCCAGGGTTACCACTCTAGTAGATGTGGAAAATCTTTGTTCACTTCATAATAAGACACTTTTGTGTACCATCTAACTGGATTTGGCCAGCAAAGAAGAGCAGATATGTCACCCACTGAATGCTTTTTTCCTCATCCCTAACATCCTAGGATATTGCAGACTTTCATATTCTAATGGAGGTTACTTTTACCAGTGACCAATGTTTCTTCTACTGTCCAACGCACCTACAAGTTTCTGACCTGTTATAATTTCCCCACCTGCAGTGCAGTTTCTGCCAGTTTTCCTGTCAAATACTGAGAAAATTAATATGTTGCCTAGAAAATCTCTATGGCAGAGAATGTTAGCTTGTGTACAATAGCATCTTAAGTCTTCTCCATTATATCTCTGAGAGCTGCACTGAAAATCAGGGGAGAAAGGGCAATTCATACAATGGATTTCACTGCAGGCCTTTTGGCAAACCTTTGCCGACTCACCGAGCAGTATCTTCGATCTGCCAATGGTAGCTACAGATAAGAAGCACTCCAGGCTCATGAAAATGAATTTATTCTTTGAAAACATTGCATATACTATTTGTGTATGACAGAGGAAAAAAGTCCAAGTGCATTTCAAACACACATTTACTTAGTAATGTATTCTTATTACCCAGTTCTTTATCTGGGCTATTTTCAGAAATTGAAAGCACTGCTTCTCTTTCAAAGCTAGCCACTTCCTTTTTGACTATCTTCCCACCCTAAACATAAAACAGGTGCATCAGCAATATTTGGCAAGTACATACCAAAAGAATTTCTGTCTTTAATATCCAGCATTTCATGTTGTTTCCCTTATCTCAGTCATCAATACTGATTCAAAGCAATTGAGTATCACAGCACTGACTACAAGCCAAGTTAGACAAGAGTTGGCAGGGGCTACAGCTGTGGGAGGACTGCAGGAGGAGGTAATAGCTGTTCTGTGAGCCAAGCAATACCAGTTATAATACTTCCTTCATATTTCTCATTTGTTAAAACAGTTTTCTTTTTCTTTTATGAAAGGTGACTGGACTGATTAAGATTTCCAAATGCAAACAGACAACTCATCTCATATCCCTGGCAAGGAAAATAAAATGGAACACACTTCACAGAGAAAAGATGAATCCAAATGTATTTGGCAGCATAATAAACAGTTGAAAACTAGGTCTTACATTGCAGAAGCTCAGGGATCATTAGCCTGATGGTATCTTGAGATGATGTAGTCCTCTACAGATTGTTTTTGTCAAAGTACCCATGCTTTACATTGTATTAGAGAACAAAGGTGAATAAGAGTTAAATTTAGAAAACACAGTCTTTTAAGTGTTAATCAGAAAAAAACTCTCCCCTAGTTTCAGATGGAGCATAATGAAGGAAGAACTGTCATGAGTTTAATTTTGGAAAAAATAGTAGCCCCTAGGCCCTTGGGGCTCTGGGGTAAAGGATCACTGGTTGGTGACTTGCAGTTTCATGGGTTACAGGCAAAGCAAAGTAATTTGTGAAGTATAAAAGTCCAGAACTGATGCCTTCTTCCCTTACCATGTCACAGACTGAATGCTGACCCCTATAACAACCGTTCAATTTTGCTCTCTTTTTCCCCTCTTGTAATGCCTTTCCCTTCCTTGTATTTCATCAGGAGAAAAAAATCATATCTGGTCTGCTATGCTGTAAGTATGTGATAGTAATAAAATGAAATTAATCTAATCTAATAAATATTACTAACTGCACTTACACTCCCAGCTGTCTGTGATACGCAAAACAAATTTATTCTGAGATATGTAAACTCTACTAAGTTTTTTTTCTTAAAAAAAACCCCAAATCACTGAAAATAAGTAAGAGTTAGAGATTGTCTGTGTCATCTCTGTCATACAGAGACAACTTCAGAGTAATTACACACTCATTTTCTCACACCTAAATTAGATGTCTTGAAAACAGAGAGCTAGAAGGGGTATAGCATTAAGTTAGTACATTAGGAGACAACTATGTACTTTAGGATATGGAACTAGAAATTGTGATTTGGTTAAGTATCTTGCCATCCTCTAGTGCCTATTTACACAGATAGATGCAAAATGAAGGCAAACTCATGGACTTACAGGTCACCTTTGATGTCCTGTTCCTATGCTGGTGGTGTCCCTGTGAAGGTATCTACACTATTCCACTCTGAATGAGACTCTTTTGATGTTTCTTTTCATCCATAGATACCAACTTAAAACACAAGTTATTGTGCGTCACAATGGTTTTTACATTGCCAAGAGACAGCTATGAATTGAGAGATTTTTGGACGCACCTTGGCTTGCACAGTGTGCATTCAAACCATTCCATTCTCTGCAGTTTTCAGTGCAAGATGTTGAGGCCATCAGCATGAATTCTGGTTTCAGTATTGGGCCCCTCATGACAATAAAGACATTGACATGCTTGAGCATGTCCAGAGAAGGGCAACAGAGCTGGGCAAGGGTCTGGAGAATAAGCCTGGTAAGGAACAGCTGAGGGAACTGTGTGTGTTCAACCTGGAGAAAAAGAAGCTTGGGAGACAATTTCTCACTCTACAACTACCTGAAAGGAGGCTGTAGCTGGGTGGGATTCAGTCTCTGCTCCCAGGCTGCAAGTGAAACATCAAGAGGAAACCATCTCAAGTTGAGCTAGAGAGGTTTAGTTTGGATATTAGGAAAAATTTTCTCACCAAAACAGTGGGCAAGTCCTGGCACAGGCTGCCCAGGGCAATGGTGGAGGCACCATCCCCAGAAAGTCTTTAAAACTATGTGTAGATGTAGTGCTTTAGGACATGGTCCAGTGGTAGGCTTGAAAGTGCTGGGTTAATGTTTGGATTTGATGATATTAGAGGTATTTTCCAATCTAAATTATTCTATGATTCTATGACTTTGCTAAGGAGTTTTTCACAAACAGTTTTGTGGGTGCAACTCCACTGGAGACTGCTAACTCTTCATTACAAGCAGCTCTGCCCTCCTTGTAAAGCCATTTAGACTCAGTCTGAAAAGGAGTGCCTAGCTTGGATCTCTTGTTCTGCTTCCCACTGAATTTTCTTTAAGCAAGCTGGTAATGACTGTCACATAAAGTGCGTTAACAAGAACAAGGCAACATGTTTGAGATCACTTTGAGCTTTTGGTAAGGAGCAAGTGGCCCCTTGCAGCCCATCCAAATCACTGACTTCTGTCAAAACAACTGTCTCAGGCTGCCCAGGGAAGTAGTGGAGACTTCATCCCTGGAAGGATTTAAAAGATGTGTAGCTGTGGCGCTTGGGAACTTTGGTTAATAGTCTTTGCAGTGCTGGGTTAAGGTTTGGACTTGAAGATCTTAAAGGTCTTTTCCAACCTGAACGGTCCTATGGTTCTATGATTCATACTTTTTCAAGGAATTAGGTAATTTCTATTGAATTTAAAACCATGGATGCATTTGGTATTGTGGTTAATCCTAGCATATTTTTCTTCCCAGTGTATTTAATTTAGTTGTATCAATGACATTTCTGCTCCTCTAAGCACATAAAGAGATTACTAATTATCATTCTTTTAAAACATATAGGGAAATTATATTGTACAAATGAAAGATTTAGAATTACATGAGAATTACTCAGGACTGATATCCACTCTCACAATTATTGGTTTTCCCTCTTCACCTTTCCAGCAATGGAATTTTTTTTAACTTAGAAACAGTTCCTGAAAAATCATTGTGGCAAGTCAAATGTTGAAACTGTCTCAGTGTTTCCACCACTAATGCTGTTTTGTATTTTACATAATAGGGTTTTTTTAAGCGCAGTGAATTAAAAAAGTCATGTGGCAAGAGTTATTCTGTCTTATTACAAATTTAATAGCAATTTTTTGTTTGTAAATTATTCACAAGCAACTGGTTGGATATATAACTGTGAAATGTAAAGCTCAATAAATTAATATGTAAAAAAAAAGGCCATCAAATATATGTATATTTTGTGGAAAGAGTTAACAAGCCATCTAAATATGTTGCGAGGGTGGTTACGATGGTATAATCCGGTATAATGATGATATCCTCCAGAAACCCAAGAATATAGATGGGAGAGTGATGTTACTTGTGTCTGCCCCTCCTCAAAAATTTTCATGAGGAATCGACACCTTAGGCATGAAAGTAAGCCGAAGGGGATTTACAGATGAGCCAGCCTCTTTATTTGCAGTAGTGATAGAGCTATTTATTGAACCTTTATGGTCAGAGACAAAAATAGCTTATAAATAAGAACAGAAAGACTCTCCAGAATGGTCGTCTTGGAGAGGAAAGTGCCATTAACTGAGCAACCTTCCCATAGGAATTTTGTGCATGTGTGCATGTGAGAGACACCCTCTGTCTTGCTGGATGTGGCTGTGCTACTGCCACATCCAGGAGATGAGTTACACACAGGTGCTGTTTTTTGCTCAGTGTAGGTCAGCAGTAAATTAGGATGGCACAAGTATTATGCATTAGTGTACAGCCCACTTTCTCTTCATAATGCTAATATTATTTAATTTTGCATCATTAATTGTAATATTAATTGAATTAAATGTCTGTCTGCGTGACTTTATAAGCTTAGCTCTCTTTTTTGTCCATAGACACCTTCAAAATGCTCTATATAGAGGTAAGTGTCCACATCATGCTGGAAAACAGAATCATTATGTATCTTTATCTGATTCAGAGGTGCATTTGTGAGACTATGAACCCTGAAGGGGTATTCACTTAGCTCTCATTTTATCTTTTTTTAAAGCCTGACTGTTTAAATAGGAGAAGCTTTCCTAATGTGGCTGCTTTCTCATCTATCTCATTTTTATATGGCTCTTTTTCCTCCTAGCTTTGATTTATACATATGGAATGTTTTTGATCATATAACACCCAGTGGATATGTTGCTGTCTTCATTTAGGACATTGGTTTTGTAAGCTGCAAAGCTGATAAACACTTATATGTGCCTTATTTCCTTTTCTGCACAAAGATTCTATTGAGACATCAGCATATCTGGGGAAAATGTGGTTTTTAATAATATAGTTGTTGTTGTTCATTTTAAATTCAACACTACCATATTTGATGTTTACAAAAAAAATGCAAAATTATGTCCTGTTGGCAGTAATGAATATGAGTCTAACAGAGAAGAAAGAGAACCTGCCTTAATGTTCCTTTGTTATAAAATTCTTATCTGAAGAAAGGACCCTTGAGAATATTAAAACTTGACTCTTTGTCTATTAGACATATGAAAGATAGAGCTCTCTTTAAAACCAACATTTCTTTGTTGTCTCCACAGTTATGATACCTCACACAGCAGTTTTTCCTTGAGAATAAATCCTTGAGACAAAAGATAAAACAAATACCATGGACTAGTGACTGGCATATACCAACCAGAGGCATATTCACATGAGAAAACTGCTCAACAAATATTTCATCTATCTGAGATATTTTCCAGCTGAGTTGCCTTGCTAGTCTGTTCCCACCACATTCTCTGCATTGCACAGTGGAAAAGCAGAGAGATTCAACTCCTGCACTGGACTGGGAATGCTAGGAGTGCTTCAAGATGCTAAATAGCAGGTCAATATTTTTGTTGTTTCAGTTGGCACTGAATAAGGGAAACAAACTTAATATTGGTTCTTTTCTCTGAATAAAAGAGCAAATCTGGGAAGGGTTAGCTATATGACTTAAAAACTGCTTTATACAATAGCTAAAAATTCTCATGAACTAGGGGTATTTATGAATTTAATATAAAATTATGAAAATGTCACAATACTGACTTCCTTGTCATTAACATATGGATCTAACTATGTAAAAGTACAAATAATGGAATATAAGTGAAGCATTCAAAAAAATCTTGGACTCCAAATAAAGAGGAAACTGAAGTATTATTATAGAGGCCAATTTATTAAAAAAACATTTTTTCAATTAGCTGAGCAGGTAATTTTTTAACATAAATTTATAGTAAAAGTTCTAGTGCCAGCCATAAGGCCTGTGTGTCAATGCAGTGCAAGTCATGTGTTATGAAAACAGCAAAAAAAGCTATTGGATTTATAAGAAGACAAAAAGTAAATTACTTATTTCAATAAAAAAATTTTACAATTTGTTGAATGGTTCACTTTTCAGAGGAAAAACTATAAGAGAAACTAGGAAAAATAAATTCATTGTAGCTCATGGAGTTAGATAAATTAGTAATGAACTAGTCTCAGAAATAGAGAAGGAAAATAGCTGATAGTTGTACAGCTTGTTCCTTAACCTTCACACAGAAAATAAGGCTAAAACTCCTAGTTAATTAGCTACAATTAAACAGTATATGTGAACTTTCAGAACTTAATCATCTAATATGCCTGTGGAGTTATTTGTGTTCAGCTGTAAAGTAACCAGACAACTGTGCAGCATGCATTTGATAAATTTGAATAAAAACTTGCTCAAAAAGTCGTTATCTGCTTGCAAATTAGGAAAAGAAGCTAAAATTTGTTATATTAATTATTTAACGCAAAATTTTCACTCAGCTCTCGCTATTAGTAAGATGGGAAATGAATCAAAAAGCGCCACATAATGGAAGAATGTCAGTGATCAGATTCTTTTTACCTTTAACACAATGGCTATATCCACTTGGATGTTCCAAGTAAAAGTGGGGCTGTTTTAGCTATATCCCTGTTGCAAAGAATCATTACATGGATTTGGCATTGTCTAAAGCTCTGACTTTGGATAGCATTGACATGGTGAGCACCATCTCAGCATCCTTTGGAGCAAGATAGTGTTCATTGGAGTATACATAGTCTAAGGAACCTAAAGATGCATCTGCTGGAGGGAGTCCAGAGGAGGCCATGAAGGTGCTCAGAGGGCTGGAGCACCTTTGCTATGCAGAAAGGCTGAGAGAATTAGGCTTGTTCAGCCTGGAGAAGACAAAGCTCTGGGGAGACCTTAGAGCAGCTTCTGGTTCCAGTAAAAAAAAGGGTCTAGAAGAGAGTAGAGGGTCTTTTGAGAAGGTCATGGAGTGATTGGATAAGGGAGAATGGATTCAAACAGAAAGGAGATTATTAGGAAGAAATTATTCACTGTGAATTTGGTGAGGCACTGGCACAGACTGCCCAGAGAAGCTGTGGCTGCCCCATCCCTGCAAGTGTTCAAGCCCAGGTTGGATGGGGCTCTGAACAACCTGGTCTAGTGGGAAGTGTTCCTGCCCATGGCAGCAGGGTTGGAATTACATGAGCTTTGAGCTCCCTTACAACACAATCACCCTTCTGTGATTCTGTAAATTGCCAGTAATTCTCTGGTACAATTGATGGTAAGACTTCAGTTTTAGGTACTGCCTGCTTTTTGGCCTTCAAAGGACATAAAGTTCATTCAAGACAAATTGAATGGACAGATATTCACCGTACTCATACTGGATGAGTCAAGGTTTTCTTTTTTTTTCATTCTGGACAGGAAAAGAAAATGTAATATAAAATTGTGCAGAAACACATGTAACAGTGATGTCTCAGATTAGGCAGCAGCATTGTGTCTCAGATTTAGAGGGTTGTTTTAGAGGTCTGGACTATGGTAATCCTACTTATAAGGGAATCTGAAAATAAATGGAGTAAAAGAGCCCTATTTTTAGAATGTTTTCTTCCACCACCATCATGTGAAAAATAAAAATAAGAAAAAAGTACCTTTTTTTTTTAACCTAGAAATCTAATGAAAGATTTTTCAACAGCAGGAGTCTTAATTTTTTTGCCCTGTTAGATTCTTTAAAAAATGCCTAATTTTTAGGCATTGTTGACAGTGTTGATCACCAGTGCACCAGTCAGGGTCCCATGAGAAAACTGCTGTATAAACAGTGCATCTATGTGAGTTTTTTTCCTACATGATTTTCTTTGCTTGAGCTCACTTGGGGCTTTGCATGAACTTCATTTTTGAAAATAGGACTTCTCATTTTGGAATTAAACTTAGAGAAACTTGCCCACAGTTACATTTTTACCTCTGCAGATCCCTTAATTCACCTGCAAGAGAAGAAAGATAACAGTAAAATCAATTTTAGAAAGTCAAGTCCCTTAATTGACAATGCCAGAAATTTTCACCTAAAAAAACAGATTGTGGTAAGGATCATGTTATTCCATCAGACCTGAGTCTAGGGAAAATTCCGAACATCTGATTGTTAATCTTTTGCTAAAACCTGTCAGTATCACCTTAATTAAAATGGGCTTTCCTTTGGTAAAACTTTTCATGTCAGAATTATACAGACTTACAATTTTGACATGAAAACTACTTCTTGGTGAGTGTTAATGAGATGCCTCCATTTGCTTTAATGAGGTACAATGCACAGCTTCATTTATACATGAGAAGAGAAACAGGAAGATTTTTGAGCTGGTTTTTGCTCTGTAATCCAAGAAAAATGTACAGACTCTGCTACTCACCATTAAGAGGATGACATAAAGAGTTGGCAGCATTTTTCTGCCGAATGCCCTAATCTCATGTGGCTACATTTGAAAAGTAGAAAATCATTGTTATCTCATATAGATCCTTACAATGTACCATATGTATCTAGTGAATGAGCATCAAACTGACCCTGTGGGTGTATGCTGCACATCCTGCCAGTCCATTGATTTTGAGGCTACACTGAAAACAAAAGACTGGCTTGGAGAAAGGGTCATGAACTCACATTTAAGGGTATAATTTTGCACAAGTCAGAATAGAGGAGAGACAAAACTGTCCACCAGACAATAGCCTGCAGTATGGGGAATGCTAATTATAATTTTGGACAGCTTCAGGGTCATGCTCTTTCCATTACACTGTAATTATGTACCAGGAAGAACAGCACACAAGAGGTTAACTTATTTCATTTGCTTTTTATTATGCTTGGGAATTTCATGCATATGCAAGGCAAAATTCCATAAGAATTATATTGTTGGTTATCATTAATGGCTGCTTGTTACGAAGTGCAATATTCCTACCTTTTAAAATTCAGTAGGATTCTAGACAGGCCTTTTCACTGTTAGGATCTTGGCCAATAAATTACTCAACAGGGTGCACAGGGTGGCTGGAGCAATATAATAGCATCACCCTTGGAAACTGTGGAACAGTACTGGTAACCACAGGAGCAAGGGGCACTTCTTCACAAGGATGTCTTTCACTGGGACAGACGGTCAACCAAAGGACAAAACAAAATATTTCAGGCTAGATATAGATTTCAAATAGAGCAGATATTTGGCAAGCAGGAATCATACATATAAAGCTGACTTTGAAAAAATGTCATGCAAAAAAAAAAAAAAGAAGTATCCACTGTTACCACAGGAATCTGAATACATTATATAGAACTTTATTAGCTGGGTCTCGTTTCAACAGGAAAAACAAGTTGGAGAGAATCAAACCTCTGGGAACAGAAGGATATCGCTTCTGTGCTGGCTTTTTCTCACTGACCATTTAGTTCTTGCTGACTGCATTTCTGGGAGGGGTTCCTAGACAGAGGATATCTTCCTCAGTAGCTGGCTAGTATCAGATCTCGTTGCAGTCCAACCTGAGACATTTCAAGTGACTCTGTGTATCAGATGTCACTGGAACTCTCCATACTCTTTTGTAGTTTATTCTATATATTCCATCAGCGTGCCAGGTCATGGGAAAAAACATTTAGTATTTTTTGTTAGGATCAGTTCTGTGAAGGAACTGAAAGGTGTGATTTTGTTTTGCATCCTTGTTTTTGGGTGAGCCCCTATGCACACTGTGAATTTTATATAAAAGCAAACCAAGATACTTTTGCAGGCAGGAAAACATTCTGTCTTGCACAGACCTATTCTGGAATAGATTTTCCCACCAGGGGTTCTTGTGTTGTAAATACCCCTCTTGTAACATGTAAGAACATGTTCCCCACTACCTAATGGAAACAGTCTCACCTGAGGCAAGTGTCTTAGAATAGTTTCTGAAATCTCCTTACAGTAGGTGCATAAAACAGAGGGATACAAAAGCTCACAGCTGGGTTCTTTTGGCTTTCTAGCCTAATGGACCCCTAACTCTTTGCAGCTGGAGTGATAAGACATGAGGACTGTCATCAGAGTGAGTCCAGGACATGACTTGAATTAATGCTTCTGGATCTTAAAGGCTGTCTGCACCAGCCTTGCTTCAAAATGCATCGCCTGTACACTTCGTATTTTCAAAGATGTCTGACAGTGTCTGAGCTGCCAGTTCAATATCAACCTGCATAACAGCAGAAGCAGTCCTGAATAACCTGCACATACCCTTCATGTGCACCATACACTCCTTTATAGATATGTGCCTATGTAATATTTACATCCTTAACATACCTCAATATAGTCAAGTGCAACTTTCATGCAGTTAAAAATGAAATTGCTGCTATCAAATAAGATGTGCAGTCACTCCTTAAAAATTGAGAAGATTATCTCTGAAAAGCCTTTTCAAAAATTCTCTACTCTGTTATTACGATCCTAAGAAAAGAACTCTTGAAAAATGACATAATTTTCTGAATGTAAAGGACAATATAAAAAGATGTTGTTTATGAAAGTTTTAGACTAAACCAGGTTCTCTATTATTAAGCAACACTCATGTTGTGTGCTAGAGACTCTACATGCTTTTATGACACTTCTACATATTAGTTGTCCAATTTTATCAAAGTTGTTAGTAATGTACTGATTACAAGCATTGGGATCTGAATAATATTTTCCTTTCCATGAAGTTTCTTTCCCATGATTTTTTGACAGATATAGCATCTCGTCATTAATGTTATTTCTTATCACAGACTCAACTGAATATTCACATGAAAGGTCAAATCACTGTTATTTTGTCTTGTCATTATTTTTCCATGTAGATTGTTAACCCATCATTTTTATCACATTTACAGTAGTTGTTGCATTCATAGCATAACCGTTAGTCCAATTCATTATACAGACTAACATTTTGGAGGAGAATTTGAAAAGAAAATCTCTTGATGAAATCACATATATTAATGTGATTCTGCCTACCATTTTTTCCCTTTAGTGCTTCCTGATATCCTGAGAATATTTCCTTACTTTCTAATTCAATTTTTTCTGAATTTTACAGTCATCAAAGAGCTTTGAGAAGCCTTACTGCAGCTGGTGCCAGATTTAAGGATCAGAGAGCAAAGGACTATTTTCTTACAACTGAAGTCCAAAATTCACAAGAGGGGAAAAATTTTACTCTGTCCTTGATGTTTTTTTTTTGTTGTTGTTGTTTTGGAGCTCACACCAATTAACAGAGAGCCTCATGAAAAGAGGAGGATAACTACTGATATTCTAGAATATACAGACTTTTTCTTCTTTCTTTTTTTTTCTAAAAAAGTAAAAAAAAAACACCTTCCAAGTGATTAAAAGGACCAGTGAAGATTTTAAAAGTATAGCAAATGCTGTAAAAATGCCATAAAATGATGAGTTACCAGTCCATCTAAAAAAAAAAAAAAAACAAAACCAAAACAACAAACAAGAAATCAAATCAAGAGTTGTTTGATCTATATATAAATATTAAGTTCTGCCTCAGAGGAAAAATGAAAAACAAACTTAGTGGAAAGAAAGGGTTTTTTCCCAGAAACCTATTAATGATAATTAGGAATTTGTTACCACCTCTCATAAATTATGATGATGATCTTGTAGTTCCCAAGAAGCATATATTAGAGCACCTCTCCTGTGAAGAGCTTGTTCAGTTGGGAGAAGAGAAGTCTCCTGAGAGACATTGGAATACCTTCAAGTGCCTAAAGGGGCTACAACACAGCTGGAGAGGAAATTCTGATGAGTGATAAGACAAGGGAAATGGCTTCAAGCTAAAAAAGGACAGGTTTATGTCAGCTATTAGAGACAAATTCATTATTGAGAGTGTGGTGAGGCACTGGCAGAGGTAGCCCAGATAAATTGTGGATATCTCATCCTTGGAAGTGCTCAAGGCCAGGCTGGATGGTGCTCTGAGCAACCTGGTGTAGCGGAAGATGCTCCTGCCCATGGCAGGGAAGTTGGAAATGAGATGATCTTTAATGTCACTTCCAACTCAAACCATTCTTGATTTTTGATTCAACAATAGACCTAAATTCTTGCCAAAAGAAGAAAACGCTTCTTTCTGAGCCGTACAAAGTTGCAAAAGAGGTTTTTTACTTGTCATTCAGAAAGACGTAATTCTTAATATTAACAAGCTGTAACTTGCGCATGTGTCTTTCATTGGTTTGTTCCAGTCAAGCTGTCATTTGTCTCAGCAAAATGCTGTTTGGTTCAAATAGCACTAAGGAAACAACTTTGAAGATTTTTTTTTAAAAAGTTGAGATTCTTGTTCAGCACCTGTATACCTTTTCTCAAGCCTGTTTCTCAGGAAAGGCCAGAGGCTGGCCTAAAACATAACCAAATAATTCCTCAGAAAGAAATTAAGGGTTGAATTTACAAAGGAGATGCTTATTGCAAAATCCTACCTTTGGTCTGTGATTATAAAAGCAGTTAGGCTGGCAGATGATGCTTCTGAGCACTCCAGTTGCTCTGCTATCCTAAGCAGCAAGCCATAAGGGCATTGCTGGGAGGGGTGATAGAAGCAGCAGTTCTGAAGGTCATTTCAGTTCCATGTGTCCAAACTGAGAGCAACATGCTCAACAAGTTCATTTCTGACTATGTATATGGAGATGCTGAGCTCCAAGCAGTCCCTTCTGTGGAGATTGTGCCAACCCCCAGGGGCTACTGAAAGCCTTTGGTGAGTTGGCCAACCCCATATTCCTGTGATAAGACATGTTTTCTAGATCACTTATTAAATAAAAAAGAGGTATATTTGTGCTGCTGTGGAACAGGACCTCCTCTTCATCTCAGGTGCAAGTACTGCTATCATGAACTGCAATGATTTAGGGTAGTTGCTGGTCTCTGCAATGCCAGCCACTGACCATCATGGCAGTGGCACCAGAAAACTCCCTGAAAATATGATTCACCAGCTATACCAGCTATATGGCCCAAAGATTTTGCCTTTGGTTTTGCCCATGTCTTCCCCAGGCCAGGTATCAGGACACCCATAAGATAATAAGGACGACAAGATCTACCTCTTAGTCTTAATCTGAAGCTAAAACAACAGGGAGTTGTTTTAGTAATTATTATGAGTTTCAGAAGTTTCAACACTGTCCTGCTGATCTTTCCTGTGCAAGGCAGTGCTGATGGCCCCATGCAAAGCTTACAAAAAATTACTTATTGTCTTTCTAATAGTCTAAAAAACCAAAGTTTAGGGTCTCCTGCTCTCCTGATGCCACACTTTACACTTTTGGACACAACTATTTCAAGCTGAAGAGCAACATACTGAAGTAGCTTCAGAGATCAATTTTGGTAGGGTATTTTATTGTTGCTGAACTATAACCTTTGGTAATATGTGAAGGCACTATTTCCTGATGGCTATCCAGCATCCATAAAGTTGTGTTTCACCTGTGTTGCTATCTGCATATACAGAATCCAGCTTTTTTCTTCACTTCTCCATGGAAAATGGAGAGACCTGTAACCTCCAAAATGTAGGCTCTAAACACATTCTATCGGAGACAGATATGTAGGTTTGCAAGCAGCTTACTCTGCTACACTTATTGTGCTCTGGAACAGCTTCCCAGGTTATTTCCCTGTGGGTGTATTAACAAGGTTCACCCAGTTCCCTCCCAGTCTCCTGCACCTTCTGGGTGACTGGTTTTATACAGTCCAGGAACTGCCTCTGTGTTTGATTTCCCAGCAGTTGAGGAATATAGCTATTTGAATTGGTTATGTAAAGAAAAAAATTGAAAAGGAAGATTTTCTTCTGAATTGCTCTCCTACCAGCCCCTGCTGAGAGCTTGGTTTCTTGCATGCCACACTTCTGAGCTTCACTCTTGCAGTCGCAATATACTTGTTCAGCAGTCTCCAGGAGACAGTTTCAGAAAGCAAGTTCCTAGGTCTGGTATTGCCTTTGTGGCACTGATAACTTTTGCCAGCCACAAGCGCATGCTTGCAAGTCCAGCCTGGATGTGGGATATACCTTACTAAGGCTGGCACTCAGTATGTCATGTTGGTGCAGAATCAGTGTTTTGGGGTTCAAATAGGTCCAGACAAATAAGTTAGTGCCTTGTGCATATCCTGAAAACTCTTCAAGTTGTGTTAATGATCAGACAGTAATGAAAGACACTGTCAGTGTTCTGATTTGGTGTTTGCTGAGAAGAATATTGAAAAATTCCACAGCATTATACCAAGAGGAAAGTAAGGAATTATTTTGTACATAGGCTGTCTCTGAAGAAAGAAACTTTGTAAATATGATACTGAGGTAATAAAGCAACTGATATTACAACAAATTCATTTTACAGAACTGTTTGTGCATATTCTATTGCCTCTCTGCTCATATTACCTCACTCAAATCAACCAGTTAGCTTATGAAATGTGAACTCTGAAAGCCCAGTGTTAAAACTGCATCCCATTGCCAAACAAAGCAAAAATCTTTCCACTTTGGAATCAATAACTTTCTGTGATCAACTGAATCTGTTTTCTGATGAAAATTAATGTAGAATTCAGATCAATGAAGCATATGTGAAAGAGAAAGAAAGTAGTTGACTGAAAATGAGAATGGGTAACCTTCAGTTTCCATATCTGCACATCATACTTAATTAAAAAAAAATAGCTTGTAGTATTTCCAGCAGAAATGGAAAACTGTGACTGTACAGTCTACAGTGAGCTTGAATCATAAAAACCAAATGGAATATCCTGTAGATTTTCTACAGATCTGGTCTATGCACACGTTCAAATTACCTTAAACAAAGGCAATAAATTGCTGTTGCTGTCATAAAAATCTCTGTGTGCTGTACTAACGTGCTGCTAATGAAAAGTATCATAAAAAGCAGAAGTTCAGATTACATTAACTTCAGTACATAGGTCTGGTTATTCACCTGTATCATTTTACTGGGATATTTTTTCTCATTGTTTTTTAAAGAGAAGCAGGTGTGCGGTGGTAGTGACTAATTCATGCTGCAAAACCAAGAAGTTGTGTGGGTTGCTGTTTCTGTGATGTCTCTTCCCCACCCTCTGAGCTCTGCCATAGTTTGGCAGAGATTCAGCTTCTATATGAGATAGCTAACATAGGTCCTATAGTAAAGAGATGATTAAGTAAGGTGAGAAGACAAAAAAGCAGGGACACTAACTTCCTGTGGAGCTCCATTACTGAACTGCTCCCAGGAACTCCATTAGCCTGGGAAGAAAAGAGCAAAAGAGTAATGACAGGCTGCTAAATGCTCAATGCATGGCCAGTAAGTGCTACCCACAAGGATGTCCAAATAACTCATTGCTACATTATGTTCTGCCCATGAGGTACATATTTTCCTGCTAATTTTCAGGTATATTGTGAGAAAAACATTCTGGGAGTGGTTCAGGGAATGATGAATTTTGTTTTAGATGGTGGCATGCTTCCTCCAGCTTCATCCAGCTGAAATGCGTGTTGGCACCCTGTTAAGGAATTGTTAAAGGCTTGAGTAAGCAAAAATGCAGATTGTGCTTATCATATTCTTGTCATGAGCTGATGTGGTCCAAGCAAATATATATCAGAAGTACAGAATGCGGAACTTCCTTAAATAGCCTATACATAAAAAGAAATGGGTCTTTTCTGACATTTTTTTCTTGTCCTGGGGCAGAGGGGATATTGGCATCCCATTAATCTGAGATTATGAAAACATGACCTGCAATCCAAATAGAGTCCTTTATTCATCTATTTTTTTAAGCAGCTGTTGGTTTCCAGAACCTTGTCTGAGGAAGGGTGAGGAAAGCTGTAGAGGCTATGATGCTCTGAGTAGACAGGTCAGACATTTCTTTTCATGATCATACTTGTAGCTTGTGGTTTAGGCTTTCCAGACTGCTTGCTCTGGACTTCATCTTGGAAATTTCCCAGAGAGTTTGCAAGGTTGATAGCAATAGTTGTTTTAAAACTCATGTCTTATCATACCTGAGAGTGGGAAAGGTGGCTGCAACCCCACTCCACAGCTGGTCTTTCTCTTTACAGAACCAGCTACAATGCTGTCACTATGAGTGCCTATATAATATACCTCTCCTTTCTATTGTCCAACATTTTCTTTTTTCTGAGAACATATTTCATCTTCCCACACCCATGCTGGCAATGCTAGTAACTCTGAAAGGGACATTTCCTTTCATATTTCAGAAGCTTTCCCATTGTACAGACATTTAAAAGTCCTGAAAGCACTAAAGTTATATATAACGGAAATTTGAGTAACATTATTAATGCCTGTCATTTTAGAGATAAAAGCATTTCCTCAGTCTCCTTTTGATCTGATAGATTAACTGGCATATAAAATTAGTACCTTTCAGTCTTTGAAACCAGGTAACATCTTACTGACCTGATTCTCCCCAGATCAACATACAGCCCCATGAAGGTGTGAATATTTTAGAGAGGCCTGATTCTGCCTCCGTAAGTCTTGGGACCCCTTGCATATATGGAGAGGAAAAAAAAAAAGACTCTTGAGGATAATGTCTACATTTTCAGTGTGATATAGAGAAAATGCTAATTGTCACTCTCTAACCTTAAGTGTTCACATAACTTGTATTACAAATTATATGGTATCTTTCCAGTGCTTCTCTTTTTCATTCTGAGATATTTATTGTAAGCATCAAGTATATCTGAATGTCCTTGTCTAACTATGGGTGAGATACCCAGTATCACTAAAAGTATTACCGTGAGGAAACCATTATTAATACACAATATCACTGTGCTGCTATTGTTAGATTTTAATAGTTTTCAACCCCTATTTTCAGTGGTTTTCATAATAAAATTACTTTTAACAGTAAAAATCTGATGTTTATTCTTCTCAAACCAGCACAAATAAACTACTGAATAAAATCCACACACTCATTTCAGAACAATGAAATGAAGGAAATATTATGCCTTTTTACCAAGTAAATGCATATATCTTCCTTTCTTTATTTTTCTTTTTTCTTTTTCTTTTTTTTTTTTTTTCCATTACAGACTCTCAAACAGAGTTTGAATGTAAAGCTCTAAACTTGGCATCTGCAGTTTTCAATGCAGTTCACATGCTTTTGGATTCTTGGAAAAAATGGTTAAGCAGCTCATTACATACACAGCATATATTATTTTTCCATGCTGCTTCATCCAGCTCAATCCTATGGGACACAGAGACTGCCTGAGAAATGGGCAATGCCATTGATTCCCAATGAAACCATTATAAGCAGAGAAATTCTAAGCCCCCAGGGATGTAGAAACTCAAACTTTACATCCCTCCCACCTTTACAATGGCTGCACAGCTTTAAACCTCTCTTCCATACGAAAGCTTGGACTTCTGTTCAGCTAAAGATACAGAAACCTGCTTAGAATGCCTTTAATAATGGAGAGTATGGTCGTAACTCAGCGCTTCCCAAGCTATTTTCTCTAGCTCTTTCTTCCCTCTTGAACTCTGTCCCTCGCTTTAATTAGCTCAGTCCAAACCCACAATATGTTGGTTATTCTGTTTCCATACTTGGAGCCAGCTCATGTCCTCCCCTCACTGCTGTCCTGAGCTGGTTTTGCAGACACCCCTGCACTCCCACTGTGGTGGGGACAAGCCCTACCAAGCTATTCCTAGTGTGGGAATAGCTGCCATGATTAAACTGTTTAAAACCAACAAGCCTGAGAGATTTGATTTATTTGAAACTAAATATAGCTTCTCTAAACAATGAATAAGTTAGGATTAATAGTTTTGCAGGAATAAATGACGTGCACGTTCACCAGAACAAAGAAAATTATTAAACAAGAATGTTTAATAAGTAAGAGTAAGAAGTGAGTAGGTAAAACTATGCTGGGGAAAACCCTTGGCTGTAGCCCATGATCTTCTTTTTGAGATGATCCTCGGCAAGAATTACTCAACCATTCCTTTGCTTACACAATGACCCCAACCTTCCTTTTTCCATATTTTTCTGCATTTCTTAATGCCTCCACATCCTTTCCTTTTCACTCCGTTGTCCCTTCCCCTCCTCTGCTCATTGCCTTTAACTCAGCCAAGGTGAGGATGCTCCAGCTGGATGGTACAGGCAAGGGTTGTGGAGCCACCTGTGCCTGCCTTCTCCAGAGAGACACTGGAGTGTCTCTTCAGGCTCTGTTATGAGTTGGCAGCTGTTCTGGTGCTAGCTTCTTGATGGTCATTATAGGATGGCAAATACACTGCCAACAGTGCTCTGTTGATAGATCTAAAATGCTGGTGATTTCTTGAGGCAGGTATTGTTAGGCCTAATATTACCAGTATTAAATGCCAGGGGTTTTTCGTTTCCTTTTTTTTTTTTTTTTTTTTTTTTTTTCCCTTTATGAGCAATAAATTGCTTTGTTTTAAAAGAAGAAGTGTATGTTAAAAAGCTGTGTAAAACCAATTTATTGTGGCCAACACTCCAGGCTTTTCTAATTGGGTCATTTGGAAAAAAGACCTTTTACTTTCTGAGCTGCTTTTCTATGGTCACATGTTTCTAATTATCATTTGTATTTTACTTTGCTAAAACTGTTGACAAGCTGTTACTCTGTGTGCGTGTGTGCTCTAGTGTGTGTGTCTGTGTGTCTCTGTCTGTCTGTCTGTGTTTTGCTTTATGTGTGAGAGAAAAAGAGGGCAAAAAAGAGAAATGGTACACATGCTATGGAGGATTGCTGTCTGCAAGAGTCCAGCAGCATAGAAGGACACATGCACTAATTTTAAATTGAGAGCAGTTAGATCTGTGGGATGAAAAAACCCAAATAAGTTTTCCAGTGTTTGTGTCCTTTCCAGCCAGCTTCCCTTCAACTTGTCTAAAGACCCTTCATGAATATTTGTGCTCTCTCATACTGTTTTTTACACATTGTGTAAAAAAGACCATGAACAAACAGTGAGTGGTTCTTTGCCTTCCTTACAAATGCAAGTTGGAAAGTGACTGAAGAGATGACTCTATGACTGGGGTCAACACTGAAAGAAAAATGTTTAAAAAACTGCCAAAATATTTCTCTATGTGTATCTTGCATATAGAAAATCTGCCATCAAAAGCAGAGAGAGATTAAAACATACACTTAGTCCTGATAATGAGCACAAATATAGACCAACCTGAACTTCTTGCTGAACAATAAGAAAATATAACATATCTTGACTTCTGAGTGCTTTGGTCTTTTTATGTCTAACAGCACAGAGAGACAGAGCAACTGTGTTGTTATGGGCAGTATGTGGCAAGGTCCTGAGTGCTGATCCTGAATGGATATGAAACTCCAGGCAGGAATTTCTGGGTGCAAATGGCAGTGGGAGAAGATGAACGCCCTACTTGGAGAATATATGAGAGCTTGTCTGGAGGAACAGAGCTATGGCCACAACTTTCTGCTTCAGGCACAAGGGTATCACTATACAGGGAGGGTATGCTGGCTACTCTATAAGGAGTGTTTGTCCACTGTCTGGGGCTCCAATAGAGTCACAGCAGTTTTGGGATGAAAAAAAGGAAAAAGGACATTTGTGAGATTTTGTTGAAGTAGACAATATCTACAATGAATACACAACAATACTGCAATCTCTTTGCACTAGAACTGTGCTTCTGATTTCATCAATTGGTTCCACTTGAAGGTAAAAGATGTTGATGCTTCGGACAACAGACCTTTGGAACTGGGCCACTAGCTTGTCTAAAAGGGAATGTTTTCACTATATCTGCTTCAGCTGGGTATTTAGTCCTTAATTAGCAGCTGATCTATTATAGATCCCTATGTAAACTTGTATGTAGTAAATTTAGTGGTACAATGAACTGTTTATAATTTAAAAGACCTTTGACTTAGTGTAGTGATTCATTGGGCATTCGTGATTATTTCATTTGTACAGTAACTGGAAAATGAAAACAAGATCCTTGAAATCTGACACAGGGTTGTACTCATTATTCCAGGAATTAATTTCATGTTATGATTTCTTACAGGAAAAATCTGTTTACAAAGAAGACGGGAAAGGGGAAAGATCTGTTATCTGTTAGCACTGCTTAATGAAAATAATGTTATCATTTCATGTGAAAGGGAGAGACTGTATATTATTTTAGGAAGATTCATGAGGCAATTCATAATGAAAATGCAATTTTATTAATTTTTTTGAGAATGCTTTTCATGAGTTGAAAATAGGGTGTGCAGCAAGAGCACAGGCAAGTGACAGTTATAATGAGTGGCCCTGATTCAGAAAAGCACTGAACAGGTCCTGGATGTTAAACTTGATTTTTTGAATGTCAGTTTTGAAACAAGGTACCAATATTGTACAGGCTTCCCAACAGCAATCTAAAATGTTGCTATGACAGTTTTCCAGGATTCTTTACTTGTTGGTTATCTGTAGGTGGATTCCAGAATGAGGTACAAACCAGCATTTGTAGAAAACTGAGTTACCTAAATATTTGTGCTAAAATGGAGCTGGCATTTATTTTTTTATAAGTGTGAGTATCTCTGTGTACACACACACAGAGGCACAGACACAAATAAGTGTGCATCATTAACTTTCAGTTGAATTTGGTGTCTTCTGGTGTAAGACCTACCATCAACACTGTGTGAGTCTAGGAAGTTATTTCATGCATGGCAGGAACATCTAGCACAGATGTGCAAATTCTGTGGCACTTACCTTGTGGTCATCATTTATAGACCTTACCCTGCTGCATTCAGGTTCAGAATTGTGTAACATCTTGTGCTTGGTTGTTTGGGCAAAAACCTTGATTTCAAAATGGAAAAGAACGGACACATCCTTATATTCCTGAAAGGTTTGTACTTAATACAGCAGAATGGCAGAACCAACCTGAAATCCAACCAAATGTATCACAAACACACACAAAAAAGATCTTGGTATGAGAAACACTTTTTGCTTCAAAAGTAATCCTCATTATATATCTCCAGCCTGAAGCAATTATTTCCATTTTACTAAGTAAAACAAAATCTTTAGACAAATCACACATCACTTGCTTGTTTATCTTTGCGATTAACAGAAAGATTTTGTTGATGATCAAGGGGTGGGAATCAACCAGTGTTTTGAGGACTTCTGTTATGAGCAAATTAACGCACTGCTGATGTGGTTCACCTATGCTGTGTGTCAGACTGCACAGCTGTCATGTGCAATCAGTTTAGTACAAATCTCCATGGGGATATTTTAGAGGCAACTGAAATTCACCAGGGCCACCTGCATGCTTAAGCAGAATCACCATTCAAACATTTCACTCACTGTTGTGGTTACTCACATAAGGTCCCATTCAGACCCAAATCGAATGTCTACCAAGTGAAGTAAGAGCAAGCCATTACTCTGCATGTATAAGAGTACACCCTTGGACATATGCTTAAATAACCTGACCAGCCTTGAGCCTGGGTTCCCTTCCAACCCGAGTTATTCTGTAATTATCTAGGTTTGTAGCGGCTTGTACCTTCATGTCCAAGCCAGGTGTGTGTGCCTTGCATACCTGTGTTTACCCACGCAGCTCCTGCACCGTCCCCCTCCCCACATCAGCTCAGCAGCAGCTTGTTATCACTCCTCTCATCTCAAGATATATGTGAGTTACAATTAAACAAATATTTTTATAACCTGATAGCAGTATGAGCAATACTTCTGGTCTCTGCTTTAATTCTTGGGTCAGACCTTTTTTGTCAGTCTTACTTATATGATGCATTGTCATGATGAAATATAGTAAGTAATAAGATGTTCCTGAGTTTGTCACTAGGTTTGCTGAATATCTTCCAAGTCTGCTCTGTTTCCTACAGGAAAGCAGCAACACATACCCATGAGAGAAACCATACAATTAAAAAAAAACACCAGAAAATCTGGAAAGAAATGGTTAAATTGACCTACATACTAGCAATTTTGCTGACCAGATTATTTAAAATGCTAAAAGGCTGCAGATGTCAAATCCATATATGTATCAGTAAAAATGATTATGATAATCACAGCTTATAAAATAGAGCTGAACTACTTCATTAGGTACTGACAGCTTCTAAAACATGTTGTTACATTCTGAAAATGTGTCATAGTGGCATTTACTATTATTTTCCTAGATATGGAGAGAAAGAAATAGAGAATTCCACTGTGAAGCATGGATGAGCTGAAAACAAATCAAAAAGGTCTATTTTTATGCCAATGGTGAGATCATCGTTCCCTTTCAGCAAAGCAGGACAATGTATTAAATAAAACTGCTCTTAACCTGTTGGACACTTGAATCCCATGGATTTCTTGTACTTATTCTATTGAAAAGAAGGCTTAAGAAGTACAGATTTCAACAGCTTTTCAAATGCCTGTGTCTCCAA
Organism: Vidua chalybeata; assembly: GCF_026979565.1. Taxonomy (NCBI): domain Eukaryota; kingdom Metazoa; phylum Chordata; class Aves; order Passeriformes; family Viduidae; genus Vidua; species Vidua chalybeata. The sequence continues at coordinate 60,794,471 of NC_071570.1, read as the reverse complement.
GTAAGGAAAAGTAAAATTTAAAGGTAAAGTGAATTCATTGCTACATTCATATTACAGTAACTTCCCTTAGAAATGGCTTCCTTTTAAAAAGTGTTGGTTTGGCTTTTATTTTTTTTTTAATTTGTTTTCTGAAGAATTTTTTTTCTCCAATATGTTTTACCATTTAAAGATACAGGATAATCTTTATTTCTTCCATGTAAAGACCCATTCCAACTTTACAGGGGTAATTCTTAGAAAGAGAGGAATATTTCACTCAGAAAAAAAGGCATATGCTTGTGGGAAAAATATGTCCTTGTGTAGTCAAAAGAAATGATATGCACCTAGGAACCCCATTCAAAAAATGTTTTAAGTGATATTTTATAATGACTGGACCTACTTCTGCATAGCTTATTAATGCTGCCTTTCCTGGTAATGCCTTAAAATTAGGTTCCCAGGCTGAGTGTACAGATATGAAGTACACAGAGAAATTCCACCAAACTGACCTTTGAAGTGCCTCCAACAGGGCATTTTCCAGCATGATCAACTTTTCAAGTAAGTGTAAAAGCTTGATGAAAGTGGTCTATGTAACAATTTTCCATCTATTATATGTAGCCACCAAAATAATTCACCCTGTAATACGGAGAAATCACATGTCTACTCTGGATTACACCTCTTTTACTGTTGTATAAATATTCATAAGGATTCCCCTTTCTTCTTCTTTTCTGTGTACTTTGTGATCACCACAGCTTTACTCTGCCCCAGGAAGCAAGCAAAGAGTGAGATATAGAGGTTCCATATTGTAGTATATAGAATACTCCTCATCCAGATAAAGATGGTGGCAGGGAGACTTCAGCTATATTTACACCAGAAATAATTAGACTGAGACCAATGTTAGCAGTAAGGATGAGAATAAAATTAATTGCCTGTGATGTGGTCAGAGGTCATGTAAGAGCCAGAGGAGATCATCTTATATTTTGAGCTATTAAATGAAAAAGAAGTTAAGTTTTACTTATTAAGTTAATTTTCTAATAATTCTTATAAGCTTTTAATGAGTGACAAACTGACTCTGGATACAAATTTATGATTTCCCAAAATAACAATTTGATTGGTTTGAGTGATGTCTTGCATCAAGTAATCAGTGTTAATTTTGCTTCTGAAGCAATTTGACTTTGCCAGTCTATCATATCTTCCATGTGCACAGCTGTATTTCCATGGCTGTGTCCCTATTCTTTATCTAGTGTAATCCCCAGAGCCCAGAAAGAGTTTCTTCTCCAGTCTTTCTTTCTGTCCTCTGCATGGACCACCTTACCTGTCTACCCATTTGGCTATTTTCTTCTCTTTATCTGAGCTTCCTTGTGCTATAGCCAGCAACTTCCAGCTACATTGAAGCCTCAGTTTCTTAGGAGGATTGGAAAGTAGTGATAATTAAATTGAGAGCAGCAACAGGTGATGACTGTGGGATGACTTTTTTCCTTACCATCATCTCTATTAAATAACTAAACAAAGATCAGGACACTGTCCCTAGCCACTTTCTTGATGGCATGGATGATAGAGAAGAGGGAAAGGACAGAAGGGCTGCTCCTAGCTGAGTGAGGCTAATCTAACAAAGGGAGTTCATCTACTTTTATGCACTTCCTTATGTTACCATGTCTTTAGCAAAAAATAGCATCAACATCCATCTCGTCTTGTACCTGGAAGTACTGAAGTCACAGTTTTCCCGTTTGATGCCAAACCAGGCCTGCAAACTGTTACACACCTAAATAAATATGGTCCACTTTGTCAGGAACAACCTTAAGAGGGGAAGGTGTGTAACATTTCAGACAAGGTATTTGCATCAAATTCTCCTATGCAAATAATTCCCTCTCAATCACCCTGAGTCTGACTCTATGTATGCATGTGTGGTTGAAGGCTGTAGGGATGCAAAGGTGAGAGTGACAACAGTACTGTTGGGAAGAGGAATGAACCTATTACAAAGGAAAAGTGAAGTCATAAACCGCTCTGTAACAATGGCAGAGGGCTGGCTTAGAAATGTGGATGTTGTTGGCTGGCTCACAATGCAAAACCAGGCAACTGCTAACCAGATGTGTTCAGCTGCATGTGTGCTACCCCTGCTCTGTGCACAGCCTGTCACATATCCCAACTGCATTGCTTGGAGTGGGCTGTGAGAAGCAGAAGGGAAGGCCAGAGCACGGATGACATTTTTCCATTTTACTGTTTGTTTTATATCCTCACACTCCTCGTTTTCCTTGCCCTACACCCTTGTGCTGCATTCTGATGAGAAAATTCTTGGTTCATACCCAGACAGTTATTTTTGGTTATTAAGGTTGGTGCTGGCTGCCCAACCTACACTTTCTAACTTGCCAGAGTTGCATAGGACTGATGGTTTTGCATTGTCAGCATTTAGGGCTACATTTAAAAAAATGTTCTATAAACAAAATATGCACACACATACATATGTGGATGTGTCTAGGTACAGAAAAATGCACATACAGAGCCTTCCATCCTGCGCTGGATGGAAGCACCTTCCATCCTTCCATCCATTGAATTAAGTAAAAGAAACTGCCTTTTGATAGGTTTCACAGATCTCCTCTCCTTTACAGGTCTCATGAGCAACATGTGTAAAAAGAAAGGAAAATAGCAAAGGAAGGTATTAGATAATGAATTAAGAGACCATGCTGTTAGGAGAACAGTGTGCAACAGGAGGCGCATGGGGATAAATGGTAATACAGGAGGATATATGTGTTTTGTTCCACTTGGAAAATGAATCACAGAATAAATTAGGTTGGAAAAGAACTCTGTGATCAAGTTCAACCTATGACCAATCACCACAGTGTCAACCAGACCATAGCCATAAGTGCCATGCCCATCTTTTCTTAAACACTTCCATCAATGGTGACTCCACTTCCTCCCTGAGTAGTCCATTCCAACGTCTAGTCACTCTTTCTGTGAAGAATTTCTTCCTAATGTACAACCTAAACTTCCCCAAACCTTCTGTGAGGTCTTCTGTAAATTAATAATAATAAAAGAAAACCCAAAACAAACAAACAAACAAACAAAAAAAACCAAAAAAACAAAAAACAAAACAAAACAAAACAAAACAAAACAAAACAAAACAAAACAAAAAAATAAAAAAAAAACCACCAAAAATGCACCAAAAAACCTGGAATGAAATTATCTGAACATACTGAGCTCTGACTGAGACACTATCCTTGCTGCTATCACAGCAGGACTCATGCTCCAGCTGAGATTCAAGCTGAGTTTTAGGCAAATGCTTGTCACTGTTCTTCCCTATGAGGGGAGAAGGATGAAGAGCAGGTACACTTATATTGATACAGCCATGGTGCTTTGGACTTTCTTCCTCTGCAGGTTTTTGCCATAGGGGTGGTTATAACCAATAACACAAGTAGCACAGGAAAGAGAGCTATGACATCTTGTGACATTTTGCAGTAATTCCATTTACCAGTCTTCTGAACCTTGAGATGATATCTAGATAATTTTCCTGGAAAAAAAAATTGGGCTAAAAGCTACCAGATTGTTAGGTCCTTTCTTTTTATTGGAGATGATTGCTGCACCCACCCTGGGCTTGGAGGCAGAGCATGCAACTGTGTTAGGGAGTTAACAAAGCCAGCTGGTAGTGAGCTCAAGCAAAAATATGTGCTAACCTCTTGATGTAACTTGTGCTATAGTTTGTTTTAGATAAACTGTCTTAGGAAAACCTTATTGAGAGCTCATCACTATTGCCAACTGCCTTCTACAGTCAAGAAACAGCTGTATGTTACTTCTAAAATTACAGACTACCTTGCAAGCCTGGATGCTGGCAGGAACACTGTCTTTTAGATCTCTTGCTTTAGGAAGCCATGTGGTGGCCAAGATGCCCATGCTGGTCTTTTCTGTGCCCCCCAGATAAGAAGCATGCCAGGGATGCCTGTGTTGGCAGCTGAGCATTAAAATTGTCATGGTTTAGGTGTCTTGCTGGTCTCCTTTCAAAATTTTCCATGCTACATACCCAAGGATCCTCCGCACTAGGATGTGTCAGTCACTTCATATCACAATACATGAAGCAAAAGGAATCTCCATTTGCCCAGGAGCTATAATGTATGACAGCTGTGACAGCAGCTGAGGTTCTGTCCTCCCGGTTGTAGGAAAAGGGCCTGAAAAAGGCCAGCAGATTTATACAGAGATATCGTGATGTTCATCCCTTCATGTAGCAGATGAGGGTTTTTTTGCTCAACATTTTGAAGCCAGAATTTTGCTCCTCTCTCTGAAGAAAGTCTGCTCAAATAGCCAGTGTACCACAAGAGTTGTGGGAAGGGGAACAATTAGCCGCTTGGAAATCACCAGAAGCATCCAGAAAGGCTGGGTCTGAGCTGGGAACACACATGTGGATGATGGGGCCAGTGCAATGGGTTGGATGCTTAGAGTCTGTAAAGTACCAGACTCTCGAGTGGATGTCTCTGCCTACAAAGAAATTCTGTATTTTCCGCATTTGTCACCAAACTATAAGTCTCTGACTGCCCAGAGCAATCCTGAAAACAACTTCATGCCTGTAAACACCAGCAAGCCAAGTACACTAAATCTATGCATGGCTATTTTTGCTAAGCTAAAGTTAGAACAGCAGCTTGCACTGGGAAAGCCTAGGAGTCTGCCAAGGCCATGATGTAAAGCTTTCCAATGAAAGATAGGCTGAATCAGTAAAAGCATGTCTGAGTCAGGATCTGCTGTAAGACCTTGCCTTCTGAAATTCAATCCCTCTTCCCTCACAGAGAGGTAATATGTTTTACATGTACTAATATGTTTAATATGTACTGTTTAACCATTTGTTCTTAGCAGAGGAGTGAGGATTAGAGATGCATAATTCAAAAACTTCATTTAATTTAGGAAGAAATGCTTTGTTTGTTGTTCAACATTTGTCTGCTAACAATGAAGCCAGAATCTACTAACGAAGCCAGAAATTCCCAAAGGAGAAATAATGAAAACCACTATTATTTTGCTTGTCTTTTTATTTTTAAATAACATCAGTGTATTCTTGTACAACAGTCATATTCAAATAGATGCGAGCTCAGAAAATGCAACAGCTTTGAAAAATAGATTTCCATATTTCCTCTTCAAGTTTTCTTTGTTTCCATCCCCTTTCAACTAGGCTTGTGGTTAATTTTCTTCTTCTGTAAGATGTAGATAGGATCATTAACAGGGCTAAAAAAATGGGATTCAGCAGCAAAGAACTTTTCCACATTACTGGAACAGAAATTATTTTCCTGGGTTTCTCCTTAATATCCCTGCAATAAAGATGATATCAGGAACCTACCTGATTTTGGAACTTTTGGAAGATTCAGGGACCAAAAACAATACGAAAAATACAAAATCTCTCTCCTTACTGAAAGTGATTTGCAGATTCCTAGTATCTCTCTGAGAGAAGGTTTGTTAATGAAGGAATGGTTAGTATTAATGAACTGTTTGAATTACACTGTTGGTCTGTTTAAGGAACATCAGACTCTCTCAGTGGACATCACAATACTGAGAAAAAAAATGCACAAGAGTATCATCTTGTATGCAAATAGAGATTTGGGGCTAATGCTAAAAAAACTCAGCTTATAAATTTTATGTATTTGAGCAACTCATCTGACCACATGCAACGTGTTTCATCAAATAAATGGCAACAAAACATTTTTTTTGTAACAGTGATCTAGATTGGCTTCTTGATCCCAGTCTTAGGTGCTGATGACCTAGGAGCTAATTCATAATATATTCAAAAATATGAAATGCAAATATTAATAGTTCCAGAAAATTAGGAAGCCAATCAAAGCCTTTTCAGTCCTGAAACAGAAAACTCATATCTAAGCTGTCCACAGCAACTTCTGAGACATTGTTGGAATGCATTTGCCTCAAAACTTCTGTGTACTCTTGTGGCTCCTGCATTGCAG